>NC_069738.1:22500-355000 GCF_027358585.1 Pangasianodon hypophthalmus | reverse complement strand
AATTAATTTTCTCGTCATTAATTTGTTAAAGTTATTTAAGGTAGTTTTGTTTCCTTGCTGTTGGATTTTACCCGAAACGTGTTTAGCAGCTTAACTCAAGTCTCTGCCTCCATTTATCTGAAGCTTCACTTACATAGCAACAGTAACCAGGTGTGGGCGGGGCTTGGGGTTGATCCCGTGTATAACCCTAAATAAAATATGCAGATGAATGCGTATGCTATTATATAGTAAATAATGCAGAGATGTAACTGTGTGCGTGCGTGTGTGTGCGCGTGTGTGCGTGCGTGTGTGTTACAGTCATACTGTCTGAAGGTGAAAGAGATGGACGATGAGGAGTACAGCTGCATCGTGAGTTTTTTTCCACATCATGTTCCAGTCCCTAATTTAACATGTCCTTGTCGACTTCCCCTTATGACTCGTGTGTGTGTGTGTGTGTGTGTGTGTGTGTGTGTGTGTGAGAGACACCTACACCTCGTGAGTGTGTGTACAATCTGTACGAAGTCACATTGCTAACTCGCTAACGCACAGCTCCCTCGGCGTCACCAGGCGGTGTTTAATTGAGACAGTCGATGTTTCAGAATAACGTTTCTCTATTACAGTTAACTGGTTTCAGCAGTGTTTTTGTACAAAGCCACCTGTCTGTCTATAACAGATGTATTAAATGTGTGTATGTTTTTGATGAGATATTCTGTTACACTAACAGCCATGAACACATCAGCGTTTCCTTGGCAACAGACATTGACAGTTAATTATTTTAGTAAAAATGCTAATGCTGAGTAGTTTAGGATTTTATAATCTGAGCTCAGACATTGTGGCTGCACGTTGGCACAGTGTCGTCCCATATGGGTTTCCTCTGGGAGCTCTGGTTTTCTCCCCCCTCCCTAAAGCCTGCCAGTGGGTCAACTGGTGCGAGTGTGTGCGCGAGTGTGTGCGCGAGTGTGTGCGCGAGTGTGTGCGCGAGTGTGCGCGCGAGTGTGCGCGCGAGTGTGCGCGCGAGTGTGCGCGCGAGTGTGCGCGCGAATCAGAGTGTGAATGTGTGCGCGCGAATCAGAGTGTGAATGTGTGTGCGCGAGTGTGTGCGCGAGTGTGTGCGCGAATCAGAGTGTGAATGTGTGTGCGCGAGTGTGTGCGCGAGTGTGTGCGCGAGTGTGTGCGCGAGTGTGTGCGCGAGTGTGTGCGCGAGTGTGTGCGCGAGTGTGCGCGCGAGTGTGCGCGCGAGTGTGCGCGCGAATCAGAGTGTGAATGTGTGTGCATGGTGCGCTGTGATGGACTGGCGTCCTGTTCAGCCGTTCAGTGTGTATTCCCGCCTCATGCCCAGTGTTCCGGCTCCGGCTCCGGCTCCGGCTCCGGCGTGACTCTGGAAGTTAGTGAAAGTGAGGAGGTGAATCTCTGAATGTGATGTAGGAGTGACGCTGAAAAGGGGATAAACGCAACCTATTTGTTTTTACTTACGTTCCTCAGTAAAGTCTTTTAAAAAGACATAAACAGCATCATTACTTTACAGTGTGATCGTCATCACTGTACGTGTGTGTGTGCAAGTGTATGTGTACACATTCGTGTGTGTGTGTGTGTGTGTGTGTGTGTGTGTAGGCGCTGGGAGAGCCGCTGTACCGCGTCAGCACGGGGAATTATGAGTATCGTCTGATTCTGCGCTGTCGACAGGAAGCTCGCGCTCGATTCGCTAAAATGCGTAAAGACGTTCTGGAGAAGATCGAGCTGCTCGACCAGAAACACGGTGAGTTACGCCACAGGATCACGCTAGCAGGTAACAAGTCGCTTTGTCGCTTGTCTCTCGCTGGTGTGTACTAACCGCTGCTGTTGTGTGTTGTGGGCGTGGCCTGTCCTGTCCACCATTTTTATTTTTGTCTCGATGAGAACTAGCAGTAGCTATGTTTTATTTATATATATATATATATATAATTAAATACTAACTAAACAGCGCAGTAGTCAGTGTGTAATATATCTAATTTGGACAGAATTGATAAAATCTCAGTTTAAATGTCACTGAAATCGCTTGCTAGTGAGACTGTAGGGTTACACCACAGGGTTAAGCGTGTTTCCTGTGGGCGTGGCCTGCTCTGCTGTTCTGATAGGAAATAGTAGCCAATGTGTGTAAAGCAAACATCACTGTGTGTGCGTGTGTGTTGTGTGGTGTGCGTGCGTGTGTGTGTGTGCGTGTGTGTGCGTGCGTGTGTGTGTGTGTGTGTGTGTGTGTGCGCGTGCAGTTCAGGACATTGTGTTCCAGCTGCAGAGGTTCGTCTCGGGGATGTCGCGTTACTATGACGAGTGTTACGCCGTGCTGAAGGAGGCCGACGTCTTCCCCATCGAGGTGGACCTCTCACGCACCACCCTGAACTACACCGCCCCTAACTACGAGGACGAGGATGAGGAGGGCGAGGAAGAGCGAGAGGAGGAGAAGAGTGAACAGACCGAGAACGGAGCGGAGAAGCTGATCGATGATGAATGAGTGAAGGAGTGAAGGAGAACAGTGAGAGAGAGAGAGAGAGAGAGAGAGAGAGATGCGGAGTGAGTGTGAAGAGTGTGAGTGTGTATTGTTTGTTATATTTTCACACATTCCTGCTGTGTGTGTTTAACTGTAGTCACGGTCGAGGTAATGAGCAGCACTAAACATTACTCCCTAAATCCCCGTCTAAGCCCTTCATCATGCAGCTCACTCGCTCTCTCCGTCCTGCTGTAGTACGCCGCCTTCTCTCACAGCTAATGTGCTCCACTGACACGCAGTTAGGGATGCATCAGTACCGTGTTTTTCAGTGTGCTAGTACTGATACTGATGCTCAGGTTAGTAACCTACCTAGTATTAATCGGTCAGGGACACCACTGAACGTTTTACACAGCTCTGTTTGTGGTGGTTGCTAACAGTGAGCGCCTCGGGCTGAGCTTCATGTTCCAGAGGTGAAGATGTTTAAACAGTGTGTTTAATGGAGAGCATGAGGCGTGTGCAGAGCAGCATCAGTGCTCTGAATAGCAGCTTAACAGCAAAGTGTAGACACTGATGAGCGCGGGGAAAGGGAAGTGCGTGAGTGTCTCAGTGCTCGCAGGGCGGAACTGCTCTCAGGTGCGACAGCTTCTCCACACACTCGCGTCACTGCTCCATGGCACCTTGCGTTGGTTTTATGACCACGCTGGTCTGTGTGCTCAGGTCGGACTGCCTCACACTCCTCCTCCAGTACGGCAATCGGTGCATCCCTACACTGTGTGATTTGGGACAGAGCGTTACTCACACTGCAGAATTTTAACTTTGCCCTTCGCATTAAAAAGACGTAAAACGGTTTTGTTCATTTCATAAACTGGGATTTATCATGACTTTATCGTGACTTTTATGTATTTAAGCAGGTTTGACACCAACAGCTAAATGGTGTTATAAATGCGTATCTGTGTTCACCAGCTCTGTCCTGCTGATGGCAATGGGAGCTTTGTCCCAGGTTTCAGCCTACTGTAGTCTACAGTATGTTAAATATACACCGATCAGCCATAACATTAAAACCTCTGACAGATGCAGTGAACAGTCAGTTCTTGAAGTTGATGTGTTGGAGGAAAAATGGGCAAGTGTGAGGATCTGAGCGACTTTGACAAGGGCCAAGTTGTGATGGCTAGATGACTGGGTCAGAGCATCTCCAGCAGGTGTTGTGGTGTTCCCGGTATGCAGTGGTTAGTACCTACCAAAAGTGGTCCAAGGAAGGACAACCGGTGAACCAGCGACAGGGTCATGGGCTCCCAAGGCTCACTGATGCGCATGGAGAGTGAAGACTCGTCTGCTCTGATCCCACAGAAGAGTATGTGAGCTTCAGAACTGGACCATGGAGCAATGGAAGAAGGTGGCCTGGTCTGATGAATCACGTTTTCTTTTAGATCATGTGGAAGGCTGACTGCGTGTGTGTCGCTTACCTGGGGAAGAGATGGCACCAGGATGCACTATGGGAAGAAGGCGAGCTGGTGGAGGCAGTGTGATGGTCTGGGCAATGTTCTGCTGGGAAACCTCGGGTCCTGGCCTTCATGTGGATGTTACTCTGACACATACCACCTACCTAAACATTGCTGCAGACCAGGTTACACCCCTTCATGGTAACGGTGTTCCCTAATGGCAGCGAACTCTTTCAGCAGGATAATGCTCCCTGACACACTGTAAACATTGTTCAGGAGGTTTGAGGAACATGACAAAGAGTTCAAGGTGTTGACTTCACCTCCAAATTCCCCAGATCTCAATCCGATCGAGCGACTGTGGGACGTGCTGGACAAACAAGTCCGATCCGTGGAAGCTCCACCTCACAACTTACAGGACTTAAAGGATCTGCTGCTAACGTCTTTGTGCCAGATACCACACACACCTTCAGAGGTCTTGTGGAGTCCATGCCTCAGAGTCAGAGCTGTTTTACTGGCACAAGGAGGATCTCCACGACATTAGGCAGGTGGTTGTAATGTTATGGCTGATCGGTGTATAAAGTCACACTGGGATGAAGGATGATGAAGTGTCGATTCTGTGCTGTTTGGGATGCAGCCCTGGGCTTTATGTCCATTTACAGATTTAGGACGCTGGATTATCTATTTCAAAACTTTTATCAAAACTCAAAATGAATATTAGCAGTTTAATTCATCTTTAATTCAATTCCGTGTGGAATTAATCAGTCTTTGTCGTTATTATGGGTTTATTTAGTTTCATGTGCTGATTCCTGTGACCTGAATAGTGTCCCTCGTTTATGAAATCTTTATTTCTTATATCTTTCTGTGTATCTGAATGTTACAGGTGTGAAGATGTTACTGAAATGGAAAACCTGTACTACTGATTAATGAAAAGCTACTGATGTATAATAAACTAAAAATATTTATGGCGAACTGTGTGTGTGTGTGTGTGTGTGTGTGTGTCTGAAACTGATGACGAATAAGGAACTGAGTAAGAGCAAAGGGCTAGAATTTATTTATTTTTTTATTCAAGGAACAATAACATACAATATGTTATTAAGAAAACAACATTAAAAATAAGAAAAGAAAAAAGAGAGAAAGACAAATTACGACAAACAACAAAGGGCTAGAAATGTTTAACAAATAAATCTGGAGTAAAAAAAAAAAACCTAGTCAGGGCGCATTAGCTTCATGCTAACGCTAGTTATCTGGTGTTTGTGGTGAGGTTTTTAAAGCTGAATTGTCCAGTAAACTGGCGAGAATACTAAAACTATTATAGATAAACATGAATAACAAATTACTAATTAACTGCTGAAAAAAAGCAGCAATTGAGATAAGAATGAACTGAATTAACTTCCGGGTTGAGGATTAGCTTTATATAGACTCCGCCCACACGCTGAGCGCGCGCAGCCCCAGTGGCCTAATGGATAAGGCACTGGCCTCCTAAGCCAGGGATTGTGGGTTCGAGTCCCATCTGGGGTGAGGTTCAACTTTATACTGTTCTTTTAGTTATGTATTTGTTCCGTAATAAATTAGACACATAAATAATACTCTGTCTTCTCTTTACTATTACAATTAAAACAACTTCAAGCACATAACATTACTGTTAGTTTTTTGGGGCCATTGGGAAGTGAAGGGACAGGATCTCTCTCTCACACACACACACACACACACACACACACACACCGAGTCTCGGTATAATTATAATTTGAGGTGTAATTAGTGCTTATTCGTTAATTGGAGGTTAATGAGTTAATTAGTGTGTAAGTGATGATCAGTTTCCACACACCGTTAATCCATTAATACACTGATCATAACGTAAAACTCAAACCACGCCCCCGAGCAGCAGGAGGAGGAGCACACACACACACACACACACACACACACAGAGGGAATTCTCCCCGTAAAAGTTTCACTTCTGTTCCTGCTCCTGACTGCGTCTGAAAAACAACAATGTCGGAGTTTAAACTCTGTGTTTTTGTCCTGGTGTGTGCGGTGACTGCAGTGAGAACTGACTGTAAGTTTAACTCCACTTTTACTTTATTTCTTTCTTTAGTGTGTGTGTGTGTGTGTGTGTGTGTGTGTGTTGGAGTTTATTGCACACTCACTCCAGCCTTGTTGTTCACCTTGTGTGTGTTCAGTTAGAGACTAAGAAAACTTTTCCTCTAGCCTTCAGGTGGATGCACAGTTTACAACTCCACACGTCCCTGCAACACACACACACACACACACACACACACACACACAGACAGAAACGATCAGGCAGATCAGTGTGCACTACTGTTGCAGATGAATATTCACTCTTCAGCAATGTGAGTTGCTTGTATACACACTCTTGCAGTAACAGTCACCGTTATTTCAGTTATTCACTCAGGCAGCATAAAAAGGTCATTTCCAGGTTTTACTGACGCATCCAGAGGAAGTCCCAACATTAAAACTTTAAAATGTTATATTTATCATGTTTTTTTCTTCCTTTATATGAAAAGCTACAGACTAATTTTATAGTATAAATTGCTTTGGAAGACTTTTGTTAGGATTCCAGAGGTGAAAGCAGAAGTTTCTTGGTTGTGTGCAAGAGGAAATTAGAAACTTGGCTATTAGAAACTTTATCGACTTCCTAAAATGCTGGTGAATAAGCTGGGATGGAAAAACAGAAGTGGTCTATCGGAGTGTATGATCCACATTTCACTTCACACAGTCTTTTGTGAAAAATTTTCTCTGAATGAAGAAGTGATCCTGTTAATCCCTCAGCAATGTACAGAACACAGCATTGTGATATTTTCGGAGTATAATGCTGAAAAGGGTCAAAATGAGAACACCATAAGACTAAACCATATTAAACACCTTTAAGTTAAGCTTAAATTTGCCCTCAGTGATCAATAAAATTCATCCATGTGTCCACCCTCCTGCCTAAAAGTTAAAATGCTATGCTACATTGCAGAGTTTACTTGTAGTCGGGTTGTAAAATGGTCTGAAATGTTAAATTCTAATGTTGCAGACTGTTTGCTTGTAACTAACCATCTCACTCCGAGCACAGTGTCAGACCCGTGTCATTGTCTTTCCCCCTGCAGCTGTGCATAAGGCCACAGTGTACTGGGACCCTGGCAGTAAGACGGTGCTGCTGAAGGACGGGGTTCTGGATGACACAGGAGATGCTTACGGTTACTATAACGACTCGTTCTCAGAGACAGGATGGGGCGTGCTGGAGATCCGCGCCGGGTACGGACAAACACCTAGGGCTGACGACAAAACCTTCTTCCTGGCGGGATATCTGGAGGGATTCCTGACTGCACGGTGAGAGCCATCATCACCCTGTAAATAATCTGTCAATCTTTTTAATCTCCAGAGCAGGATCTGCCCTGTCCAAGCTGAGACGGAGAACCAGGATTGAACGTTTGTAGGATTTATATGTTTATAGATTTATTTATTTATTATTATTGTAACCCACAGAGGAACTGATTAGATTTTGGAATTGATCCAAACACGGTCAAGTTCAAGTGTCTGAAATACTTTTCAGAAAATTTTCTTTAATCACTTCTTCCTGTTTGAAGTATATTTTAAGAGTATTTCAGGTATACACATTAGTCACAAGGAGGATTAGACATGTTGGCGGAGGAGGCATCCCCATCCAGGCCACTGGCATTGAGTTGCACTTGTTTTTCTAAAGAATCTTCAGGTGTGTCTGAATATCGTAACTGACTGACTTGCATTAACGTTGGAGCTCAGGTAGTGACGATACAGAGAACCATCTTACATTAAATTTAACAGTACATGTGTGTAGAAAGAGAGAATAGACGGATAGAAAAGTTAGTCATGCTCAGGTATAAAAGTCCTGACAGCTGTTAAACATCACTGATGTATTTAAACATTAACCTGCAGACTCAGCTGTTTAATCTGGGTTTATAACAGAGATTTACAAAGTCTCACAGTAAGGTCTGTAAGTCACTCTGGGTAAAGATGTCTGCCAAATCTAAATGTAAAGCAATAAGAATAAAATGCTGTTGGAGACAGAACAAGTTCAGACTTTATCATTTTTCAAAAATGTTGCAAGGCATCTGAACCACAACCAGTCTAGGCTTGCTGAGTGGAAACTGTAGACTGTGTGACAGGGACATCTCGTGTCCAGTGCCGGTATTGCGCTGTGTGTTGGAGTCAGGAGAGGAATTAAAATAGACATCAAGTCGGACAGTTTCTTCAGAGTCTGTGACCCATTTCAGATCTCTCAGAGCGATCACTGAAGGAGACTGTGTATTTAAATTCAGTATAAATAGGTTAAACATCAATATTGTGATAAGAGGGGCTAAATCTCCCAAAAGAATTTTACATAATAATAATAATAATAATAATAATAATAGGCTGTTACAAAGCGCTGACACTGGACACTCCTTCCTTAAATGTTAATTAAACGTCTCGTTACAGAAAACAAGTGTCCACTGTGTAAGAAAAAGGATCCACTGTACAAGTGAATGAGCTGTAACTATAGAAACACGTGCATTAATATAAACCTGTGAGTTGCTGCTGCACTATCGTCAGGGCTGCTGTTATAGAAAATTAATCAACACCTTCTGGCCAATCACAATCCAGAATTTAACAGCAGCATGGTGTAATAGTGTAATATGGTGATGTACACTGCAGTGTAGTGAGTGTGTGTGAGTGTGTGTGTGTGAGTGTGTGTGTGAGTGTGTGTGTGAGTGTGTGTGTGAGTGTGTGTGTGAGTGTGTGTGTGTGAGTGTGTGTGTGAGTGTGTGTGTGAGTGTGTGTGTGTGTGTGAGTGTGTGTGTGAGTGTGTGTGTGAGTGTGTGTGTGAGTGTGTGTGTGAGTGAGTGTGTGAGTGAGTGTGTGAGTGAGTGTGTGAGTGAGTGTGTGAGTGAGTGTGTGAGTGAGTGTGTGAGTGAGTGTGTGAGAGTGTTTAGTACAGCGATGTGAGAGTGAGACGGCTGTCTGTGTGTCCTGCAGGCAGATGATCGATCACTACACTAACATGTATCCTCAGCTCATTACCAGGCCCGACGTCCTGCAGGCCGTCAAGACCTTCATGACGTGAGTGATCCTTTTACAAATGATGCCCCTATTCTGTGACGTGTAGAATCTGTGCTGAGGAGCCATGACTCTGGCCTGGAGCTTCTGAGTGGTCCAAACACCGCTAACACACCTTAGAATGGCTTTTCTTTTAATTTGTCACCCATATTCCTGTAATGTTCTGCATTGTGGTAGTGACATAATTGTAATAGTTAATGGTATTGATGACACATAGTTGTGTTGCCTTACCCTAAAGTGTGTGTGTGTGTGTGTGTGTGTGTGTGTGTCAGTACGCAGAGCGCCTGGTCTCGGCAGCAGGTGAAGCTGAATAAGACATCTGACCCTCTATGGGCTCACACCGGCTTTATCCTGGCTCAGCTGGACGGACTGCAGGCCGGCGCGGCCGAATGGGCCAAACGCTCGGGGAAGAAGGTGCGAGAAAGGAGAATAGTGATACACAAACGTGTGATGTAGTGACGAGCTGTGACATCACAACAGCTGGCCAGCTCATAATCAGTGTGTGTGTGTGTGTGTGTGTGTGTGTGTGTAGGCCCTGTCACGGTTTGAGGTTCAGTTCCTGAATGCAGTTGGAGATCTGTTGGATTTGATACAGATGTTGGTTCCTGAGGCCAAACCTTCACTGAGAGGATTTAAAGAACCCCCAATGGGCCACTGCTCTGCCCTCATCAAGGTACACGCTCCGTACACAGAACCGCTCCCCCCTTACAGAGGTACACGCTCCCTACACAGAACCGCTCCCCCCTTACAGAGGTACACGCTCCCTACACAGAACCGCTCCCCCCTTACAGAGGTACACGCTCCGTACACAGAACCGCTCCCCCCTTACAGAGGTACACGCTCCGTACACAGAACCGCTCCCCCCTTACAGAGGTACACGCTCCCTACACAGAACCGCTCCCCCCTTACAGAGGTACACGCTCCCTACACAGAACCGCTCCCCCCTTACAGAGGTACACGCTCCCTACACAGAACCGCTCCCCCCTTACAGAGGTACACGCTCCCTACACAGAACCGCTCCCCCCTTACAGAGGTACACGCTCCGTACACAGAACCGCTTCCCCCTTACAGAGGTACACGCTCCCTACACAGAACCGCTCCCCCCTTACAGAGGTACACGCTCCGTACACAGAACCGCTTCCCCCTTACAGAGGTACACGCTCCGTACACAGAACCGCTCCCCCCTTACCGAGGTACACGCTCCGTACACAGAACCGCTCCCCCCTTACAGAGGTACACGCTCCGTACACAGAACCGCTCCCCCCTTACCGAGGAACACGCTCCGTACACAGAACCGCTCCCCCCTTACAGAGGTACACGCTCCCTACACAGAACCGCTCCCCCCTTACAGAGGTACACGCTCCCTACACAGAACCGCTCCCCCCTTACAGAGGTACACGCTCCCTACACAGAACCGCTCCCCCCTTACAGAGGTACACGCTCCCTACACAGAACCGCTCCCCCCTTACAGAGGTACACGCTCCCTACACAGAACCGCTTCCCCCTTACAGAGGTACACGCTCCCTACACAGAACCGCTCCCCCCTTACAGAGGAACACGCTCCCTACACAGAACCGCTCCCCCCTTACAGAGGTACACGCTCCCTACACAGAACCGCTCCCCCCTTACAGAGGTACACGCTCCCTACACAGAACCGCTCCCCCCTTACAGAGGTACACGCTCCCTACACAGAACCGCTCCCCCCTTACAGAGGTACACGCTCCCTACACAGAACCGCTCCCCCCTTACCGAGGAACACGCTCCGTACACAGAACCGCTCCCCCCTTACAGAGGTACACGCTCCGTACACAGAACCGCTTCCCCCTTACCGAGGAACACGCTCCCTACACAGAACCGCTCCCCCCTTACAGAGGTACACGCTCCCTACACAGAACCGCTTCCCCCTTACCGAGGAACACGCTCCCTACACAGAACCGCTCCCCCCTTACAGAGGTACACGCTCCCTACACAGAACCGCTCCCCCCTTACAGAGGTACACGCTCCGTACACAGAACCGCTCCCCCCTTACAGAGGTACACGCTCCGTACACAGAACCGCTCCCCCCTTACAGAGGTACACGCTCCCTACACAGAACCGCTCCCCCCTTACAGAGGTACACGCTCCCTACACAGAACCGCTCCCCCCTTACAGAGGTACACGCTCCCTACACAGAACCGCTCCCCCCTTACAGAGGTACACGCTCCGTACATAGAACCGCTCCCCCCTTACTGAGGAACACGCTCCGTACATAGAACCGCTCCCCCCTTACCGAGGTACACGCTCTGTACATAGAACCGCTCCCCCTTTTTCAGAGGTACACGCTCCCTACACAGAACCGCTCCCCCTTTTTACAGAGGTACACGCTCCGTACGTAGAACCGCTCCCCCTTTTTACAGAGGTACACGCTTCGTACGTAGAACCGCTCCCCCTTTTTCAGAGGTACACGCTTTGTACGTAGAACCGCTCCCCCTTTTTCAGAGGTACACGCTTCGTACATAGAACCGCTCCCCCTTTTACAGAGGTACACGCTCTGTACACAGAACCGCTCCCCCTTTTTACAGAGGTACACGCTCCGTACATAGAACCGCTCCCCCTTTTTACAGAGGTACACGCTTCGTACATAGAACCGCTCCCCCCTGCTACAGGTGTGTGTGTGTGTGTGTGTGTGTGTGTGTGTGTGTGTGTGTGTGTGTGTGTGTGTGTAGATGTTACCAGGCTATGAGAACCTGCTGTTCGCTCACTCCAGCTGGTACGTTTATGCCGCCACAATGCGCATCTTCAAACACTGGGACTTTAAAGTGCAGGAGCCACACACTGCTACTGGAAAACTCTCCTTCAGCAGCTACCCTGGTGTGTTTATATACACACACATTTGGTCACACACACGTATATAAACATACATAAACATCTGTTGTAGGAGTCTCTGTACGATGTGTGTGTTTGTGATGTGGTGCAGGTTTCCTGGTGTCTCTGGATGATTTCTACCTGTTGGGCAGTGGGTTGATGATGACTCAGACCACCAACAACGTTTTTAACCAGTCGCTGTACAAGTCAGTCACTCCCTCCAGCCTGTTCTCCTGGCAGAGGGTCCGGCTAGCCCACGCCCTCGCACACACTGGCAAAGAGTGGGCTGAGATATTCTCCCGCTACAACTCTGGTCAGGAAATACATAACACACACACACACACACACACACACACACACACACAGCTAGGAGCCATGTGGGTAGTCAGGTCCAATATTGTGTAGTCAGGTCCAATATTGCCCCTGCTCTGACACCCCTGTGCATGGGAAAGAACAGAGTGACGGACAGATAAAGACGGACAGGGCAACAGAGATGGTTAGATGAACACGGACAGGCTCAGATAGCTAGATAGACGGATTGACAGAGACAGATAAACGGATATAGGGAAAGTGACAGGTAAACAGACTGATGGCTAGATAGACTGGTAGACAGACAGATGGGTAACTAGACAGGTAGCTGGATAGACAGGTAGAAAGTTGAAAGACATAGATGGGCAGCTAGACAAATGGAGCACTAGATGGGAAGATATGCGGGTAGATAGACACAGACAGATGGATATGTAGATAATTGGATAGCTAGAAGGGCAGATAGAGTTATATAGAGAAAGTGACAGGTAAACAGACTGATGGCTGGATAGACTGGTAGCGAGATGAATGGATAGCTGGACACACAGAGACAGAGACATACTCTTCAGAGTAGAATAATACTAATCCAGCAATAAACTCAGAATATAAGGAAGGACTAATGCAGATGTTCTTAGAGAGTAATAATCTTTCTGTGGTTGATGTTAAACATGATGTCTGACTGTGCTGTCTCTCTGTCTGACTGCTCCGTCTCTCACTGTCTCCTCAGGGACGTATAATAACCAGTACATGGTAGTGGATGTGAGTAAAGTGTCCCTGGGCTCGAGACTCTACGATGGTGCTCTGACCATAGTGGAGCAGATCCCAGGACTGGTGGAATATTCAGATCAAACGGAGGCTCTGCGCTTCGGTGAGGTTCCATTTAACGTAACACAAGGGGAATGCTGGGCATATTGCCATGATCATTCTCCACTTCAACAATATCAGTCCAGAGTGTGTAATAGGAAAGACCAGTGGGAAGGGTTACAGAATGCTGAAGCAGGAAGTGTTATAAAATGTTGAAGTCAGAAGCAGGATGTTTATGGGATGCTGAAACGGGAAGGTCAGCAAATTCTGAAGTGGAAAGGTTAGAGAAGCCGTTAGTGGCAATGGCTACAGGATGCTGAAGCCGGTTGGGAAAAGCTGAAAATTTCAACTAGCTCGATGTTTGGGAGTTGTAACAGAACATTTTCATTTGTCAGTATGTTAGAAACAGTGGACATTGTGTTGGCGTAATGTTATAATAATGTTCTGTCAGTAATAAGCGATGTCCTACAGGTTACTGGCCGTCCTACAATGTGCCGTTCCACCAGAGCATCTACACCCTGAGCGGTTACAAGGAGATGTGGACGGAGTATGGAGAGGATTACTCCTACGAACTCTGTCCTCGAGCCAAGATCTTCCGCCGGGATCAGGCGTCCGTCACTGATCTGCCGTCACTCAAACACATCATGAGATACAACGGTACTCTGTCTTCTGTCTGTCTGTGTTTGTCTTTCTCACTGTCTAGTGCTAAGTCTATATGTCTTACTATCCTTCTGTTCTCTCTATCTTTCCATTGCTCTCTTCGTCTGTATGTGTATGTACATCTTGCAGTCTGTCTATGCTGCGTTTCACCCTGAGCAGGTGTGTGAAATTACCTTCACTTTCTATTTTTACACTGAAACATTTTAAATATTTTATTAGGAGCATATCTGTTCTCTTTTTTCCATGTTTGCTTCCCATGCATATTCCTGTAGCTCAGCCCCACTGATAGAACCTTAGTGTGTGAATAGATATTCTATTGTGTTAATAGACTATAAGAAAGATCCCTACTCAAAGGGTGACCCCTGCAAGTCCATCTGCTGTCGCGGCGATCTGCGGGAGTCCAACCCCATTCCTGAAGGATGTTACGACACCAAGGTTAGTGTATATAAATATATTATAATAATTGAGAACAGCCTCTTTAGGTTGTTAGTTATGGCTTTATGCAGCAGTACTGTAGTGTTTAGTCTGCTGGATCCGTCAGTAATGCGTTTAGATTATAAAGCAGATTCACAGAGATCATCTGCTATCCTGTGACACTGACATCTAGTGGTGGGATAAGGGTACTTCCCCTCATGATTTTATTGGTACACACTAATTATACAGAATCCCTGTAAATTCACCAGTCTCCTACTCACAGTTACCCCCCTGTTCCCCACTCTTGCCCCCGCCCCTTCCAGGTGACTGACCTGCGTATGGCTCAGCAGTTTGTGTCCGAGGCTCTGAATGGTCCGAGCACAGAAGGCGGCCTTCCTCCTTTCACCTGGGATGCATTTAACAGTACGACGCACCAGGGTCTGCCGCGCCTCTATAACTACACGTTCGTCACCATGCACCCGGTGCTGTTCACTCCCTGAGCCGCCTACGTAGGGCAGGAAGTGAGCGACGAGCAGAGCCTCAGGAACAGTCTGTTTTACTATGTGTCCTGCTCTACAACTGTTTTATCCTTCTGCAATTAAAAGAGCCTGTGAAATATTGTGAGTGCTTGTGTGTGCGTTAGTTATTGTTCAATCTGTTGGTTTTGGTCTGGTTTGAGGATACATGTGTGTTTATGCTGGATAAATTAACACTGTGTGTTCAGATGATTGTTGTAAACATATCACAGCTGCAATTCTGACCAAAGTTAAACTTGTATGTCGTAACATCGATCAGTAAAGACTCAATGTTTAAATACACTAACTGGTGATTTTCTTTAGTATTTCCTCCCTTTTTAACTAAAGTAGCTTACAAAAGAAATGTCAGAATACAATCTAAACACGGAACTGAAAACTTAGGAGGTTAATGATTTGGTTTTGGAAGTCATGGAATTTGATAGGATTTGATTTCTATGGATCACGCATCCATAACATCAGCATTTCCTCAGATTTGTTGGTAAATTACTAAGAAAAGACTAAAATTGCACTTAGCGTTGAACTCAGCTATCTTAAATGTATGATTTCCCCAGAATTCCCCAAAACTCCCACTTCGCCATACCGTAACTCTCCAGTTCAGAGATTTCTGTAAAGCTGCTTTGTGAAATGTCCATTGTTTAAAAAGTGCTATATAAATAAAATTGAACTGAAATCGATGGGATTTGATGGGATTTAAACTCTCAAACTGCTGATCGCTGCTGTTATTTCCAATCTGCATCCTGCTGCAGTGCCACTGATGAGTCAGAAAGTTTCTGAAGCATGTTTTCAGGTTGTAATAAATGTATGGCTTATTAAAGTTACAAAATTATACATCTATTTTTTCCCTCTGACTGTTATGTCCTTCCTGTTCACATGTTCACTCCATCACCTCTCTGTCTGTCTCTTTCCGTCTGTCTCTCACTCTCTCTGTCTCTTTCGGTTTTTGTCTCTCTGTCTATCTCTCCCTCTGGGGAGCAACTCGGTGATTCATATGTTCCTACCTTTCTGAAAGCAGAAGTGAAACATTCTGTTATCACTCTCCTCCGTCGTTGTCCTTTTCTGTGTCTGCTTTGGTTCGTGATGTGCAGTTTTAACTTGTACCTGAACGAACGGCTTTCTTTTGGATCGTTAGCCTTAGCATTAGCCGTGTTGGTAGTTTTCTCAGGTGATGGAAAAACAGCAGTGTCCTCCTGGATTCATCCAGGACTCTCTGGTGAAGGACTGTATCTCCCATGATGCTCTATGGCAGAAACAGAAACCCGTCACTGGTGAGTACAGTCTGATCTTCATATAGCCATCATCTCCATCATGTATATACAGCACATTAAATATGACAGGGTGCAGGATGGGGAGGTTCATCTCAAAACACACACACACCTCAGTTCAGTTCAGTTTCAGTTAAGACTAGAAAATACAAAAACAGTCTGCAAAAAAAAAACCCAGAAAACTCGATAAAGAAGATTAACAGTTCAGAGATAATCATATAGGCAATAGAAATGGATGGGGAAATTAATAATGACAGACAGGAAGAAAGAAAGATAACCAGATACACCGGTAATTTACATACGATCAGAGAGAGACAGAGAGATAAAGACAAACAGACAGATTACTAAATTAGGTAAATTAGTTCTGGTTCAGTTTCCATCAGAGATGGCCCAATTATTTGAATGGACTCAAGCTGTATGTAATTAAAGTGTCACATGAGCTCAATACAAATACATCTGTTCCTGGAAGAACCCAAAGTTTGTTGGAGAACATAGCTAAACACACAGCATCATGAAGACCAAGGAGCAATCAAAACAAGTCCTGGAAAAGTATCAGTCAGGGTTTGGTATTAAAAAAATATCCCAAACTTTGAAGCACGACATGAGAGTCAGTGCGACAGAGAGTGGGTAAAGAGGGGATTAGTCAGAGACACAGCAAAGAGGACGAGGAAACTATGAGCATGATGTTACCACCACCATGCTTCACACTGGGTTTAGTGTTCTGAGGGTGATGAGCACTGTTGGGTTTCTGTTGAGGACTGAAAATTCAGTTTGGTCTCATCAGAACAGAGAAACTTTTCCACACTTTCTCCCACACGCCTTGTAACAAACTCTCTTGGCCTCTTGGTTGCCTGGTTACAGACAGTCATCCATTTATCCTGCTAGAACAGCAGATGGATAAATAGACAGATAGACAGCATGTCAGATGCTTTATTGATGCTGTAAAAGAAAAGAAACAACAAATGATAAATAGTAATACATTTTAGAAATGATTTTAAATAAATCAGTAAATGAAGGCCATGTATTAATTATTATTATTATTATTATTATTATTATTATTATTGTTGCAGAGGCAGTGATGGTGATGAGTACGGTTCCTCCGGCTCAGTGCTGGAACTTCGCTGTGTGGATCAGTGTGTGTGTCGTAGTTGTACTGAGCAGCTCAGTGCTGGTTCTGCTCCTCTGGGTCATCATCTACAGACGGCACACTCATGGTAAAGGCAGGACACACACACACACGCACACACACGCACACACTGCAACGCATGTCAACATAAGGCCAGGCCCTCAACCAGAATCTATTTATAGTGATGTCATAAGTTGTGGTTGGTTAAAAAGAAGTCCTGACCCCAAACACGCACACATTTAGATGAGTTTCTGTTCCTCTTTTAGGGAGGTCCTCAGGGATGCCCCTTTGCACAACACAAATGTGTATTACACACACACAACACAACACAAATGTGTATTACACACACACACACACACACACTAACTAACTAAAGAGAGAATGAAGTAAAGCAGAAGTTTGGTGGGTTGCTATGTAATAATAATAATAATAATAATAATAATAATCTTCTTTAAAAAACTGAAATACTGAAGGGCAAAGTTAATAAATTAGTGTGTGTGTGTGTGTGTTTGTGTGTGAAGTTTTCAGTGTAGTCTGAGATTATTTTCATCGTGAATATAAAACCTTAAAGTGTTTCACATATAAAAGATTAAACAAAACATTAATGATAATCTAAAATCTGTGAGAATTACAAGTCATTAAAAACTCTTAAATAGTCTGGGTTAAACAACAGACACAGAGCTAAAGAGCGCTGTTCCAGAGTTTCTTAACTGTAGCTTTAGATCTTATAGAAAATCTGTTAAGCTCCAGAGTGAAATCAGTAACAACCGCACTGCAGACAGACTGAGTACCAACATCAGGGTTTCTGTTTTATCACAATTTAGAAGAAAGTTTCTATTCATCTGAGTTTATATGTGCTGCCGAATCGAGCTGAACTGATCAGTATAAATTAGTATAAACTAATAGAAGTGAAGGCCAATGTTATGTCTGTGAATTACATGAGTAAAGAGCCGAATGTAAAAAAAAGTATATGTTTCCTATTAAAGAACTTTGGCAATGAAACCAAGAGGAGATAATTTCGATAATAAATAATAATAAATATTTATGTCTTCCTTTAATCATAAATTCAATCACAGTAATAAACCAGATAATTTCCCATCATCAAAGATGACAGAAATCAAATGATAAACCAGCTTCTAGAGTTACACTGAAGTCTTTAGCTGTAGCTTTAGGTTTCACAGAAAAGCCATCAAGCTCCAGGGTGAAATCAACAACCTCACTGTGGACAGATTTCCCAACATCACTGTTTCTATCACAATTTAAAAGAAAGTTTATATTCATTTGAATTTATATGTGCTGCTGAATCAAGCTGAATGGAACAGTATTAGTACAGTGGATATAAAAAGTCTACACACCCCTGTTAAAATTACAGCTGTTTGTGATGTAAAATAATGAAACGAAGATAAATCAGAACTTTTTCCACTTTTAATGTGAAATAGCAACCAACAAAATTCAAGTGAAAAACAATCAGAAACATTTTAGAAACAAAGCAAAAACTGACAATAACCTGGTTGCAAAGTATACACACCCGCTTATGATGGGTCATGTGACCATGCTCAGAATGAACCAATCAGATTCAATCTCATGTCCAAAAGTAATTATCATACAGCCGTCATCAAGGATGTGATTCTGGGTAAACGTGGTCGCATTTTTTTTACATTACAAACCCTGCCATTTTCACAATGGTGTGTAGACTTTTTATATCCACTGTATAAACTACCAGAAGCAAAAGCCAGTGTTAAATCTGTGATTCATATAAACTTAAACGTTAATTAATAAATTAAATAAAGAGGCAGATGTAAAGGGAGAATGGTCTTCCTATTAAAACACTTTGGCAATAAAACGAAGATCATTTTGGTGAAAATTATTTCTATCTTCCATTAATCATAAATTCTTTCATAAAACAATTCAGAGAATTTCCCAACATCAAAGTTTACAGGAATCAAATGATAAACAGCTTCTAGTTACAACATGGTCTATAACTGTAGCTTTAGGTTTCAGGCTCCAGGGTGATATCAGTAACCATATTACTGACTTCCCACAGTTCCTGTTTAATCACAATTTATGAGAAGGAAGTTTCTCTTCATCCACGTTTTTACTTCTTTTACCTGTTTCCATTCTGTGCTGCTGAATCGAGTGGCACGGATTAATATGAACCATGTGTCATCAGCGTAGACGTAAAACCCAACATCAACAAGCAGCTGGATATAAAGGAATAATAATAATAATAATAATAATAATAATAATAGAGGGCCTAAGAGAGAACCTTGTGGAACATTGTATTGGGCTTTTTGATGATGGAAAACTCCATCATTATGACAATAAATTTAGAATTCTACAAAAAACGTTCAAAATGTCCCATCATAAAAATTCATGTATTTTCAGATCACAGGGAATCTACTCACAATGATAACATACCTGTGTAGCACAGGATGTCCTGAAAAAATTAGAAATAGCATGTATGAACTTATATAATGATGCAATATTAGAACTCTAGTAAATAAAGGAAATAACATAGTCCAGGGTTCTAAAAGTTAATGTCACTAAGACATTTTATTTCTTGTGCAGGAAAGAGAAACTCGGAGTGTCCAGGTTCTCATCACCACAACGTTAACTCAAACTCAGATGGCAAGGAAGATTCCTGTCCACACGTGAATGGCAGGAAACAGGAAGTGTCTGACTGTGAAATGGGCTGGGGGCGGGGTTTCTGTAAGGCAAGGGCGGAGCCTGCAGTCCCATTACCAGCTACAGAGCTAGGAGACTCCGCCCTCGTCACTACAAAAACTGTACAGCAGGTCGATTATTCACATTGTGATGCTTCATTAAAACAATAAATAAACCTTCAACAAGGATTAATTTTAAAGAAATCCCACACGAACCTCTGCAAAAAAACTGACCCATAATCCATGTACATGAAAAAGTGCTATTTATGATTAGGCTAATTAGTGCTGAGAAACTGGTGACCATAAAAGTCCAAAACAAAGATGACACTCAGTTTAACCAACAGTTTTTTTTAATGTCTGTTAGAACTTCACATCAAACCTTCAATCATTCATTTTAATCATTATCCTGAATGAGAGCATTTCTTCCACTGCTAGGTTTTGGGGTTTACAAATGTTGCTTTGCTTTTATTTTTTATACTTTTATCAGTTTGTAACGATGCTTCAGAGAGGTTCATGTTATTCTGCATGCTCTATGATTTGAGTTTTCAGATTAATCATCCATGGACTGGCTTAAACTTTGTTCTTAAAGGCACAATGTGATATAAATGTGATAGAAATTCTTTACAGCAATGTCAGAGATGGAAAGGTTACTTTAAATTAAAGATGTGCATAAACTGTGTAAGGAACGAGCCTCAGAGTAGTGGAGCTCCTGTGATCTGTTTCATTACTTAACTTGAAAATTTTTTAGTTTTATTTTGTTTGTATAATTTTTTTTATAAATAGTAAGAGCTCTGTTATTTAGAAAACAAAACAGTAAAACTGTTCGGTGTGGTTCAGTGTAAAATAAACACATGGAATTGTTAAAGCGCTAATGTCATGAGTTTGACATTTTTAATGGATGTAACTAAAAATTTAACACATTAAATATAAACATTTTATATAAAACATTAATACACCTGTCTTCTGCAAACATCTCACTTAAAAAAACAATAGCAGACAAAAGAAAGAACATAACTTCTACATAACTTCCTACTAATCACGTGATCAGCTTTTTTCAGCTCATCTGAACAAACAGTTTCAGCAAATGTTTGAATAGCAACCAATTCTATCTCGGGTGTAAAGTATGTAATCAAACTGGTCGGTGCATTGTACCGCAACAAAAGTATTGGAACAGCATGTCCACTTCTTTTGTTTTTGCGGTACACTGAAGACATTTAGGTTATAAATCAATTCAATTCAATTCAATTCACACACACTTCACTTTACTTTTGTTTGTGTAAAGCTGCTTTGAGACAATGACCTTTGTAAAAAGCGCTATACAAATAAAAATGAATTGAATTGAGGTTATAAATCAGAATTTCAGCTTTTTCTGTCTTGTTGCCCAGGTGTGTCCTGTTAGATTGACTGTTTAAACAATTAATAGCTCTGAATTGTTAAACTCTTGGCTTGATCCCTGGGTTTCACCTGTGAAGACTGCATTTGTTGTTAAAAAGGATAAACCAACATGAAGACAAAGGAGCTGTCTATGGGAGAAAAACAAGCAATTCTGAAGCTGAGAAAAGAGAGAAAATCAATCAGAGCCATTGCACAAGCATTGGGAATAACCAATACAACACTTTGGAATGTCCTGAAAAAGAAAGAAACCACTGGTGTACTAACAACCAGACATGACACAGAACAGGTCGGCCAAGAAAACAACAGCAGTTTACAGAAACATTGTGAGAGCTGTGAAGAAAAAAACAAAAACAATAATCAGTGACATCATCAACTACCTTCACAGGGCAGGGGTGAAGGTACCACAATCCACTGTTTGAAGAAGACTTTGAGAGCATAAATATAGAGGCCAAACCACAAGATGCAAACCACTCATCAGCAGTAAGAGTCAGAAGGTCTGATTGGAATTCACAGAGAAATACAGAGATGATCCACAAAAGTTCTGGAACTGAGATGAACCTCTACCAAAGTGATGGAAAGGCCAAAGTGTGGAGAAAGAAAGGATCTGCTCATGATCCAAAACATACGAGCTCATGGGTGAAGCATGGTGGAGGTAGTGTCATGGCTTGGCCTTGCATGGCTGCTTCTGGAACAGACTCACTAATCTTTACTGATGATGGAGCTCATGATGGTAGCAGCAGAATGAATTCAGAAGCTACAGAAACATTCTGTCTGCCAATTTACAGAGAAATGCATCCAATCTAATCGGGAGAAACTTCATCATGCAGCAAGACAACGACCCAAAACACACTGCAACACAACAAAGCACTTCATCAGGGGGAAAGTGGAAGGTTTTAGACTGGACAAGTGCATCAGCAGACCTTAACCCAACTGAGCAGCATTTCATCTCCTGAAGAGGAGACTGAAGGGAGAAACCCCCCAAAACTAACACCAACTGAAAGAAGCTGCGCTACAAGCCTGGAAAAGCTTCACAAAAGAAGAATGCAGCAGTGTGGTGATGTCAGTGGGTCACCGGATTGATGCAGTTATTGCAAGCAAGAGATATGCAACCAAATATTGAGTGTTATTTACTTTAAAACGATCTGTTCCATTACTTTTGCTCACCTAAAGATTGTGTGTCTGCCAGCAAAGATGTTTGAAGTATTTGTAAATATCAGGAAATGAAAGCTGAAATTCTGATCTATCGTCTCATATTCATCTTTTGATCTCAAACCCAAATATCAAGTGGGTTTTTGCTGTCATTCCTCTATATAGCTTGTATATATTGGAACAAAATGTCATTTCTCCAGGACCATGGTGAGGAGGTGGGGGAAGAGGAAACAACAAAGTTAAGAAAATAGTCACATGTTAAATATGTAACCAAACCTGATGGTGTGGTGACTCCAGGGCAGGGCTGATGTTTCATAGATATAATCAGATTTATTTAGTCAGGTGATAAATGAAATCCTTCTGAGCAACAATAGAATAATAAATATTATCTCTACACATTTCACAAGCAAACTCCAAACTTTTTTTTTATACATACTATATGGCCAACAGAACGTGCACGCCTGGCCATCACACTCATATGTGTTGAACATTCCAGATTTATTCCCCGTGTGTTTGCTGTTATAATGAGCTCCACTCTTCTGGGAAGCTTTCCACTAGATGTTGGAGCGTGGCTGTGGGGATTTGTGTTCATTCAGCTACAAGAGCATTAGTGAGGTCAGGCGCTGATGTTGGGATGTCGAGGAGGTCTGGGGTTCAGTCGGTGTTCCAGTTCATCCCAAAGGTGTTCAGTGGGGTTGAAGTTATTGCCATGTGATTTCACAAACACACCATAAGATCTTGTTTCTGCTCAAGCTAGGTACTCAGTTTGCAGTTGTTTTCTTCCATCTCACTTCTCAAAGGTTCCCCTTTTTCTCTTTTCTCTTTCCTGCCATGTCAATTAACTCCATTGCAAGAGACTCACATAGTTTTCAAGGAAGCAGTGTCATAATACGTGTACCCAAATGTTACCAGGTATTTCTCAGAAATTAAAGTCTAGCTCAGGAAAAAATAGAATTCTGAAGATAAAGTAGAACCATATTAATTTAACCATAACTCATTGACAAAGGGGGCATTTTCTTTGGCTTTTTCTGGTTGGAGTTTGGGAATTACAGGTTTGAGTTGTTACAAGAGCTTGAGCTGAACGCAGCATTATTTTGGTGTTTGAAGGTTAAGGTGAGGAGGTGAAGAGAGAACAATAGAGTTAAAATGAAGGGAATGCTGCAGGGAAGTGTGTTTTACCAGAACTCACTTCCTTAAAATAAATAACCTGCTCATGTTCAATTCAATTATATAGTGTTTTTACAGTAGTCATTGTCACAAAGCAGCTTTACAGAAATCTGGATGTAGCTTTAGATTCCTAATGAACAGATCAGAGGTGAAAGTGGCATGAGTAAAAAGCTTGCAGTATATTTCAAGGTCTCATTTATGGTATTTTAAGAAGTGAAACTGTTACACACACTCAAGTCTGTAATGCTCAACTGGCTTCATGCTGTGTTGACATCGTCTCCTGTGTTGGGTGAATTATATTTACTTTTTCCTTGGTAATTAGGGTAATTAATTTTACAGATGATAAATGCAGAGTAATTCACTAGTCATTGTTAGCTGGCCAGCCTGGTTCAGGAGGAATAATTTTTAACTAAATAACCCTTAATATCAGATTCCTGATTCTGACAGGTACTCTCCACCCAGCGACACACGCCCTCTGAATCACCTGCTGAAAGAACATTTATTCCAAGGTCCAATCAGATCAATTCAAAGCCAGAGTGAACGTGCAGGTTTACGTTAAAACATGCACTAAAGATGTTATGATATTTTCACAGAGCAAATGTTGCAGTCTGCTTTGATCAATACAGTTTTTCTCCATTTATTTGACACATTTTTCCAAACTACATTGCTTGTTTTCAAATCAGTTAACACAGCAATCTGAACTCTTTATAATTTAGCAAAACAGATTGGAGACTTCCATTTATTTCACAGAAATTGAAAAATATATAAAGCAATTTTTAACAATCACTATGTACAAAAATCTTTATAAAAAGTACAACTGTCCTTTCAATTTGCCATCTTGCCAAAATCACACAGCATGTATTCAACTGCTATCAGTTTGAGGTGAATTGGTTAAGGAACGAGCTCAGCACCTGTAGTCCAATCAGCTTAATTGGTCACACAATAATCAGTGCTTTGCTGACTATAAAAGGCATCATCTGTCAAAGCTGTTGATCCTGAACTGATGGAAGAAAACAGAATGAGAAGACTGAGAGGTGGTAGAGTTGATGGGAGAGGAATGAGAGAGGAGAAAGAAGAAAAAGAGGGGGAGAAGGAGGAGAGGAAAGAGGGCACACAGGGCATGTTCCAAGAGTTAAAGGGAGAGGATCTGAAGGAAGAAGAGAAGGAAGAGCCTATAGAATAGTTTCTGATGAAATGAGAGCCGCTCTAATAAACCATGTTATTACAGTTTTTCCCAACTGGCTGCACGCATTTCCCAAAACATTACACACATTTCCATCAATTACAACCACAAAGTTTCAGTATTACACATACTATACTGAAAATCTTACACTTAAAGGGAAATACTCACTTTTCATTCAGAAATTTTACACACACGCCTCATAGCCAAATAATCCAGTCAGAATCACACACACACACACACACACACACACACACAAAGCAGATACAGTCAGGTCCGTAAGTATTTGGACAGTGACACTATTTTCCTAATGTTGCCTCTGTACACCACCACAGTGGATTTGAAATGAAGCAGTCAGTATGTGATTGAAGTGTAGACTTTCAGCTTTAATTCACGGGGTTTAAAAATATATTGCATTAACCGTTTAGGAATTATAGCTTTTTTTTAGAGTGCCTCCATTTTCAAGGCTCAAAAGTAATTAGACAAACTAACAATCATAAATATTGGAATTATTTTTAATACTAGGATGTAAATCCTTTGCAGTCTATGAGTGCCTGACTTACAGGAATGAAGAGTACTATTAGGAGGGTGTTATGTATTCAGAGGAACAAGGACATGCAGGTGTAAACATGTTCATACAAAACAACACTTCACCACAGAGAAATCCAGCAAAGGATCATCCGAGACAGTACACGTTTTATGACGGTGTTGCTGTGGTGGAACGCGGTGTAGCAGTTCTTTTCCTTTTGGAAATGCAAAGTATTTGATCACAATCCATATAAAAGGGTAACACTTCTGCAGGCCGTGGAAGAGGCGTGTGGGACATGGAGGCAAATGCTTGTCAAGCGTGGATCCAGCATTCAGTGTGTTTTTTCCCAAGATGCATCTGCACATGAGAATGTTCAGTGAGATACTGATGAAGTTCTCTGACCAACACCAACAATGAAAAGTAGTTGTATTATTTACAGTACAGTACAGTACACTGCATTTCCCATCAAGAGGCCAAGACAGATGTGCATGTATCAGACAACCACAGAAATAGAAGAGTGGGTAGTATTTCACATATTGGCAAACAGTCATTCATTTTACAGGAGATGAGAACGTATTGCTGAAAACATGATTCACTTTACCAAGGAATGTAGATAAATTGTATCTGATGAAAACATACTTACATTAGCATACTTGTGTTGCCATTGCTGAATAAAACGTGTAATCAAAAGATCACATGTCAATAACTCTGAGGTGAATATTTGCTTTTGAAAATAATATTAACAGAAAAGAATGCAGTACTTTATTCTGAAAAGGAACTGTATTGATGTGAAAAATGTAGTGTCTGTTATGATAGCTGTGATAAATGGGCCTAAGTTTGGATAAAAAGGCCAAATCAATGGAGGAAAAAATACATCCAGATCGCTATCATTCCATGTCGTCTATTTATCAGCATAATGTACACTAGGCTCAAGTCACATATTATCACCTGGAATCAGACATCAGTATCATTTTTACAAATACCAGTAAACAAGCACTGTATCATATTAATCTTATAATAAAGTTTATATTAAGATGTTTGTTTTAATATAGTTTTATTTATCACCTTTACAAATATAAATTAAGTTGTGAAGTAGGTGATACAAAGGTTAGTTTAGTCACGTACTTATAGTGGCGCAAGTATTCAGTGGCTGAAGGTGGTAGTGACAGCAGGTTTCAGTGATGTCCCTTAAACCATGGTAACCAATGCATGGATGTAAGTCGTCAAGTGGACAGCCTGATGTAGCTCAGCTGCTTAATGGATATTGTCCTCAGCTGCTTTGATTGGAGATGAACGTGACTACGAGGTAGAGTGGCATCAGCTAATAGCTCATTAGAGTGTAAACAGGCTGCATTGAGTTGAACAGTAGAACATTCTATGGTAGATGATGTTTTGTTCGGCACACCTTATACGAGAATGCTTTATCAGCTTTAGCAGCATTGGTTTAATAAGAGAATGTTTAAATGTAACATCACAGCTTGTTCATCAAAAAAAAAACATGAAGTATTTTCTTTTAAAACATATTTGGCAGTGATACAAGGAAGTAAATATCTGGACATACCTAAGAACTGGTTTAGGACAGTGTTTAAGGATTCCTTAGGATACCAGTCATGGTCCACCCACATTCATTTTAAAAAGTACGTGATGCTGAGTTCAGGGAAACTGCTGCAGAGGGTACAAGAAGAGTAGGAGTAGCATCAGTACTCACAGGTACTTCTGAGCTGCAGGCTGAGAAACCCAGAGAGAGAGAGAGAGAGAGAGAGAGAGAGAGAGAGAGAGAGAGAGAGAGAGAGAGAGAGGGGGCATCCTGAGTTTCCTCAGCAGTGACTTCCCAGGCAAGGAGGTAAAGTCACCGATTTTTTTTCATTATTTTTTAAAAATAAGCACACTGTATGTAAACCTGTTTTTATTTATGGCAACAATATTTTAACTGTTTTAACATCATTACATTTTTATTTGAAAAAAATGTTGGTGTATGTATGAATCAAAAAAGAATTTTGTTTGTAATAGTGTTTATTAACTGACAGATGTTTTTGACACAGGCGAACACAATGAGGTTTCTAATTCCACTGTGTGTGCTGATAATACACGGTAAGATTCTGACTACATCATTATTTTAGCTACTTTAACTGTCATATAGAACTCTAAGGACAAAATTGCATTCAGACTTACTGAAGCTCATTTATTTTCCCAGACAATGAAAAATTTTCATACACACACACACACACACACACACATATATATTTGTGAATGAACAGTGATATATATACATATATATATATATATATATATATATATATATATATATATATTGAATAAATACTGAAATATATTAAAAGAACACTGATATGGAATATGGAGTGAATATATATTGAAATATATTGAAGGAACATTATACACACACACACACACACACACACATATGAATATGGCCATGAAAATCAGTCAGTTGTCCAATTACTTTTGAGCCTGCGAAAATGAAGGGACTCTGTAAAAAATGGCTGTAATTCCTTACTGGTTAATGCAATATTTTTGTTAATGCAATATATTTGTTAATGCAATATTTTTCAAAAGCCACATAATTGCTTCATTTCAAATCCATTGTGATTGTGTGCAGAAGCAAAATTATGAAAATTGTGTTATTGTCCATATACTTATGGACCTTACAACTGTATATGTTTACAGTACTGTGCAAAAGTCTTAGGCACTCTATTTTTTTTTTTTTTTAGTACAAACTTTGTTATAGATGTTTATTTTCTGACTTCTACATTATTGATTCAGTACAAAACCATTTTAGATTCCAAACATTAGTTTTCCAGCACAAAATGAAATGTTACAGAAAAATGTTTGTATGTCAGTAAAGAAAGCAGCAGATTCCATAAGAGACACTTTTCAGATAAAAACATAATGAAGGCTGCTGGGTTTCGCTGCAGAAATAAGAAGCGAGTCGACAGTCAAAGTCTCCAGAAGAACTGTGGCTGCTTCTGCAAGATGCTCAGTAACACTTCCAGCTCATTTCCTTATAAAACTGCACACACTGCACCTCAGATACTGCTTTATTTATTTAAAGTGAAGGATCGTCACATTAAATACTGACTTTGTTTCATTTATTACTGTTTACTGCTCTTTATAGGATTTATTTAATGTAGAAACATTATTTTTCATTTTCATTATTTTTGAAGGCGTCTTTGTTCTACAGCATTTCTTTGCATGTGCCTAAGACTTTTGCACAGAACCGTATATACATATATATAATATATGAGCAGGGTTGGGAGAGTTACTTTAAAAATGCAATTTATTGCATTAAAAGAATGTAATCAGTAATGTTATCCAAGTATGAAAGTAATGTAATCTGATTACTTTTGGATTACTTCAAGGTCACGTGTAAATAAAGTCAAAAGAAAAGCAACATCACAAAAGTATTTCCGAGAACAACTTTAGAGTTTCAACTGAAGTTATGATGGAAATGAGAAGTGACAGTGGAGCACATTTCTGCAAGGACAGTGACCAATCGGAAATCTGAAGATCGAAAATATTATTAATTTTCATCATTTTGCAACATGATCTTAGAAGCTTTGTTATACAGTATGTAGTTACTAAACACATTATTATTTCTTTAAAAGTTTAATTCAGAAAAAATCGAGTTCTTTGAACATTCTTTATACTTATACATTCAAATTGCATTAAATAATCTTAACAAGTACAAGGAAAAAATGTCATTACCATCACACACAACATTTAAAAAGTCTTCACCATCTACATGTGCATTAGGCTATTTCAGAATACATGTTAATCAAGGCCGTGATCTTTCTTCATTTCACTGATCGAGCTTGGGGGGTTAGTGGGAGTTCCCCTTACTGGCTTGTGCATCCACAAAGCCAACAGTATTGAGGAGGACCCCTATCACCCCTCTCATGGACTCTTCACTCTCCTGCCATCTGGGAGAAGGTACAGGAGCATCCGTGCCATCAGCAGAATCCACAACAGTTTCTTCCCTGAGGCAGTCAGATTACTCAACACCCTGCTGCCTCCCAACACTCACCTGGGCTAGTCAAACACCTGACCCAGTCTGACTCAGTACCACCACACACCCGAACTCGTTTTTGCTGCTACACTTGTGCTGCTACATCACAAAATAGTTTATAGTTTACAGCCCATGTTCTGTGTATTTATTGTCTTTCACTCGTCTGACACTGTTGTGTATTTGCATTTTATGTAGTCTTGCTTACAGTACTGTGTTGCACCATGGTCCTGAATAAATGACATTTCGTTCCAACGTATACAAACTATATAGAGGAATGACGATAAAAACCCACTTGACTTGACTTGATAAGCTTCAGGTAATGTTCACATCAAACAGAATTGGGAAAAAGTGTGACCTCTGTGACATTAACCGTGGCATGGTTGTGGTATGTGTATATATATATATATATATATATATATATATATATATATATATACATAAATATATATATATATATATATATATATATATACATAAATATATACTCATCATCCACTTCAATAGGCACAGCTGTACACCTACTCATTCATTATCTAATCACACAATCGTGTGGCAGCATTGCAATGCATGAAATCATGCAGATACGGGCCAGCGGCTATCGGTAAGGTTCATACAAGCCATCAGAATGGGGAAAATGTTATCTCAGTGAATTTGACCATGGCATGATTGTTGGTGCCAGTCGGACTGGTTTGAGTATTTCTATAACTATAATTTTGATCATCTCCTGGGATTTTCATCCACTATATTCTCTAGGGTTTACTCAGAATGGTGCAATAAGCAGAGCGTGGCCAGACTGGTTTGAGCTGACAGAAAGTCTAGTAACACAAATAACCACTCTGTGCAATTGTGGCAAGCAGAAAAGCATCTCAGAATGAAAAACATGTCAAACCTTGAGGTGGATGGTCTACAACAGCAGAAGACCACGTCGGGTTCCACTTCCGTCAGCCAGAAACAGAAAGCTGAGGCTGCAGTGAATGCCACAGCTTATTTGAGTATTGTTGCTGAACATGTGCATCCCTTCATGGCCACAATTTACCATCTTCTGATAGCTACTTCTTTCATGAACATGACAGTGAGTTCAATGTTCTTCAGCGGCCTTCCCAGTCACTGGATCTGAATCCAATAGAACACCTTTGAGAAGTGGTAGAACGGGAGATCTGCAGCATGATATGGAATGAAAATTTGGCATAAAACGAAATCGCCTTTGATATGTATGTAATTAATATTTGCTATTAATACATTAACACATTACATTATTTTGACGAATTGTTATACATACGCTAATTCAATTCAATTCAATTCATTTTTATTTGTATAGCGCTTTTTTACAAAGGTCATTGTCTCAAAGCAGCTTTACACAAACAAAAGTAAAGTGAAGTGTGTGTGTGTGCCGTCTCTGATGAGCAAGCGGGGCGACGGTGGCAAGGAAAAACTCCCTGAGATGGTGATAGGAAGAAACCTTGAGAGGAACCAGACTCAACAGAGAACCCATCCTCATATGGGTTTACACTGTAGTGTGTGTGTGTGTGTGTGTACAATGTGTGTTGGCAGTGTGAAGCATTGCCGGTGGACAGGTCCAGAGTGAAGGGGGGGAGGTCTGGATCACCAGCAGCTCAGGAGTGTAGCTCGGCAGAAAGAGAAGGAAAGTGGTTAGGTACACTCACAGTCACCGTGTGGAGATAAAACTTAATGAGGAGTGCAGGGGACTCCGGCAGGACTAGCTATAACAGCATAACTAAAAGGAGAACCAGGGGGAAACACAGACGTGAGAGATCTCTGATATGTAAGGCATACAGTCACTCTGCCGTCACAAACCTGAGTGACTAACGAGAGTGAGGAAGACAGCATCCAAACATCACCATAAAACTCAACATCCATGAGTCCCCCAGATCTACTCCTTTGTCTAAAACACTAGTCGCTAAATGCTAGGTTAAATAAATAAGTCTTCAACCTCGACTTAAACACTGAGACCGTGTCTGCTTCACGTACATTAACTGGGAGACTATTCCATAATTTTGGGGCTTGGTAAGAGAAAGCTCTGCCCCCTGCCGTGGTTTTGGCAATGCGTGGTACTGATAGACAGCCTGCATCCTTAGAGCGAAGTAGGCGCGGCAGAACGTAAGGTACTAACATATCGCTTAAATACTGCGTAGCGAGACCGTTTAATGCTTTATAGGTTAGGAGTAATATTTTAAAGTCGATGCGGAATCTTACTGGGAGCCAGTGTAATGTAGATAAGACTGGCGTGATATGCTCATACTTCCTAGTCCTAGTCAGGACCCTCGCTGCTGCGTTCTGAACTATCTGAAGCTTATTTATGCATCTAGATGAGCATCCAGATAGTAAAGCAGTACAGTAATCTAATCTGGACGTGATAAATGCATGGACTAGTTTTTCAGCATCACTTAGTGAAAGTATATTTCTAATCTTAGCAATATTTCTGAGGTGGAAAAATGCTAACCTGCTTACATTATCTACATGCGCCTCAAATGAGAGATTAGAGTCTATAATCACACCGAGATCTTTTACTGTTAGACTACTTGAAACAGAGAGACCGTCTAAAGTAACAGTGTGATCTCTAAACTTACTTCTAGCGGCTTGTGGTCCCAGTACCAGAACCTCTGATTTTTCTGGGTTTAGCAGGAGAAAGTTGCTTAGCATCCAGTCTCTTATGTCTATCGCACATGCCTCAACTTTCTTTAACTGGCTATTCTCATCTGGCCTAGCTGAGACGTATAACTGTGTGTCATCAGCATAACAATGGAAGCTAATATTATGTTTACGGATTATGTTACCTAAAGGGAGCATGTATAACGTGAAAAGCAGTGGGCCTAAGACTGAACCCTGCGGAACGCCATATTCTACTCGATAACGTGCTGAGTGCTCACCGTTTACATCTACAAACTGATAACGATCAGTTAAATAAGATCTAAACCAGTCGAGGGCTGAGCCCTTGATTCCTACGACCTTTTCCAGTCTGTGAAGAAGGATATTATGGTCGATAGTGTCAAACGCTGCGCTAAGGTTGAGTGAAATTAATAGACTAATGCAACCCCGATCAGAGGCTAATAGCAAGTCATTGACTACTTTGACTAATGCTGTCTCTGTGCTGTGGTGGGGCCTGAAAACTGACTGATAAAGTTCATAGATATTATTACTTTGTAGATATGAAATTAGCTGCTGCGCTACTACCTTCTCTAGCATTTTAGATAGAAAGGGAAGGTTTGAAATCGGCCTATAGTTAGTTAAGTCACTAGGGTCATGGTCTGGTTTCTTCACTAGTGGTTTAATAACAGCTAATTTAAGTGATTTTGGAACGTACCCATTGCTCAGTGAGGAGTTAATTATTTTAAGCAGGGGTTCACTTACGGTTCCAACTATTTGCTTAAGAAGACGTGTTGGTACCGGATCTAATAGACAGGTTGATGATTTAGCAGAAGAGATGAGCGAGATTAAATCATTCTCTTCAAGAGGAGTAAAACTTTCTAAGCTCTGATCTATGGTTAGTCTATCCTCCCAGTCTATTGTATAATTTGGACTTTGGGCCTGTATCTCCTGCCTAATGTTTTTAATTTTGCTATCAAAGAATTTCATGAAATCGTTACTTTTATATGCTGTTATTGTGGAAATTTCTGTCGATGTCTTATTCCTAGTTAATTCTGCTATGGTGTTAAATAAGAATTTAGGATTACTTTTATTATTTTCTATAAGCGTTGATAAGTAAGTGGACCTAGCTTGCCTTAGAGCTTTTTTATAGGCTAAAATACTGTCTTTCCATGCTATTTTAAATGCTAGGAGTTTGGACTGGTGCCATTTACGCTCTAGCTTTCGGGCGTTCTGTTTTAGAGAGCGGGTGTGGTCACTATACCACGGAGCGAGTTTCTTATCTTTAATTGTTTTTCTTCTAAGTGGCGCTACATTATCTAAGGTACAGCGGAATGTCGACTCTAAAAATTCTGTCGCCTGTTCGAGTTCTAAAGGGTCTGATGGTGACCCTATACTAGCGGATAATTCTGGTAGGTGATTAATAAAGCTCTGCGCGGTCGCAGGTGTTATTGTACGGCTAATTCGGTAGCGCGGTTCTGTGTGTACAATGCTACTGTGACGCACACAAAACGAAATCAGACTGTGATCTGATATTGCCTCAGACTGCGGGATTATCACTATATCTGTTATATTAACTCCAAGAGATAATATTAAGTCTAACGTATGACCTGCTTTATGTGTGGATCCTACAACACACTGATTGACTCCCAATGAGTCAAGTATGGATGTAAACGCTATCTTCAGCGGGTTGCCTATATTCTCAAAATGAATGTTAAAGTCTCCGGTAATTATCGCTCGGTCCACAGAAACAACTAGGTTTGATAGGAAATCTGTAAATTCACTAAGAAATTCAGAGTACGGTCCTGGGGGTCTGTAGATAATAACTAACGGAAGGGATTGTGATGACTTATCATTAGCGACTGCACTTATGTTACTATAAAGTGCTTCAAATGAATTAAAGTTTTGTCCTAGTTTCTGTACGATGGTCAGATTATCCTTATGAATAACTGCGACGCCTCCTCCTCTACCGGTTAAACGAGGCTGATGTATGTAGCTATAAGCGGGCGGACTAGCTTCATTTAATGCAACATATTTGTTCTGCCTAATCCACGTTTCTGTTAAACATAACACGTCATACTCCTGGTCCGTGATCAGTTCATTAACTAAGAGCGTTTTAGACTCAAGAGATCTGATATTTAGCAAACCTAGCTTTAGAGTAGAGGTGCAGGCTGCGCTCTCAGTATTATTATCTAATGTAGGTATGTTTATTAAATTGCTAAAACAGACTTTAGTCTTTCTTAATTTTAATACAGCACGGGGAACAGACACAGTCTCAATGCTATGTACCCTAGGTGACGACTCTAGGCAGCTAGCAGACGGTTGGGTTAAGCCATTTGTATCAGACTGGTGAGTTGAACAGTAGCTATTATAATTGCGATCTGAGGTATGACTTACCAGTCAGATGGTGCGTAGTGTCCTAGAGATGTTGTCCGAGAGGACCGCTGCTCCAGCTCTGCTTGGGTGCAGGCCGTCAGTGTGGTAGAGCCTAGGACGCTCCCAGAAAATATTCCAGTTATCAATAAAGGGTAATTTCTGGTCTTGACACCATGACTGTAACCATTCATTAAAAGCAAATAGCCTACTGAACCTCTCAATTCCTCGCTGGCACTTGGGAAGCGGTCCTGACACGATGATCCTCGTCGTGGGCGATGTGCTGCGTACCTTCTCGACCAGGCTTCTGAAGTCCTTCTTCAGGATCTCCATCTGCCTCAGCCTAGTGTCGTTCGTGCCAGCATGGAGGACCACAGCTCCGATGTTCTTCTTATTCAGTATCGCGGGTACCTGTGCAGCGACATCGAGTACACGAGCACCAGGAAAACAGCGAGTGCGCACCTTACCTTTAGCTGAGCATGCACAGCATGCACAGCATGCACATGCAATTTGGAGGCCAAGTCAACACCTTGAACTCTTTGTCATGTTCCTCAAATCATTCCTGAACAGTTTCTGCAGTGTGGCAGGGAGCATTATCCTGTTGAAAGAGGCCACTGCCATTAGGGAACACCATTGCCATGAAGGGGTGTAACCTGGTCTGCAACAATGTTTAGGTAGGTGGTACATGTCAAAGTAACATCCACATGAATGTCAGGACCCGAGGTTTCCCAGCAGAACATTGCCCAGAGCATCACACTTCCACCACCAGCTTGCCTTCTTCCCATAGTGCATGCTGGTGCAGTCTCTTCCCCAGGTAAGTGCCCGGCCATCCACATGATATAAAAGAAAACGTGATTCATCAGACCAGGCCACCTTCTTCCATTGCTCCATGGTCCAGTTCTAATGCTCACGTGTCCATTGTAGGAGCTTTTGGTGGTGGACAGGGTCAGCATGGGCTCTCTGACCGCTCTGCAGCTACGCAGCTCCATACGCAGCAAGCTGCACTGCACTGTGTGTTCTGACTCCTTTCTATCAGAGCAGCTTTAACTTTTCAGCAGTTTGTGCTACAGTAGCTCTTGGAGCTACAATGAGCCTTGGGTGTCCATGACCCTGTCACTGGTTCACCGGTTGTCCTTCCTTGGTAGGTACTAACCACTGCATACCGGGAACACCCCACAAGACCTGCCGTTTTGGAGATGCTCTGACCCAGTCGTCTAGCCATCACAATTTGGTCTTTGTCAAAATTGCTCAGATCCTTACGCTTGCCCATTTTTCATCAACTTCAAGAATTGACTGTTCACTTGCTGCCTAATATATCCCTCACCTTGACAAGTTCCATTGTAACGATATAATCACTGTGAAATAATCACTTCACCTCTCAATGGTTTTAATGTTATGGCTGATCAGTGTACGTTAAAAACACAATGCCTCCCTCTGGTGTGTGTGGGGGTATTGCAGGTTGTTGGCATGACATATTTTTAGTTACTCCTTAAACTCCTTAAACATTAGGAATAAAACACACACACACACACACTCACACATATACATGAAGGACAGTGGTAGACCTCCAGTTAGATCATGGCAGAGAGAGACACTTCCTTCTCACTTTCAACATCTTTTATGGTCCTGGGGAGAGACTGATGGACCTGCATCTGTCCTTCTTGTGTGTTATTGACTTCACCTATCAGTGGTTTTATTGTTGGTTTTATTGTTCTGGCTGATTGGTGTACATATATATATATATATATATATATATATATATATATATATATATGTGTGTGTGTGTGTGTGTGTGTGTGTATATATATATATATATATATATATATATATATATATATATATATATAATTTGATCGCCATCAATTTAGTGTAGTCATGGAAGATCATTTTGAAATACTGTTTAGCAATATGTATATCCTCGCAATGATAGAGTGCAGCAGAACAAAATAAGCAATATGTTACGTTTTTATTTTTGACATTAGTTTACGGTCACTGGGAAGAAAATTAGGGAAAACAAAAATGAACGGACAAAATGGTCATTTAATTATTTTCATAGGAAGCACCAGAATGAGTTGAGCAATATAGTGGCCAGTCAGGTTAAAAGTGACATCATACAGAGAGTGCATGAAGCTGGAATTTTTGCTCTTATTGCAGATGAAACGCAAGACATAAATAGGCATGAGCAAGTTGCAGTGGTTTTACGATATGTCGACAGAGACCTCGTTGTGCATGAATCATTCTTTGGATTTTATTGGACTGACAAAACAGATGGTGAATCTTTGGCCCTCCTTTTAAAGAATGTACTGATGAGCCTTAATCTTGATATCTGCAACATGCCTAGCATCTAGCAAAATCTCTGCTCTCTTAGCAATTAAAACTTTTCACCACTTTCAGCAGCTTTGGAAGTTAACCGACGAATAGTGCGATAAGAACAGCTACTATGGCCCTTAATGTCCATGGAGGAGAACATCAAGCATCAGTGACTGAAGCAATGTTGTAAAGAAGAGTGGGCCAAAATTCCTCCAAAATGATGTGAGAGACTGATAAACTCCTACAGAAAACACTTACTTCAAGTTATTGTTGCTAAAGTTGGTTCTACATGTTACAGAGTTATAGGGTGTACTTTCTTTTTCCCATCACTGCATACATGTGTGTGTGTATATATATAGTCAGGTCCGGAAGTATTTGGACACTGACAGAGTTTTTGTGATTTTGCCTTTATACTCCACCACAATGGATTTGAAATAAAACAATCAAGATGTGATCGAAGTGTAGACTTTCAGCTTTATTTTAAGAGGTTCCACAAAAATATGGCATTTACCATTTAGGAATTACAGCCATTTTCAACAAAGTACCTCCATTTTCAGGGGCTCAAAGGTATTTGGACAATTGACTGACAAGAAGTTAATTGGCCAGGTGCAGTCCATTCCCTCATTACTGCAAGAAAAATGAAGCAGATAAATGGTCTGGAGTTGATATCGGGTATTGAGTTGGCATTTGGCAGCTGTTGGACTGGAGCTACCAATATGAAGTCCAATGAGATCTCAGTGCAAGTGAAGGAGGCCATCATTAGGCTGAAAAAAACAACATAAATCTATAAGAGAGATAGCAAAAACCTTAGATATGGCCAAATCAACAGTTGGGTACATTCTTAAAAAGAAAGAAAGCACTGGTGAGCTCAACAACATTGAAAGGCCTGGAAGACCACGGAAGACTAAACTAAAACTAAACTAAAGTGGATGATCGCAGAATCCTTTCCTTGGTGAAGAAAAACCCCTTCACAACATCAACAGAAGTCAAGAATACTCTGGAGAAGGTAGGCGTATCATTGTCAAAATCTACAATCAAGAGACGCCTTCATGAATGTAAATACAGAGGATTTACAACAAGGTGCAAAACACTGGTAACATTCAAGAACAGGAAAGCCAGATTAGACTTTGCCAAAAAACATCTAAAAAAAGCCTCCCATGTTCTAGAATAAGATTCTTTGGACTGATGAAACCAAGATTAACTTGTACCAGAATGATGGGAAGAGAAAAGTATGGCGAAAGAAAGAAACAGCTCATGATCCAAGTATACCACATCATGTGTCAAACATGGTGGAGGCAGTGTTATGGCATGGGCATGTATGGGTGCCAATGGAATGGGCTCACTGGTGTTTATTGATGATGTGGCTGCTGACAGATGTAGCAGGATGAATTCTGAGGTGTATAGGGCTTTACTCTCTGCTCACATTCAGCCAAATGCTACAAAACTGATAGGATGCCGCTTCACAGTGCAGGTGGATAATGACCCTAAACATACTGCGAAAGCAACTCAAGACTTTTTGAAGGCAAAGAAATGGAATATTCTTCAATGGCCAAGTGAGTCACCTGATCTCAACCCAATAGAGCATGCTTTTCACTTACTGAAGACAAGACTGAAGGCAGAAAGACACACAAACAAGCAGCAACTGAAGGTGGCTGCAGTGAAGGCCTGGCAAAGCATCTCCAGGGAGGAATCTGAGTTTTGAGAACATGGGCTCCAGACTTCAGGCAGTCACTGACTGCAAAGGATTTTCATCCAAGTATTAAAATTATGGTTATATTTACAATTATGTCACTTTGTCCAAATACCTTTGAGCCCCTGAAAATGGAGGTACTTTGTTGAAAATGGCTGTAATTCCTAAATGGTAAATTCCATATTTTTGTGGAACCTCTTAAAATAAAGCTGAAAGTCTACACTTCAATCACATCTTGATTGTTTTATTTCAAATCCATTGTGGTGGTGTATAAAGGCAAAATCACAAAAACTCTGTCATTGTCCAAATACTTCCGGACCTGACTGTATATTGGATTGGCATTGAAATGTGCAGTCTTTCATTTACATCCAAATCATGTGAACAGTGTACAAATTATAACACCATTTATATGTAGTCCCCCATTTCAGGGCCAAGTAATTGGACATACTATCAATCATAAATTACATTGTAATTTTTTAATAATTGCTTGCAAATCCACTCATAAGGACTCTCAAGAATCTGCAAAAGGTTTTCCATGCTTAGTGGTTTCCAGCTCTTTTCAAACTGCCCCTTCTCACTGTCAACTTTGTGCTTTTTGTCTGTAGCCATGACTAAATATCATTCTGTAAATAAATTTAGATGTGTAATCAGAAAAAGGCTTTTGCACTTTAGCTGTGTTAACACATTCTCCTGCCAGAAAGGCAAAAATTGCGATGTGTTGGACGGTGGGTATTACAGTGAGGGAGTTTTACAGTGAGGAAGTGTTACAGTGAGGGAGTTTTACAGTGTTAAAGTATGGGAGTATAAGAGTGAAGGAGTATTACAGTGAGGAAGTATAAGAGGGAATGTTATAGGGAGGGGATGTTACAGGGAGGGAGTGCTATTTTATAGATGATACATTTCTCAAAGTAAGAAATATAAACTCATTAATTAATAAATTATGGTTGTTTGACTGGGTGATTGATTGAATGATAAATTGATTGTTAAAATAGAATTTTATGACATAGCACATGTCATATTATAATATTATTATCCTTATGCAGACACATTACATTAATGTAAACCTTATGCAGTCAGATGATTAATGAAATTATTACACAGTCACACTAGGTTAAAGTAAACCTCATGGAGTTACATTACCTTAATGTAAACTTAATGCAATCACAATATATTATTGTAAACATCATGCAGTCACATGACATTAATGTAAATCTTATGCAGTCAGATGTTATTAACGAAATTATTACAGTGAAGTAGTATTAAAGTCCAGTTTGGGAGTATTAGAGTGAGGACATGTATAGTGATGGGATATTATAGTGACAGAATATATTTCAGTGAGGGTGTGTTACAGTGAATGTGTTACAGTGAGGCAGTGTTAATGGAAGAGCGCCTCCTATCTGTAGATGCTTGGTAATTGTACTGTCACTACAAACCTTAGGCTCCAACTACTAATCTGATCAAATTTTATCAGATTACAGAAGGAAACTTTTTTTAATTAATAAAATGCCTTTTATAAAATACTTTTAACAATTATGAAAAAAGTTAAAACACAAGCCAATAAAAATTGAACAGTAAAACTTATTAAGCCACATTATTTAAAGTAAACCTAATGCAGCCACATTATGTTAATGTAAAACTTAAGATAAGATAAGATAAGATAAGATAAGATAAGATTTGTGCAGACACAAAGTAAATGAAGAGTTAATCAGATGCCCTAAAATAGGATTTTACAGTCTGATAGCTGCTGAGAGGAAGAACCCGTGAAAGTGCTTCATTCTGCACCAAGGCACATAGCCACATGACATTAATGTAAATCATATGTACAATAGTTACATGATGTTAACATTAAACCACAAATAACTCAAAACTAAATACCCCCCTCAACCACCAATAGCAATAACACCTCAACCAGAAATATTCACAACTACAAACAACCTCAAGTTAAGCAGGCATTATTAGTTATTATACACCTCATACAGTCACCTTACATTAATGTTAGCTTTATTAAGCCAAATTATGTTATTTTAAACTGTATGAAGTCCCATTACATTAATGTAAACTTTATGTGTTTTGTTTCTTGCAGTGGGCCTAACAAGGAGCCAAATTACAGGTAAATACATTTCAATTCTAAATTTTATCTGTTGACAAATGGCAATACATTTCTCAAAATAAGAAGTCACATTACATTAATGTAAACCATATGCAGTCAGATGATTAATGAAATTACTACACAGTCACACTAGGTTAAAGTAAACCTCATGTATCTTAATGTAAATTTACAATTTATTATTGTAAACATTATGCAGTCACATGACAATAATGTATATCTTATGCATTTTGGTTTTTTTTGTATATATATATATATGTATATATATTTGTATATATATATATATATATATATATATATATATATATATATATATATGTATATATATACATTGGCTGTCAGGAAAACACCAGGCGGATTCAAGTGCGAGTTCGGTGACACTTTAATGAGATAGCGAGAAAATAAACAGACTGTGTACTGTGAGTAGAAAATCATGGGTGCAGTGGTGGCAGGTTTCCTTGGTGGCACTCAGCTGCAACAAGGAATAAATAGTCCAATAATCCTGGCAAGATGACTGTAATCCACCAGAGTGCGGGGAACCGGGAAAGAGAGCAACCGCGGAAACTGTAGAGAACACAGACATGAAACACAACGAACTGACAAAGACAGGACAAACACTGAGGCTTAAATAGAGCCGTAAATGAGTGGCAGCTGAAACAAATGAACTAATTAGCGGTAGTACATAAAACGACGAGAAGAGGCCGGTGAACCCATGAACCGTGACATTGGCAGTATTTATTTATTTATTTATTTATTTATTTATTTATTGTTATTTAGATTGGTTGATTTAGTGAGTGATTCATTAATTTATTTTGATTAATTTATTGACAGATTGATCTATTGTTGAAATAAAACTTTGGCAGATGTCACAAAAGTAAATGTGTTCCGATAAAAGCAATTCCTGACATTCCAATTCCTTTAAAACTCTGCAAACTGTGAAATAAATAGCCATTTTTGTCTGATATTCTCTCAGTGAGGGAGTATTACAGTGAGGGAGTGTTACAGTGAGGAATTGTGACAGGGAGAGAGTGTTGCAGTGAGGGAGTGTTACAGTGAGGGAGTGTTACAGTGAGGGAGTGTTACAGTGAGGGAGTGTTACAGGGAGAGAGTGTTACAGTGAGGGAGTGTTACAGTGAGGGAGTGTTACAGTGAGGGAGTGTTACAGTGAGGGTGTATTACAGTGATGAAGTGTTACAGTGAGGGAGTGTTACAGTGAGGAAGTGTTACAGTGATGAAGTGTTACAGTGAGGGAGTGTTGCAGTGAGGGAGTGTTACAGTGATGAAGTGTTACAGTGAGGGAGTGTTACAGTGAGGGAGTGTTACAGTGAGGAAGTGTTACAGAGAGGAATTGTGACAGGGAGAGAGTGTTGCAGTGAGGGAGTGTTACAGTGAGGGAGTGTTACAGTGAGGGAGTGTTACAGTGAGGGAGTGTTACAGTGATGAAGTGTTACAGTGAGGGAGTGTTACAGTGAGGGAGTGTTACAGTGAGGAAGTGTTACAGAGAGGAATTGTGACAGGGAGAGAGTGTTGCAGTGAGGGAGTGTTACAGTGATGAAGTGTTACAGTGAGGGAGTGTTACAGTGATGAAGTGTTACAGTGAGGGAGTGTTACAGTGAGGGAGTGTTACAGTGAGGGAGTGTTACAGTGAGGAAGTGTTACAGTGAGGGAGTGTTACAGTGAGGAAGTGTTACAGTGAGGGAGTGTTACAGGGAGAGAGTGTTACAGTGAGGAAGTGTTACAGAGAGGAATTGTGACAGGGAGAGAGTGTTGCAGTGAGGGAGTGTTACAGTGATGAAGTGTTACAGGGAGAGAGTGTTGCAGTGAGGGTGTATTACAGTGAGGGTGTATTACAGTGATGAAGTGTTACAGTGAGGGAGTGTTACAGTGAGGAAGTGTTACAGTGATGAAGTGTTACAGTGAGGGAGTGTTACAGTGAGGAAGTGTTACAGTGAGGGAGTGTTACAGTGATGAAGTGTTACAGTGAGGGAGTGTTACAGTGAGGGAGTGTTACAGTGATGAAGTGTTACAGTGATGAAGTGTTACAGTGAGGGAGTGTTACAGTGAGGAAGTGTTACAGTGAGGGAGTGTTACAGTGAGGAAGTGTTACAGTGATGAAGTGTTACAGTGAGGGAGTGTTACAGTGAGGAAGTGTTACAGTGAGGGAGTGTTACAGTGAGGAAGTGTTACAGTGAGGGAGTGTTACTGTGAGGGAGTGCTATTTTATAGACAATACATTTCTTAAAGTAATAAATATAAACTCATAAATTAATAAATTATGTTTGATTGGGCGATTGATTAAATGATAAATTCATTGTTAAAATAGAATTTTATGACATAGCACATTTCATATGCAGTCAGATGATTAATGAAATTACTACACAGTCACACTAGGTTAATGTAAACCTCATGTAGTCACATTACCTTAATGTAAACTTAATGCAATCACAATTTATTATTGTAAACATTGTGCAGTTACATGACATTAATGTAAATCTTATGCATTTTTTTTTTATTGCAGTGGAAACAACGACAGAAACAACAGTGGAAACAACAGGTAAATGAATGTGAAAGGGATTCATTAATTTATTTTGATTAATTGATTGATAGATTGATCCATTGTTTAAACTGACTGTCCAATTCCTTTAAAACTCTTCAAACTCTAGTTACATGATGTTAAAATTAAACCACAAATAACTCAAAACTAAATACCCCCCTCAACCGCCAATAGCAATAACACCTCAACCAGAAATATTCACAACTACAAACAACCTCAACCACAAATATCCCATAACTGACTGCCCCTTTAACCAGCAATAATCCCACAGCCAAATATCATCTCAACCACATATACCCCCACAGCTAAATACCTGCTCAATCACAAATACCCCCACAGCTAAATACCTGCTCAATCACAAATACCCCCACAGCTAAATACCTGCTCAATCACAAATACCCCCACAGCTAAATACCTGCTCAATCACAAATACCCCCACAGCTAAATATCATCTCAACCACAAATACCCCCACAGCTAAATACCTGCTCAATCACAAATACCCCCACAGCTAAATACCTGCTCAACCACAAATACCCCCACAGCTAAATACCTGCTCAATCACAAATATAAACACAGCAAATTAAAACCTCAACCACAAAAATCCATAGCTAAACAAACCCTCCAGCACAAATGCATACAGTACATTATGTTAATGTAAAAGTTAAGCAGGCATTATTAGTTATTGTACACCTCATACAGTCACCTTACATTAATGACATTGCAGTCACATTACATTAGGAGTGCTACAGTGAGGTAATATTACAGTGTGGGATTATTTCACTGAGGGAGTGTTACAGGCAGGGAGTATTACGGTGAGGCACTATTACTGCCAGAGTATTACAGTGAGGGAAAAGTGAGGGAGTGTTAGAGTTACAGCTAAACACCCACTCAATCACTCAACCACCCCCCAGCTAAATATCCTCTGAATCCCACATAGCTAAATATCCCAACCACTAATACCAGCACAGCCAAATATACTCTCAAACACAAATACTTCATAGCTAAATACACCCTCCAGCACAAATACTCCTACAGTACATTACATTAATGTAAACCATGTGCAGTGACATTATGTTAATGTAAACATTATGCAGTCACACTGAATCTTATGTATCTTTATTCTTACAGGGGGATCAATCCCTTATCAACCACCAGGTAAATCAATTTCAATTTAGATTTTATCAGAATAAGTATGCCCTAAATTTGCCCTAAACCACATTTCATTATTGTAAACCTTATACTATCATATTACATTATTATAAACCTTATGCAGTCACATTCTGTTAATCTAAGCCTTATGCAGTCATACTGCACTAATGTCAACCTTAGTCAGCCACATGACATTAATGTAAATATTACACAGATGTATTATGTTTACGTAAACGCTATGCATTCACATTTCATTAATAAAAACCTCATGCAGTTCCACTATAATATTGTAAATCTTATGCAGTCACTTTACATTAATATAAAATTTATGCAGTAATATTATGTTTATGTGAATCTCGTGCGGGCACTTAATGTTAATTCAAATTTTATACAGTCACATTACATTAGTATAAACCTTAAGCAGCCTTATGTATATAATGGTAATGTAAATCTTAAGTAGTCACATGATGTTAAAGTAAATATTACAATGTCCCCTTACATTAGGATAAAACTTATGCAGTTGTGTTACTTGAATGTAAGCCTTATGAAGCCACATTATGTTATTGCTTATGCAGTCAATTCAATTCCATTTTATTTGTGTAGCAGTTTTAACAATGGCCACTGTCACAAAACAGCTTTACAGAAATATATAAATTCAGGATATAAATTTTAAACTTATAAATTTATAATTGTATAGCTAATAAGCAAACCAGAGGCGACACTGGTGAGGAAAACTCCCTGACATGATATGAACATTTACATTTATGGCATTTGGTAGACACCCTTATCCAGTGCGACTTACAATTATCTCATTTATACAACTGAGCAGTTGAGGGTTAAGGGCCTTGCTCAAGGGCCCAGCAGTGGCAGCTTGGTGGTGCTGGGATTTGAACTCTCAACCTTCCGCTCAGAGGGCTAACGTCTTAACCACTGAGCTAGCACAATTAAGTGCCAAACTATTCATGGCAATTGCAGTTCTAAGCCATGTCCATGGTTTCTTAGTGGTGCCATCCTCAGTAATCTCATTGATCTTTAGGCTGTCCGTGTGGTTTCCAAGTGAACAAAATATGCAAAATTATCCAACAGTCACATTATGCTACAGTAAGATGTACGCAGTCGTATAAATTTAATGTAAACCTTATGCAGTCATATTACATTAATTTAAAAGTTATGCAGCCACATTATGTTACAGTAATGTTAATGTAAACCTTATGGGGGAACACTGTTTTAATGTAAACTTTAAGCAGTCACATCATGTTAATATAAACCATAAGGAGCCACATTACGTCAATGAAAAACTTATGCACACACATTACACTAATATATAATACATAATACATAATAATACATAATGCCAGGCATTTCTCCCTCATGCCGACTGTGCTCGCCAAGCACGTGCTTCTGGTTTATGTCTTTGTTAATGTTGCCATGAGTGTTATTGTTTTTGTTTCTGTCCTGTCTCCGCCCCTATACTGTTACTGGAAGTTTCTCCTCATGCGTCATGATTAATCTCACCTGTTCCCAATTCACCCTTCAATTAGTTTACAAACCTTGTACATTTTGTTTCTTGCAGTGGGACCAATTGTGAACCATATCACAGGTAAATGACTTTTCAATTTATTTTAGCTGCTGCTAAATTTTTTTCAGAGTAAGAAACATAAATTGACTTTATTTATTAATGCATTTATTTATTTATTTCCTAATTAATTATTTAAATCTGAACAATGACAGAGTTTGTGTGATTCATTCAGACTCTTTGCAGCATATAACTGTGGATCAGAATGTAAAAAATTAAAATTTCTAGCTTTCACTGAAGTGACTCATCACTCAACCTTGAAGCATTTATCACACCCCGCTCTGCACCACGCTCCCTCCAAGCCTCTAGCATTGCTTGAATGGTCCCACCATCTCTCAGGGTACAAGGAAGAAGGAAAAAAGAAAGACAGTATTTATTCATCACATACTGTACATTACAGTGCAGAGCAAAGAGGGTTAAGGGCCTTTCTCAAGGGCCCAGCTGTGGCAGCTTGGTTGTGTTAGGGCTTGAACCCCAACTTTCTCAGCTGTAACCTAGAGCCTTAACTACTGAGCCACCACTGCCCCTTACAGACTTACCAAGCACTTAAATTAGCACAGAGGTGACGGTGGCAAGGAATATTCCATCCCTTTTGGGAACTTTTGGGTGACACCTGATGGTGAGATTATAAATCATTAAAAACTAAAAGATTTAATTTAAATTAAAAATTAATGTAAATGAAAAGTATTCAGCTGTAAAAGATAAATGAATGTAAATTAATCTTTAACAGCTGAATACTTTAAAGTCAAGCAGTGTTAAATGTGTTGGAAAGATCTTCAGTATAAGCATCAGGGTCATTTTTTTAAATTTAAGTAGAGTTTTAGCTTCAAGTCTATAATATCCAGGTGAAGTTATCCATTGTATAATGAATAAGACTTGAGCATCTTTTTTAGCAAGTGCAATCCTTAGGCTGTCCAAGTGAGAACATCCACAGTCATCTTTAGGTTATCCATATGGTACCATCAACAACAACCTCACAGCAACTTTAGGCTATCCATGAGGGACCATCCTTGCATGATTGCTTGCATGGATTTGCATGAAACTTGGACAAGATTTTGAGGTGATAAGTTTGGGGTGTGGTCATGCATAGGAAGCAGAGCTAAGGTCAGAGAACTCTTTCTCAAGAATCGTAAGTACGATCGAGCTGAAAATTTATTTGCAAACTGCACCTTTTTCAGCACACTTTCAAAAACTCAATAAAAAAGACAGACCAACAGAAAAGGGACCGTTGCTAGCCTACGGGTTTCACCCAGTTCAAGTTAATGCTCCACAACGTGTGTGCCACACACACCGCCAGCTAGACCAATCTTTCTCTCTCCTGCTCTCTCTCTCTCTCTATCTCTCTCTGGTTACAGCAGTTACTGCAAGCACAAAAAAACACACACACAGTAGTGTAGTGGTAATAAAACACACATGAGAATCATCAAGCTTTACCTGCCAGTTCAACCCACCTCCTCTCCAACCACAGCTGACTCTTGACCATGCCCCCGCTGCTGCATACCCCCACCACCCAACTCAGGCCAGGGAACTGTCTGGCTTGCAGCTGACCCACACGAAACCACTTTTACCTGGCAAAACGCCCACCCACACGCTCCATTCACTCGACCGGATCTGGCACTCCCTTTTTAGTGAGGCCAGTCAGCGGGCTGGTGACATCTGAAAAATTTGGCACCAACTTATAAAAATAGCCAGCTAGCCCCAGGAACTGCCTCATCCACTTTTTGGTCTTGGGTCTTGGGCAGGCCACAATTGCTGCTGTATTATCAATTTGGGGACACATCTGCCCTGAACATCACATGGATCAAGTGGAAGTCCAGATATTGTACTTCCACCTGTCCAAATGCACACTTGTTTCAAGGATCAAGGAAGTATTGCATGAGTGGAGTATTCTGTCTATGAGATGTTGAAATGTCATTGGGGCTCCAAACAAACCAAACAGAAGACCGACATTGGAAAAGGCCTTTTTTCAAAGGAATCTTTGAAAAGTCCAGTGTCAAATAAAAGTGAGCCACACCTAACTGATCAAACAGTCAATCGATGCATGGCATTGGGTATGTCTCAAATTTAAACACAGCATAGACTTTTCTAAAGTCCACACAAAAACAGACTGACCTGTCGGCCTTGGGCTGCTCTGATCACTGTGTGACTCCTCGATTACTCCCGTGCCGAGCAAAGCCTTGAGTTCATCCAGAACCACATTTTTTTGTTTTCAGGTAACCGGTATGGGCAGCTGTGTATAACCACACAATTCCCCCTGCAACCTGGCAACCTGTGCTCTGAGGTGGTCTCCCCAAGGACCCGGGGTGAACTGAGCCGCATTTTTTAGACTTACCTCCGGTCCCAGCTCCTCCCTGTCGGGGGCCACAATCACCAGAGCCACAGGAACTGCCTCTCTCCATGGTTTAAGGAGATTGAGGTGTTATATTTGAGTTGCATCACCTCTATCCATCCTCCCATCTATCTTCTGAATGCAAACTCCCATTACTATGGACTAATATATCCTACCAAACCAGCATACTCAGATTCTGGCAGACTTTTGGACCCAGAAGAACAGCACTATGTCTGTGTGTGTATGTGTGCATGCATGCAACGTTTGCTGTTGACATTGGATTACAATTTGTCTAGTTTTGCTGAATGTTACTAATTTTTTACAGTTTTCAGTTTTTGTTGCAAAGTTATTTGTACAAGTTCATTCCAAATACAAATTTGAGAACTTTTTTTTTTCACTTGCCAAATTTAAGGCCCAACATTTTCTATACCACATAAGGTGAAAAGAAACTGGTCGACAAAAAAATGGTGGAGAAAAACACTGTATCCAGGTGATCAGTGATGTCTAGCATGCCACACAGGGAAACTTCTATTTTAAATTGTTTTTGACCGATGTGCTGGCCAATCTTCTTTTAACTCTGTGCAGTGTTACACAGCGTTAAAAGATGATGAGTGGCCCCTCCTCTGTTCATACAGTGCCATTTCTTTTGCTACAACTGAATGAACCGAGTGAACTAGCATGAGGATGTGTTTCTGATAGAGACTCTAAAGCTCTTCTGTAAGTCGCTCTGGATAAGGGGGTCTGCTAAATGCTGGAAATGTCATAAACATAAACAGTTTAACCTTCACAGTTTATTCCAGATATTAGAGTGCAATAATCTATGCACATTATATGATTTGAAGTCAATCAATTCGAGGTTTACATTTGTTAGTCTTCTTATGCATAAATTTACACACTTTCAGGAGCCAGAGTAAATTAAGTGTTGTTGTGATGATTATTTGTATTGTTTGTGTGTTGAGCCTTTTGTCTAAAGACAATTTTCTACCCTATTTGGGATAGACAATAAAGCTTTTGAATTGAATTGAATTGAAACCGCAGTGAGTGACTGTTGCTCAGCAACCCGTGTAAACAATTCTGCATGGTGTCTAGCTATGTAGCAGAATAGGTCAATAAAGAGTTTACACACTCTGAAACGGATGCCACACCTTGCCTTTCCCCCTGAGAATATAATAATGTGAAATGTATTGCAGTTTGTATACAACACTGGAACTCCCTAGAACTCATCTGAAAGATATTGTAGCCTATGTAGACTAATGTTAAAATGTTGTTGAAAGGCTGGGTGGCTGGGGACTTTTTTGTTTGTGGCGTCTCTGTATTGATAGGGAAATCTGCTGAAAATATGTGATTTAATTTCACATTGTCTGGTTATGCAGCTATAGCATTTTGGATACTTTCTTGAAACTGGTATTTCATTGAAATTAAATTCTATTTGGCTTTAATGTATAAACATCTCTAATTTTATCAGCCTATTTTCTGCTGCCAGTTGTGTTTCATGTTGGGATTTTCTATTAGGTGTGATGTGTTGAGCTGCTGGATGTGTGTGTGTGTGATACGGTAAATAACGGTCATTTGTGATGAACTGGTAAGTAAACAAACCTTGACTGATGGCTGTTCAACTCATTGAATTGCTGGAATTTTTAGATTTCTTTTCAAACCTGTTACCACTCTGTTTTACCTAGGCCCACCTACTGTTCAATTTCTGGCCTTGCCACTGTATTAAAGGCAATGGTTTGGGAATAATTGCTTTATCAAAGTTGTTCCAATTTTAAACTCCTTTTTAAACCATTGCTACATTCTCACTAAATGTTGAACTTTACTGATGTCTATTCATGTCCAGCATTTGCCTTTTCTGATGCCCATCTCATTGCCAGTACAAGCTTGTGCGCCTAAACGCCATCTAAATCTAAACCATCTAAATGCCATTTTTGCTACTCTTCCTCCATATTTTATCCAATCTTCACCACATTTGGTGTACATCATCTTGAAACCTGTCTGAACAAAAGTTATCAAAGGAATATTGATATTCAAAACTGTTCTCCTGTAACCTGCTGGCAAATGCCTGAAACTGCAAATCATTCTTGAATTCCTTTGCCTGTAGTTATGGCTCTGCTTTCCTGTGATTGCTTAGGCAGCAATTATAGCGGCTCACCAAGTCTGAGTGCTTGGCCCCCGAAAATAATTCATGCAGCTTTAATTTATTTATTTTTAAATATGTCTTTATTGAATTTATCGTTAAGCAAACCACAATGTAGTCACATTAGAAATAAACAAAAAGAGAATGAATGAGAAAGATGAAAAAAAGCTGAACAAACACAAAGAGAAATTAAAGATTTCTCTATTTTTTTTTAATTAAAAATTGAGATAAAAACGAAAAAAAAACATGGAGAGGGGAGAGGGACTTATAACAGGACTACAGACAATGGGGGAGAGTACCTGTCTGTGTCTTGTGGCATTTTTGAAAGTATGTCTATGACTGGGTGAGAGATATGTCCTATGTGAAATCTGGTACTGTACTGCTTTAGTGTGATTACATACTGAAATGGATTTAGTATGTTTCCAGGTATCATCCCAATCATCCTCACTTATAGCTATTGATAATTCCTTCTCCCATACTATCTTAATTCCAAGTGCTGTATTCAAAGCCAAATATTTCTTCAGAGTATTATATAATGTATTTTATGTGGATATATGGACAATTTCACAGGTGTTTAAAATAATTTTTCCACTTGCTCGAGTTAGAGATTAATCTTCATAATATCATAAGATTCATCTTTCATAATATAATTCCTTATTTGCAAAAATCTTAAAACCAGATCTTAAAACCTATATCTGTAACCTCCGGCATAAAATCAGGGCTGTTTATTACTGAGGTAAAAGGTGAAGTTAGTTTAGACCTTTCTTCTAAGAGATTACAAAGACATTTAGAGCTTTTGTCTTTAATCATCCAATCAGAAATATGTTTCAGATGGGATGCCCATTGGTAGAACCTGATGTTGGGCAAGTCTAAACCTCCCATAGAGCCTGGTGACTGTAGAACAGAGTATTTGAGCCTTGGTTTGCATTTGCTTCATATAAAAGAGCTGAGCCAGCATTTCAAATCCTTTATAACCTTATTGGAAAACAGCACAGTAAGTATTTGAATTGGCTATCAAGAGATAACCCTAACCCTGGGCAAGGAATCCCAGTGTTTTAGATTCTTCTTTATTGTGTCAATCATGGGAATAAAATTTGTTTTATATAATAGATTAAATTCTGTGCTAATAAAAATACCTAAATACACAAATCCCTTATGCAACCACTTAAAAGGAAACTTGGGGTCTATATTAGGCATAGCTTCCAAACTGCCCACAGGCATGGCCTCAGACTTTGCAAGGTTGATTTTATAACCTGAGAAACGCTAAATAGATCAATGATATTAATAAGTGCTGATACTGAGGTTCCAGGATTAGTAATAAATATTAACAGGTCATCCACATGCCACCTATCGCCAACCTATAGACCTTCACTAGCCGAGTCTGCCCTAATCACTTCAGCCAGCTGTATAATATGTGGTCACTCAGCTTAGTTATGTGGCAACACAGTGTTTTATCTGGTGGTTAAAACAATGTGACTATGTTAGCATTAGCTCATGCTAATTGGCATTAGTTTTTATTCACAGTTACTTCAGATTTTATGTTCACACAAACTTTTACTTTGGTAATAAAGATATTGTCCTTGCTCCATATCACATTTGAAACCTTATGTTTCTGTTCCTTGTTCATAATTGAATCTCTGTGTAATTGTTGTGTGTTACAGGTAGATGCTCAGTACCCACAGCACTATGTTGCATGGGACATAATAATTCCTGCAATAGAGGCTGTTATTGTGATGAAATCTGTGTGCAATTTGGGGACTGCTGTCCAGATTACTTACAAACCTGCAAAAATGGTGAGATTACCTGCAAACCCTTCCTTTTCTATTCACACTGAGTAATATTACAAGAGTGCTCCAACATAGCACATGTGTATCATTTATTCTTTCACAGATAACACTACTCTTTAGGAAGAAGGATCTGTGTATGTGTAACATCATACAGTATTGTGCAAGAGTCTTTTTATAATAGGCATTTTAAAACTAATTTTCTGTTAGATGTTTATTTTATGACTGGACATGTGACATATTATTTCATGACATTTTAGCATTATTAATATTATTTTCCCCCCAAAAAAATGAATTACAAAATGAGTTACAAAAACTGTTTTATATTTGTGAAGACGAGAAAAAAAAATATCCAGAAGAACTGTGGCAGAATCTTCAAGATATTAGAACATACCAGAAAACTAAAACTGTACTTAAAAAAAAAAATTCTTGAGACTACTGATGCAAAGGGTTGTAATGCCACTTATGGATTTTATTTAGTTTAGTGCTGTTTACTGCTCTTTATAGCAAATATAGCAAGTATTTTTGCTTTACAGCATTTATGCACATGTGACCATGATCATCAGATCAGATAGATCACTTTTCACCGCATCTACCTCAGCTAGATATTGCACAGTCTTGCACATATCACTCCACATATCTGCAGTTTATTCCACATACAATTCATACTTTTTCTGCCATCTATCTTTTATATCGTTTATATTATATTTGTATATTTTTCTTTTTTTACTTCTGTGAAAGTAAATTCTGTTTTTATGTAAGTTCCCTTTTATGTCACTGGAAAGTCATTAAAGGATTTCACTGCACTTCAAGTGTATGGTTGTGTGTGAGAAAAATAAAATTAAAATTTGATATCAAAGTCCTGTTAAGAGCTATGAGAACTAGCCAAATTAGTCCAACAAATGTGCTTTTTTTAATGTATATATTTCAGGTAATTAACTAATCAAACATTCATGTTACATTTTCAGGAACATCCCAGGTTACAAACACAACGACTACGACAACGACAACCACAACCACAACACCAAGTACACCCAACCATGGTAAATAGTTATATATATATATATATATATATATTAACAGGTCTACAGGACGTACTGGTCACCAGAAACAGACCGAGTTAAATATATGAACAGCACAATATTCCAGTGAGATATTTGATGATTTGATTCACTAAAATATTGAATTACACAAAGATTAATACATAAAATAGACAGTTTAGTAAAAATTTCATTGTCACATTTTAATGAAGTTTAGGGGAAGCTGGGCTTCCTGTATAGTTTTAAAGCGATCACTCATGCTGTATGTATAGTCAGTTCATTTCAGCTATAGTGTGGGAGTATTGCAGCATAGGAGTGTACAATGATGGATTATTATTATTAAATTATTACATGTGACAGTAAGTTCCTGTCGGTTATAGTGTGGGAATATTACAGTGTTGGAGTACAATGTCAAGTTAAGTCACCTTTATTTATACAGGACATTTAAAAGACAAGAAGTGTCAGCCAAAGTGCTTTACATCATTTCAGATAAATCTAGACAATTAAATAAAATCCAAATAAAATGACACAAAAATACAAATAAGAGAATAAAAAAACAATAAAACTAAAGCAGTAAATCAGTTTTACAATGAGGGAGTATTACAGTGAGGTAATATTATAACCAGGGAATGTTACTGTTTGGGAATATTACAGTAAAATAGTTTAACAGTGAGGAAGTGTATAGTGTACAGTATTATAGTGAGGGAGTGTTACAGTTCGGAAATATTGAAGTGATGCATATCACAGTGAAAAAGTGTTACAGTTAGTGAGTGTTAGAGTGATGGAGTAAGTATGTGTCAAGCCTTTATGATGTAGTGAGGGTTTATATGGTCAGGGAGTGAGAGTATTACAGTGAGGGACAGAGTCTCACAGTTAGGGAATATTACACCAAGGGAGTTTTGCAATGATGAATTATTACAGGCAGGGAATATCATAATGAGGGAGTATTACAGTTATGGAGTATTACATTACAGGAGCAGTTACAGTGAGGCATTATTACTGCCAGAGTATTACAGTGAGGGAACAGTGAAGGGGTGTTACAGTGAGGGAGTGTTACAGTTAAATACCGACTCAACCATCAAGACCCCCCACAGCTAAATATCCTCTGAATCCTAAATAGCTAAATACACCCTCCAGCACAAATACCCCTACAGTACATTACATTAATGTAAACCTTGTGCAGTGACATTATGTTAATGTAAACATTATGCAGTCACACTGAATCTTATGTATCTTTATTCTTACAGGGGGATCAATCCCTTATCAACCACCAGGTAAATAAATTTCAATTTAGATTTTATCAGAATAAGTATGCCCTAAATTTGCCCTAAACCACAAATACCTGCACAAAAAATTATTTTTTTGGACATTTTTTAAAACGTAAAAACATTTTTTTTAAATGTATAAAAAATGTTATATAAATTTCTGATGGAACAGTATCTGTATTACATTTTTACAGTGCCAACTACAATGACTACAACACCAACTACACCGAACAATGGTAAATATTAATTTTATGTATATAGTATATAAAGTATAAGTGTGGGAATATTACAATGAGGGAGGAATACAAAGAGAGTGTGCTACAGTGAGGCAGTATTACAAAGAGTGAGCGTTATAGTGAGGGTGTGTTGCAGTGAGGGTGTATTATAGTGAGGGTGTATTATAGTGAGGGTGTATTATAGTGAGGGAGTGTTGCAGTGAGGGTGTATTATAGTGAGGGAGTGTTGCAGTCAGGGTGTATTATAGTGAGGGAGTGTTGCAGTGAGGGTGTATTATAGTGAGGCAGTGTTGCAGTGAGGGTGTATTATAGTGAGGAAGTGTTGCAGTCAGGGTGTATTATAGTGAGGAAGTGTTGCAGTCAGGGTGTATTATAGTGAGGGAGTGTTGCAGTGAGGGTGTATTATAGTGAGGGAGTGTTGCAGTGAGGGTGTATTATAGTGAGGGAGTGTTGCAGTGAGGGTGTATTATAGTCAGGGAGTGTTGCAGTGAGGGAGTGTTGCAGTAAGGGAGTGTTGCAGTGAGGGTGTATTATAGTGAGGGAGTGTTGCAGTGAGGGTGTATTATAGTGAGGGAGTGTTGCAGTGAGAGTGTATTATAGTGAGGGAGTGTTGCAGTGAGAGTGTATTATAGTGAGGGAGTGTTGCAGTCAGGGTGTATTATAGTGAGGAAGTGTTGCAGTGAGAGTGTATTATAGTGAGGGAGTGTTGCAGTGAGGGTGTATTATAGTGAGGGAGTGTTGCAGTGAGAGTGTATTATAGTGAGGGAGTGTTGCAGTCAGGGTGTATTATAGTGAGGGAGTGTTGCAGTGAGAGTGTATTATAGTGATGGAGTGTTGCAGTGAGGGTGTATTATAGTGAGTCAGTGGTGCAGTGAGGGTGTATTATAGTGAGGGTGTGTTGCAGTGAGTGTTTATTATAGTGATGGAGTGTTGCAGTGAGGGTGTATTATAGTGAGGGAGTGTTGCAGTGAGAGTGTATTATAGTGAGGGAGTGTTGCAGTGAGGGTGTATTATAGTGAGGGAGTGTTGCAGTGAGGGTGTATTATAGTGAGGGAGTGTTGCAGTGTGTGTGTATTATAGTGATGGAGTGTTGCAGTGAGAGTGTATTATAGTGAGGGAGTGTTGCAGTGAGAGTGTATTATAGTGAGGGAGTGTTGCAGTGAGGGTGTATTATAGTGAGGGAGTGTTGCAGTGTGTGTATATTATAGTGATGGAGTGTTGCAGTGAGAGCGTATTATAGTGAGGGAGTGTTGCAGTGAGGGTGTATTATAGTCAGTCACTGTTGCAGTGAGGGTGTATTATAGTGAGGGAGTGTTGCAGTGAGGGTGTATCATAGTCAGGGAGTGTTGCAGTGAGGGTGTATTATAGTGATGTAGTGTTGCAGTGAGGGTGTATTATAGTGAGGGAGTGTTACAGTGAGGGTGTATTATAGTGATGTAGTGTTGCAGTCAGGGTGTATTATAGTGAGGGAGTGTTGCAGTGAGGGTGTATTATAGTGAGGGAGTGTTGCAGTGAGGGTGTATTATAGTCAGGGAGTGTTGCAGTGAGGGAGTGTTGCAGTAAGGGAGTGTTGCAGTGAGGGTGTATTATAGTGAGGGAGTGTTGCAGTGAGAGTGTATTATAGTGAGGGAGTGTTGCAGTGAGAGTGTATTATAGTGAGGGAGTGTTGCAGTCAGGGTGTATTATAGTGAGGGAGTGTTGCAGTGAGAGTGTATTATAGTGAGGGAGTGTTGCAGTCAGGGTGTATTATAGTGAGGGAGTGTTGCAGTGAGAGTGTATTATAGTGAGGGAGTGTTGCAGTGAGGGTGTATTATAGTGAGTCAGTGGTGCAGTGAGGGTGTATTATAGTGAGGGTGTGTTGCAGTGAGGGTGTATTATAGTGAGGGTGTGTTGCAGTGAGTGTTTATTATAGTGATGGAGTGTTGCAGTGAGGGTGTATTATAGTGAGGGAGTGTTGCAGTGAGGGTGTATTATAGTGAGGGAGTGCTGCAGTCAGGGTGTATTATAGTGAGGGAGTGTTGCAGTGAGAGTGTATTATAGTGAGGGAGTGTTGCAGTGAGGGTGTATTATAGTGAGTCAGTGGTGCAGTGAGAGTGTATTATAGTGAGGGTGTGTTGCAGTGAGGGTGTATTATAGTGAGGGTGTGTTGCAGTGAGTGTTTATTATAGTGATGGAGTGTTGCAGTGAGGGTGTATTATAGTGAGGGAGTGTTGCAGTGAGGGTGTATTATAGTGAGGGAGTGCTGCAGTGAGGGTGTATTATAGTGAGGGAGTGTTGCAGTGAGGGTGTATTATAGTGAGGGAGTGTTGCAGTGAGAGTGTATTATAGTGAGGGAGTGTTGCAGTGAGGGTGTATTATAGTGAGGGAGTGTTGCAGTGAGAGTGTATTATAGTGAGGGAGTGTTGCAGTGAGGGTGTATTATAGTGAGGGAGTGTTGCAGTGAGAGTGTATTATAGTGAGGGAGTGTTGCAGTGAGAGTGTATTATAGTGAGGGAGTGTTGCAGTGAGGGTGTATTATAGTGAGGGAGTGTTGCAGTGAGGGTGTATTATAGTGAGGGAGTGTTGCAGTCAGGGTGTATTATAGTGAGGGAGTGTTGCAGTGAGAGTGTATTATAGTGAGGGAGTGTTGCAGTGAGGGTGTATTATAGTCAGGCAGTGTTGCAGTGAGGGTGTATTATAGTGAGGGAGTGTTGCAGTGAGGGTGTATTATAGTGAGGGAGTGTTGCAGTGAGGGTGTATTATAGTGAGGGAGTGTTGCAGTGAGAGTGTATTATAGTGAGGGAGTGTTGCAGTGAGGGTGTATTATACTGAGGGAGTGTTGCAGTGAGGGTGTATTATACTGAGGGAGTGTTGCAGTGAGGGTGTATTACAGTGATGGAGTGTCGCAGTGAGAGTGTATTATAGTGAGGGAGTGTTGCAGTGAGGGTATATTATAGTCAGGCAGTGTTGCAGTCAGGGTGTATTACAGTGATGGAGTGTCGCAGTGAGAGTGTATTATAGTGAGGGAGTGTTGCAGTGAGGGTGTATTATAGTCAGGCAGTGTTGCAGTCAGGGTGTATTATAGTGAGGGAGTGTTGCAGTCAGGGTGTATTATAGTGAGGGAGTGTTGCAGTGAGGGTGTATTATAGTCAGTCAATGTTGCAGTGAGGGTGTATTATAGTGAAGGAGGCTTTCAGTCCTGTTAAATGCCATGAGAAGTAGACAAATGACTCCACCAATTTTTTTTACATTTAGAAAATGTCATATAATTTTCTGATATAAGAGCTGTATAACATTTTAAAAAAATTTTCAAGTTCCAACCACAAGGCCAACTACAGTTCAAACTGCAACGACTACAACACCAAGTACACCCAACCATGGTAAATAGAAATTATATACAGTATGTCACCATAGATTCTTGTCAGTCACAGTTTGAGAGTATTACAGTATATAATTAGAAAAAGGAAGCATTTTTTAAAATGTAAAAATATTTCATATAATTGTCTGATGGAACATCTGTATAACATTAAAAAATTTTTTGATGTTCCACTGACAGGGCCAACTACAGTGCCACCTGCAACAGCTACAACATCAAGTACACCCAACCATGGTAAATATTACATTTTATATATATAGTATGTAAAGTATAAGTATGGGACTATTACATTGAGGGAGTATTACAGAGAGAGTGTGTAACAGTGGAAGAAGTAGTACACCGAGTAAGCTTTACATTAATGGAGTTTAATAGTGAGGGAGTATTATAGTGAGGGAGTGTTGCAGTCAGGGTGTATTCCAGTGATGGAGTGTCGCAGTCAAGGTGTATTATAGTGAGGGTGTATTATAGTGAGGGAGTGCTTCACTGAGGGTGTATTATAGTGAGGGAGTGTTGCAGTGAGGGTGTATTATAGTCAGTCACTGTTGCAGTGAGGGTGTATTATAGTGAGGGAGTGTTGCAGTGAGGGTGTATTATAGTGAGGGAGTGTTGCAGTGAGGGTGTATTATAGTGAGGGAGTGTTGCAGTGAGGGTGTATTATAGTGAGGGAGTGTTGCAGTGAGGGTGTATTATAGTGAGGGAGTGCTGCAGTGAGGGTGTATTATAGTGAGGGAGTGTTACAGTGAGGGTGTATTATAGTGAGGGACTGTTGCAGTGAGGGAGTGTTGCAGTGAGGGTGTATTATAGTGAGGGAGTGTTGCAGTGAGGGTGTATTATAGTGATGGAGTGTTGCAGTCAGGGTGTATTATAGTGAGGGAGTGTTACAGTGAGGGTGTATTATAGTGAGGGACTGTTGCAGTGAGGATGTATTATAGTGAGGGAGTGTTGCAGTGAGGGAGTGTTGCAGTGAGGATGTATTATAGTGAGGGAGTGTTGCAGTGAGGGTGTATTATAGTGAGGGAGTGTTGCAGTGAGGGTGTATTATAGTGAGGGAGTGTTACAGTGAGGGTGTATTATAGTGAGGGAGTGTTGCAGTGAGGGAGTGTTGCAGTGAGGGTGTATTATAGTGAGGGAGTGTTGCAGTGAGGGTGTATTATAGTGAGGGAGTGTTACAGTGAGGGTGTATTATAGTGAGGGACTGTTGCAGTGAGGATGTATTATAGTGAGGGAGTGTTGCAGTGAGGATGTATTATAGTGAGGGAGTGTTGCAGTGAGGGTGTATTATAGTGAGGCAGTGTTGCATTGAGGGTGTATTATAGTGAGGGAGTGTTGCAGTGAGGGTGTATTATAGTGAGGGAGTGTTGCAGTGAGGGTGTATTATAGTGAGGGAGTGTTACAGTGAGGGTGTATTATAGTGAGGGAGTGTTGCAGTGAGGGTGTATTATAGTGATGTAGTGTTGCAGTCAGGGTGTATTATAGTCAGGGAGTGCTGCAGTGAGGGTGTATTATAGTGAGGCAGTGTTGCAGTGAGGCTGTATTATAGTGAGGGAGTGTTGCAGTGAGGGTGTATTATAGTAAGGGAGTGTTGCAGTGAGGGTGTATTATAGTGAGTCAGTGTTGCATTGAGGGTGTATTATAGTGAGGGAGTGTTGCAGTCAGGGTGTATTATAGTGAGGGAGTGTTGCAGTGAGGGTGTATTATAGTCAGGCAGTGTTGCAGTCAGGGTGTATTATAGTGAGGGACTGTTGCAGTGAGGGTGTATTATAGTGAGGGAGTGTTGCAGTCAGGGTGTATTATAGTGAGGGAGTGTTGCAGTGAGGGTGTATTATAGTGAGGGACTGTTGCAGTGAGGGTGTATTATAGTGAGGGAGTGTTGCAGTCAGGGTGTATTATAGTGAGGGAGTGTTGCAGTGAGGGTGTATTATAGTCAGGCAGTGTTGCAGTGAGGGTGTATTATAGTGAGGGAGTGTTGCAGTGAGGGTGTATTATAGTGAGGGAGTGCTGCAGTGAGGGTGTATTATAGTCAGGCAGTGTTGCAGTGAGGATGTATTATAGTGAGGGAGTGTTGCAGTGAGCGTGTATTATAGTGATGGAGTGTTGCAGTGAGGGTGTATTATAGTGAGGGAGTGTTGCAGTGAGGGTGTATTATAGTGAGGGAGTGTTGCAGTGAGGGTGTATTATAGTGAGGGAGTGTTGCAGTGATGGTGTATTATAGTGATTGAGTGTTGCAGTGAAGGTGTATTATATTGAGTGAGGTTGCTTTGAGGGTGTATTATAGTGAGGGAGTGTTGCAGTGAGGGTGTATTATAGTGAGGGAGTGTTGCAGTGTGGGTGTATTATAGTGAGGGAGTATTGCAGTGAGGGTGTATTATAGTGAGGGAGTGTTGCAGTGAGGGTGTATTATAGTGAGGGAGTGTTGCAGTGAGGGTGTATTATAGTGAGGGAGTGTTGCAGTGAGGGTGTATTATAGTGAGGGAGTGTTGCAGTGAGGGTGTATTATAGTGAGGGAGTGTTGCAGTGAGGGTGTATTATAGTCAGTCAGTGTTGCAGTGAGGGTGTATTATAGTGAGGGAGTGTTGCAGTGAGGGTGTATTATAGTCAGTCAGTGTTGCAGTGAGGGTGTATTATAGTGAGGGAGTGTTGCAGTGAGGGTGTATTATAGTCAGTCAGTGTTGCAGTGAGGGTGTATTATAGTGAGGGAGTGCTGCAGTGAGGGTGTATTATAGTGAGGGAGTGTTGCAGTGAGGGTGTATTATAGTGAGGGAGTGTTGCAGTGAGGGTGTATTATAGTGAGGGAGTGTTGCAGTGAGGGTGTATTATAGTGAGGGTGTATTATAGTGTGGGAGTGTTGCAGTGAGAGTGTATTATAGTTAGGTAGTGTCGCAGTGAGGGTGTATTATAGTGAGGGAGTGTTGCAGTGAGGGTGTATTATAGTGAGGGAGTGTTGCAGTGAGGGTGTATTATAGTCAGGGAGTGTTGCAGTGAGAGTGTATTATAGTGAAGGAGTGTTGCAGTTAGGGTGTATTATAGTGAGGGAGTGTTGCAGTGAGGGTGTATTATAGTGAAGGAGGCTTTCAGTCCTGTTAAAAGCCATGAGAAGTAGCCAAATGACTCCACCAGTTTTTTTTACATTTAAAAAATGTCATATAATTTTCTGATATAAGAGCTGTATAACATTTTTAAAAAATTTTCAAGTTCCAACCACAAGGCCAACTACTGTGCCAACTGCAACGACTACAACACCAAGTACACCCAACCATGGTAAATAGAAATTATATACAGTATGTCACCATAGATTCTTGTCAGTCACAGTTTGAGAGTATTACAGTATATAATTAGAAAAAGGAAGCATTTTTCAAAATGTAAAAATATTTAATATAATTGTCTTATGGAACATCTGTATAACATTTAAAAAAATTTTCATGTTCCACTGACAGGGCCAACTACAGTGCCACCTGCAACAGCTACAACATCAAGTACACCCAACCATGGTAAATATTACATTTTATATATATAGTATGTAAAGTATAAGTATGGGACTATTACATTGAGGGAGTATTACAGAGAGAGTGTGTAACAGTGGAAGAAGTAGTACACCGAGTAAGCTTTACATTAATGGAGTTTAATAGTGAGGGAGTATTATAGTGAGGGAGTGTTGCAGTGAGGGTGTATTATAGTGATGGAGTGTTGCAGTGAGGGTGTATTATAGTGAGGGAGTGTTGCAGTGAGGGTGTCTTATAGTGAGGGTGTATTATAGTGATGGAGTGTTGCAGTAAGGGAGTGTTGCAGTGAGGGAGTGTTGCAGTGAGGGTGTATTATAGTCAGGGAGTGCTGCAGTGAGGGAGTGTTGCAGTAAGGGAGTGTTGCAGTGAGAGTGTATTATAGTGAGGGAGTGTTACAGTGAGAGTGTATTATAGTGAGGGAGTGTTGCAGTGAGGGTGTATTATAGTGAGGGAGTGTTGCAGTGAGGGTGTATTATAGTGAGGGAGTGTTGCAGTGAGGGTGTATTATAGTGAGGGAGTGTTGCAGTGAGGGTGTATTATAGTGAGGGAGTGTTGCAGTGAGGGTGTATTATAGTCAGGCAGTGTTGCAGTGAGGGTGTATTATAATGAGGGAGTGTTGCAGTGAGGGTGTATTATAGTCAGTCAGTGTTGCAGTGAGGGTGTATTATAGTCAGTCAGTGTTGCAGTGAGGGTGTATTATAGTGAGGGAGTGTTGCAGTGAGGGTGTATTATAGTCAGTCAGTGTTGCAGTGAGGGTGTATTATAGTGAGGGAGTGTTGCAGTGAGGGTGTATTATAGTGAGGGAGTGTTGCAGTCAGGGTGTATTATAGTGAGGGAGTGTTGCAGTGAGGGTGTATTATAGTGAGGGAGTGTTGCAGTGAGGGTGTATTATAGTGAGGGAGTGTTGCAGTGAGGGTGTATTATAGTGAGGGAGTGTTGCAGTGAGGGTGTATTATAGTGAGGGTGTATTATAGTGTGGGAGTGTTGCAGTGAGAGTGTATTATAGTTAGGTAGTGTCGCAGTGAGGGTGTATTATAGTGAGGGAGTGTTGCAGTGAGGGTGTATTATAGTGAGTGTGTATTATAGTGAGGGAGTGTTGCAGTGAGGGTGTATTATACTCAGGGAGTGTTGCAGTGAGGGTGTATTATAGTGAGGGAGTGTTGCAGTGAGGGTGTATTATAGTCAGGGAGTGTTGCAGTGAGGGTGTATTATAGTGAAGGAGGCTTTCAGTCCTGTTAAAAGCCATGAGAAGTAGCCAAATGACTCCACCAGTTTTTTTTACATTTAAAAAATGTCATATAATTTTCTGATATAAGAGCTGTATAACATTTTTAAAAAATTTTCAAGTTCCAACCACAAGGCCAACTACTGTGCCAACTGCAACGACTACAACACCAAGTACACCCAACCATGGTAAATAGAAATTATATACAGTATGTCACCATAGATTCTTGTCAGTCACAGTTTGAGAGTATTACAGTATATAATTAGAAAAAGGAAGCATTTTTCAAAATGTAAAAATATTTAATATAATTGTCTTATGGAACATCTGTATAACATTTAAAAAAATTTTCATGTTCCACTGACAGGGCCAACTACAGTGCCACCTGCAACAGCTACAACATCAAGTACACCCAACCATGGTAAATATTACATTTTATATATATAGTATGTAAAGTATAAGTATGGGACTATTACATTGAGGGAGTATTACAGAGAGAGTGTGTAACAGTGGAAGAAGTAGTACACCGAGTAAGCTTTACATTAATGGAGTTTTATAGTGAGGGAGTATTATAGTGAGGGAGTGTTGCAGTGAGGGTGTATTATAGTGAGGGAGTGTTGCAGTGAGGGTGTATTATAGTGATGGAGTGTTGCAGTGAGGGTGTATTATAGTGAGGGAGTGTTGCAGTGAGGGTGTATTATAGTGAGGGAGTGTTGCAGTGAGGGTGTATTATAGTGAGGGAGTGTTGCAGTGAGGGTCTCTTATAGTGAGGGTGTATTATAGTGATGGAGTGTTGCAGTAAGGGAGTGTTGCAGTGAGAGTGTATTATAGTGAGGGAGTGTTTCAGTGAGGTTGTATTATAGTCAGGGAGTGTTGCAGTGAGGGAGTGTTGCAGTAAGGGAGTGTTGCAGTGAGAGTGTATTATAGTGAGGGAGTGTTACAGTGAGGGTGTATTATAGTGAGGGAGTGTCGCAGTGAGAGTGTATTATAGTGAGGGAGTGTTGCAGTGAGGGTGTATTATAGTGAGGGAGTGTTGCAGTGAGGGTGTATTATAGTGAGGGTGTGTTGCAGTGAGGGTTTATTATAGTGAGGGAGTGTTGCAGTGAGGGTGTCTTATAGTGAGGGTGTATTATAGTGATGGAGTGTTGCAGTAAGGGAGTGTTGCAGTGAGGGTGTATTATAGTCAGGGAGTGTTGCAGTGAGGGAGTGTTGCAGTAAGGGAGTGTTGCAGTGAGAGTGTATTATAGTGAGGGAGTGTTACAGTGAGGGTGTATTATAGTGAGGGAGTGTTGCAGTGAGAGTGTATTATAGTGAGGGAGTGTTGCAGTGAGGGTGTATTATAGTGAGGGAGTGTTGCAGTGAGGGTGTATTATAGTGAGGGAGTGTTGCAGTGAGGGTGTATTATAGTGAGGGAGTGTTGCAGTGAGGGTGTATTATAGTGAGGGTGTGTTGCAGTGAGGGTGTATTATAGTGAGGGAGTGTTGCAGTTAGGGTGTATTATAGTGAGGGAGTGTTGCAGTTAGGGTGTATTATAGTGATGGAGTGTTGCAGTGAGAGTGTATTATAGTGAGGGAGTGTTGCAGTGAGGGTGTATTATAGTGAGGGAGTGTTGCAGTGAGGGTGTATTATAGTGAGGGAGTGTTGCAGTTAGGGTGTATTATAGTGATGGAGTGTTGCAGTGAGAGTGTATTATAGTGAGGGAGTGTTGCAGTGAGGGTGTATTATAGTGAGGGAGTGTTGCAGTGAGGGTGTATTATAGTGAGGGAGTGTTGCAGTGAGGGTGTATTATAGTCAGTCACTGTTGCAGTCAGGGTGTATTATAGTCAGGCAGTGTTGCACTCAGGGTGTATTATAGTGAGGGAGTGTTGCAGTCAGGGTGTATTATAGTGAGGGAGTGTTGCAGTGAGGGTGTATTATAGTCAGGCAGTGTTGCAGTGAGGGTGTATTATAGTGAGGGAGTGTTGCAGTGAGGGTGTATTATAGTGAGGGAGTGTTGCAGTCAGGGTGTATTATAGTGAGGGAGTGTTGCAGTGATGGTGTATTATAGTGAGGGAGTGTTGCAGTGAGGGTGTATTATAGTGAGGGAGTGTTGCAGTGAGGGTGTATTATAGTGAGGGAGTGTTGCAGTGAGGGTGTATTATAGTGAGGGAGTGTTGCAGTGAGGGTGTATTATAGTGAGGGAGTGTTGCAGTGATGGTGTATTATAGTGAGGGAGTGTTGCAGTGAGGGTGTATTATAGTGAGGGAGTGTTGCAGTGAGGGTGTATTATAGTGAGGGAGTGCTGCAGTGAGGGTGTATTATAGTGAGGGAGTGTTGCAGTTAGGGTGTATTATAGTGATGGAGTGTTGCAGTGAGGGTGTATTATAGTGAGGGAGTGTTGCAGTGAGGGTGTATTATAGTGAGGGAGTGTTGCAGTCAGGGTGTATTATAGTGAGGGAGTGTTGCAGTGAGGGTGTATTATAGTGAGGGAGTGTTGCAGTGAGGGTGTATTATAGTGAGGGAGTGTTGCAGTCAGGGTGTATTATAGTGAGGGAGTGTTGCAGTGATGGTGTATTATAGTGAGGGAGTGTTGCAGTGAGGGTGTATTATAGTGAGGGAGTGTTGCAGTCAGGGTGTATTATAGTGAGGGAGTGTTGCAGTGAGGGTGTATTATAGTGAGGGAGTGTTGCAGTGAGGGTGTATTATAGTGAGGGAGTGTTGCAGTTAGGGTGTATTATAGTGATGGAGTGTTGCAGTGAGAGTGTATTATAGTGAGGGAGTGTTGCAGTGAGGGTGTATTATAGTGAGGGAGTGTTACAGTGAGGGTGTATTATAGTGAGGGAGTGTTGCAGTGAGGGTGTATTATAGTCAGTCACTGTTGCAGTCAGGGTATATTATAGTCAGGCAGTGTTGCAGTCAGGGTGTATTATAGTGATGGAGTGTTGCAGTCAGGGTGTATTATAGTGAGGGAGTGTTGCAGTGAGGGTGTATTATAGTCAGGCAGTGTTGCAGTGAGGGTGTATTATAGTGAGGGAGTGTTGCAGTGAGGGTGTATTATAGTCAGGCAGTGTTGCAGTGAGGGTGTATTATAGTGATGGAGTGTTGCAGTGAGGGTGTATTATAGTGACGGCGTGTTGCAGTGAGGGTGTATTATAGTGAGGGAGTGTTGCAGTGAGGGTGTATTATAGTGAGGGAGTGTTGCAGTCAGGGTGTATTATAGTGAGGGAGTGTTGCAGTGATGGTGTATTATAGTCAGTCAATGTTGCAGTGAGGGTGTATTATAGTGAAGGAGGCTTTCAGTCCTGTTAAATGCCATGAGAAGTAGACAAATGACTCCACCAATTTTTTTTACATTTAGAAAATGTCATATAATTTTCTGATATAAGAGCTGTATAACATTTTAAAAAAATTTTCAAGTTCCAACCACAAGGCCAACTACAGTTCAAACTGCAACGACTACAACACCAAGTACACCCAACCATGGTAAATAGAAATTATATACAGTATGTCACCATAGATTCTTGTCAGTCACAGTTTGAGAGTATTACAGTATATAATTAGAAAAAGGAAGCATTTTTTAAAATGTAAAAATATTTCATATAATTGTCTGATGGAACATCTGTATAACATTAAAAATTTTTTTGATGTTCCACTGACAGGGCCAACTACAGTGCCACCTGCAACAGCTACAACATCAAGTACACCCAACCATGGTAAATATTACATTTTATATATATAGTATGTAAAGTATAAGTATGGGACTATTACATTGAGGGAGTATTACAGAGAGAGTGTGTAACAGTGGAAGAAGTATTACAGCGAGTAAGCTTTACATTAATGGAGTTTTATAGTGAAGGAGTGTTGCAGTGAGGGTGTATTATAGTGAAGCAGTGTTGCAGTGAGGGTGTATTATAGTGAGGGAGTGTTGCAGTGAGGGTTTATTATAGTGAGGGATTGTTGCAGTGAGGGATTGTTGCAGTGAGGGAGTGTTGCAGTGAGGGTGTATTATAGTGAGGGAATGTTGCAGTCTGGGTGTATTATAGTGAAGCAGTGTTGCAGTGAGGGTGTATTATAGTGAGGGAGTGTTGCAGTCAGGGTTTATTATAGTGAGGGATTGTTGCAGTGAGGGAGTGTTGCAGTGAGGGAGTGTTGCAGTGAGGGTGTATTATAGTGAGGGAATGTTGCAGTCAGGGTGTATTATAGTGAGGGAGTGTTGCAGTGAGGGTGTATTATAGTGAGGGTGTATTATAGTGATGGAGTGTTGCAGTGAGGGTGTATTATAGTGATGGAGTGTTGCAGTGAGGGTGTATTATAGTGATGGAGTGTTGCAGTGAGGGTGTATTATAGTGAGGGAGTGTTGCAGTGAGGGTGTATTATAGTGAGGGAGTGTTGCAGTGAGAGTGTATTATAGTGAGGGAGTGTTGCAGTGAGGGTGTATTATAGTGAGGAAGTGTTGCAGTGAGGGTGTATTATAGTGAGGGAGTGTTGCAGTGAGGGTGTATTATAGTGAGGGAGTGTTGCAGTGAGGGTGTATTATAGTGAGGGAGTGTTGCAGTGAGGGTGTATTATAGTGAGGGAGTGTTGCAGTGAGGGTGTATTATAGTGAGGGAGTGTTGCAGTGAGGGAGTGTTGCAGTAAGGGAGTGTTGCAGTGAGGGTGTATTATAGTGAGAGAGTGTTGCAGTGAGGGTGTATTATAGTGAGGGAGTGTTGCAGTGAGGGTGTATTATAGTGAGGGAGTGTTGCAGTGAGGGTGTATTATAGTGAGAGAGTGTTGCAGTGAGGGTGTATTATAGTGAGGGAGTGTTGCAGTGAGGGTGTATTATAGTGATGGAGTGTTGCAGTGAGGCTGTATTATATTGAGGGAGTGTTGCAGTGAGGGTGTATTATAGTGAGGGAGTGTTGCAGTGAGGGTGTATTATAGTGAGGGAGTGTTGCAGTGAGGGTGTATTATAGTGAGGGAGTGTTGCAGTGAGGGTGTATTATAGTGAGGGAGTGTTGCAGTGAGAGTGTATTATAGTGAGGGAGTGTTGCAGTGAGGGTGAATTATAGTGAGGGAGTGTTGCAGTGAGGGTGTATTATAGTGAGGGAGTGTTGAAGTGAGTGTGTATTATAGTGAGGGAGTGTTGCAGTGAGGGTGTATTATAGTGAGGGAGTGTTGCAGTGAGGGTGTATTATAGTGAGGGAGTGTTGAAGTGAGTGTGTATTATAGTGAGGGTGTATTATAGTGAGAGAGTGTTGCAGTGAGGGTGTATTATAGTGAGGGAGTGTTGCAGTGAGGGTGTATTATAGTGATGGAGTGTTGCAGTGAGGCTGTATTATATTGAGGGAGTGTTGCAGTGAGGGTGTATTATAGTGAGGGAGTGTTGCAGTGAGGGTGTATTATAGTGAGGGAGTGTTGCAGTGAGGGTGTATTATAGTGAGGGAGTGTTGCAGTGAGGGTGTATTATAGTGAGGGAGTGTTGCAGTGAGAGTGTATTATAGTGAGGGAGTGTTGCAGTGAGGGTGTATTATAGTGAGGGAGTGTTGCAGTGAGGGTGTATTATAGTGAGGGAGTGTTGAAGTGAGTGTGTATTATAGTGAGGGAGTGTTGCAGTGAGGGTGTATTATAGTGAGGGAGTGTTGCAGTGAGGGTGTATTATAGTGAGGGAGTGTTGCAGTGAGGGTGTATTATAGTGAGGGAGTGTTGCAGTGAGGGTGTATTATAGTGAGGGACTGTTGCAGTGAGGGTGTATCATAGTGAGAAAGTGTTGCAGTGAGGGTGTATTATAGTGAGAAAGTGTTGCAGTGAGGGTGTATTATAGTGAGGGAGTGTTGAAGTGAGTGTGTATTATAGTGAGGGTGTATTATAGTGAGGGAGTGTTGCAGTGAGGGTGTATTATAGTGATGGAGTGTTGCAGTGAGGGTGTATTATAGTGATGGAGTGTTGCAGTGAGAGTGTATTATAGTGAGGGAGTGTTGCAGTGAGGGTGTATTATAGTGAGGGAGTGTTGCAGTGAGGGTGTATTATAGTGAGGGAGTGTTGCAGTGAGGGTGTATTATAGTGAGGGACTGTTGCAGTGAGGGTGTATTATAGTGATGGAGTGTTGCAGTGAGAGTGTATTATAGTGAGGGAGTGTTGCAGTGAGGGTGTATTATAGTGAGGGAGTGTTGCAGTGAGGGTGTATTATAGTGAGGGAGTGTTGCAGTGAGGGTGTATCATAGTGAGAAAGTGTTGCAGTGAGGGTGTATTATAGTGAGAAAGTGTTGCAGTGAGGGTGTATTATAGTGACGGAGTATTGCAGTGAGGGTGTATTATAGTGAGGGAGTGTTGAAGTGAGTGTGTATTATAGTGAGGGTGTATTATAGTGATGGAGTGTTGCAGTGAGGGTGTATTATAGTGAGGGTGTATTATAGTGATTTAGTGTTGCAGTGAGGGTGTATTATAGTGATGGAGTGTTGCAGTGAGAGTGTATTATAGTGATGGAGTGTTGCAGTGAGGGTGTATTATAGTGATGGAGTGTTGCAGTGAGGGTGTATTATAGTTAGGTAGTGTCGCAGTTAGGGTGTATTATAGTGAGGGAATGTTGCAGTCAGGGTGTATTATAGTGAAGCAGTGTTGCAGTGAGGGTGTATTATAGTGAGGGAGTGTTGCAGTCAGGGTTTATTATAGTGAGGGATTGTTGCAGTGAGGGAGTGTTGCAGTGAGGGAGTGTTGCAGTGAGGGTGTATTATAGTGAGGGAATGTTGCAGTCAGGGTGTATTATAGTGAGGGAGTGTTGCAGTGAGGGTGTATTATAGTGAGGGTGTATTATAGTGATGGAGTGTTGCAGTGAGGGTGTATTATAGTGATGGAGTGTTGCAGTGAGGGTGTATTATAGTGATGGAGTGTTGCAGTGAGGGTGTATTATAGTGAGGGAGTGTTGCAGTGAGGGTGTATTATAGTGAGGGAGTGTTGCAGTGAGAGTGTATTATAGTGAGGGAGTGTTGCAGTGAGGGTGTATTATAGTGAGGAAGTGTTGCAGTGAGGGTGTATTATAGTGAGGGAGTGTTGCAGTGAGGGTGTATTATAGTGAGGGAGTGTTGCAGTGAGGGTGTATTATAGTGAGGGAGTGTTGCAGTGAGGGTGTATTATAGTGAGGGAGTGTTGCAGTGAGGGTGTATTATAGTGAGGGAGTGTTGCAGTGAGGGAGTGTTGCAGTAAGGGAGTGTTGCAGTGAGGGTGTATTATAGTGAGAGAGTGTTGCAGTGAGGGTGTATTATAGTGAGGGAGTGTTGCAGTGAGGGTGTATTATAGTGAGGGAGTGTTGCAGTGAGGGTGTATTATAGTGAGAGAGTGTTGTAGTGAGGGTGTATTATAGTGAGGGTGTATTATAGTGAGGGAGTGTTGCAGTGAGGGTGTATTATAGTGATGGAGTGTTGCAGTGAGGGTGTATTATAGTGATGGAGTGTTGCAGTGAGAGTGTATTATAGTGAGGGAGTGTTGCAGTGAGGGTGTATTATAGTGAGGGAGTGTTGCAGTGAGGGTGTATTATAGTGAGGGAGTGTTGCAGTGAGGGTGTATTATAGTGAGGGACTGTTGCAGTGAGGGTGTATCATAGTGAGAAAGTGTTGCAGTGAGGGTGTATTATAGTGAGAAAGTGTTGCAGTGAGGGTGTATTATAGTGACGGAGTATTGCAGTGAGGGTGTATTATAGTGAGGGAGTGTTGAAGTGAGTGTGTATTATAGTGAGGGTGTATTATAGTGATGGAGTGTTGCAGTGAGGGTGTATTATAGTGAGGGTGTATTATAGTGATTTAGTGTTGCAGTGAGGGTGTATTATAGTGATGGAGTGTTGCAGTGAGAGTGTATTATAGTGATGGAGTGTTGCAGTGAGGGTGTATTATAGTGATGGAGTGTTGCAGTGAGGGTGTATTATAGTTAGGTAGTGTCGCAGTTAGGGTGTATTATAGTGAGGGAATGTTGCAGTCAGGGTGTATTATAGTGAAGCAGTGTTGCAGTGAGGGTGTATTATAGTGAGGGAGTGTTGCAGTCAGGGTTTATTATAGTGAGGGATTGTTGCAGTGAGGGAGTGTTGCAGTGAGGGAGTGTTGCAGTGAGGGTGTATTATAGTGAGGGAATGTTGCAGTCAGGGTGTATTATAGTGAGGGAGTGTTGCAGTGAGGGTGTATTATAGTGAGGGTGTATTATAGTGATGGAGTGTTGCAGTGAGGGTGTATTATAGTGATGGAGTGTTGCAGTGAGGGTGTATTATAGTGAGGGAGTGTTGCAGTGAGGGTGTATTATAGTGAGGGAGTGTTGCAGTGAGAGTGTATTATAGTGAGGGAGTGTTGCAGTGAGGGTGTATTATAGTGAGGAAGTGTTGCAGTGAGGGTGTATTATAGTGAGGGAGTGTTGCAGTGAGGGTGTATTATAGTGAGGGAGTGTTGCAGTGAGGGTGTATTATAGTGAGGGAGTGTTGCAGTGAGGGTGTATTATAGTGAGGGAGTGTTGCAGTGAGGGTGTATTATAGTGAGGGAGTGTTGCAGTGAGGGAGTGTTGCAGTAAGGGAGTGTTGCAGTGAGGGTGTATTATAGTGAGAGAGTGTTGCAGTGAGGGTGTATTATAGTGAGGGAGTGTTGCAGTGAGGGTGTATTATAGTGAGGGAGTGTTGCAGTGAGGGTGTATTATAGTGAGAGAGTGTTGCAGTGAGGGTGTATTATAGTGAGGGAGTGTTGCAGTGAGGGTGTATTATAGTGATGGAGTGTTGCAGTGAGGCTGTATTATATTGAGGGAGTGTTGCAGTGAGGGTGTATTATAGTGAGGGAGTGTTGCAGTGAGGGTGTATTATAGTGAGGGAGTGTTGCAGTGAGAGTGTATTATAGTGAGGGAGTGTTGCAGTGAGGGTGAATTATAGTGAGGGAGTGTTGCAGTGAGGGTGTATTATAGTGAGGGAGTGTTGAAGTGAGTGTGTATTATAGTGAGGGAGTGTTGCAGTGAGGGTTTATTATAGTGAGGGAGTGTTGCAGTGAGGGTGTATTATAGTGAGGGAGTGTTGAAGTGACTGTGTATTATAGTGAGGGTGTATTATAGTGAGAGAGTGTTGCAGTGAGGGTGTATTATAGTGAGGGAGTGTTGCAGTGAGGGTGTATTATAGTGATGGAGTGTTGCAGTGAGGCTGTATTATATTGAGGGAGTGTTGCAGTGAGGGTGTATTATAGTGAGGGAGTGTTGCAGTGAGGGTGTATTATAGTGAGGGAGTGTTGCAGTGAGGGTGTATTATAGTGAGGGAGTGTTGCAGTGAGGGTGTATTATAGTGAGGGAGTGTTGCAGTGAGAGTGTATTATAGTGAGGGAGTGTTGCAGTGAGGGTGTATTATAGTGAGGGAGTGTTGCAGTGAGGGTGTATTATAGTCAGGGAGTGTTGAAGTGAGTGTGTATTATAGTGAGGGAGTGTTGCAGTGAGGGTGTATTATAGTGAGGGAGTGTTGCAGTGAGGGTGTATTATAGTGAGGGAGTGTTGCAGTGAGGGTGTATTATAGTGAGGGAGTGTTGCAGTGAGGGTGTATTATAGTGAGGGACTGTTGCAGTGAGGGTGTATCATAGTGAGAAAGTGTTGCAGTGAGGGTGTATTATAGTGAGAAAGTGTTGCAGTGAGGGTGTATTATAGTGAGGGAGTGTTGAAGTGAGTGTGTATTATAGTGAGGGTGTATTATAGTGAGGGAGTGTTGCAGTGAGGGTGTATTATAGTGATGGAGTGTTGCAGTGAGGGTGTATTATAGTGATGGAGTGTTGCAGTGAGAGTGTATTATAGTGAGGCAGTGTTGCAGTGAGGGTGTATTATAGTGAGGGAGTGTTGCAGTGAGGGTGTATTATAGTGAGGGAGTGTTGCAGTGAGGGTGTATTATAGTGAGGGACTGTTGCAGTGAGGGTGTATCATAGTGAGAAAGTGTTGCAGTGAGGGTGTATTATAGTGACGGAGTATTGCAGTGAGGGTGTATTATAGTGAGGGAGTGTTGAAGTGAGTGTGTATTATAGTGAGGGTGTATTATAGTGATGGAGTGTTGCAGTGAGGGTGTATTATAGTGAGGGTGTATTATAGTGATTTAGTGTTGCAGTGAGGGTGTATTATAGTGATGGAGTGTTGCAGTGAGAGTGTATTATAGTGATGGAGTGTTGCAGTGAGGGTGTATTATAGTGATGGAGTGTTGCAGTGAGGGTGTATTATAGTTAGGTAGTGTCGCAGTTAGGGTGTATTATAGTGAGGGAGTGTCACAGTGAGAGTGTATTATAGTTAGGTAGTGTCGCAGTTAGGGTGTATTATAGTGATGGAGTGTTGCAGTGAGGGTGTATTATAGCGAGGGAGTGTTGCAGTGAGGGTGTATTATAGTGAGGGAGTGTTGCAGTGAGGGTGTATTATAGTGAGGGAGTGTTGCAGTGAGGGTGTATTATAGTGAGGGAGTGTTGCAGTGAGGGTGTATTATAGTGAGGGAGTGTTGCAGTGAGGGTGTATTATAGTGACGGCGTGTTGCAGTGAGGGTGTATTATAGTGACGGCGTGTTGCAGTGAGGGTGTATTATACTCAGGGAGTGTTGCAGTGAGGGTGTATTATAGTGAGGCAGTGTTGCAGTGAGGGTGTATTATAGTGAGGCAGTGTTGCAGTGAGGGTGTATTATAGTGAAGGAGGCTTTCAGTCCTGTTAAAAGCCATGAGAAGTAGCCAAATGACTCCACCAGTTTTTTTTACATTTAAAAAATGTCATATAATTTTCTGATATAAGAGCTGTATAACATTTTTAAAAAATTTTCAAGTTCCAACCACAAGGCCAACTACTGTGCCAACTGCAACGACTACAACAACAAGTACACCCAACCATGGTAAATAGAAATTATATACAGTATGTCACCATAGATTCTTGTCAGTCACAGTTTGAGAGTATTACAGTATATAATTAGAAAAAGGAAGCATTTTTCAAAATGTAAAAATATTTAATATAATTGTCTTATGGAACATCTGTATAACATTTAAAAAAATTTTCATGTTCCACTGACAGGGCCAACTACAGTGCCACCTGCAACAGCTACAACATCAAGTACACCCAACCATGGTAAATATTACATTTTATATATATAGTATGTAAAGTATAAGTATGGGACTATTACATTGAGGGAGTATTACAGAGAGAGTGTGTAACAGTGGAAGAAGTATTACAGCGAGTAAGCTTTACATTAATGGAGTTTTATAGTGAAGGAGTGTTGCAGTGAGGGTGTATTATAGTGAAGCAGTGTTGCAGTGAGGGTGTATTATAGTGAGGGAGTGTTGCAGTGAGGGTGTATTATAGTGAGGGAGTGTTGAAGTGAGTGTGTATTATAGTGAGGGAGTGTTGCAGTGAGGGTGTATTATAGTGAGGGAGTGTTGCAGTGAGGGTGTATTATAGTGAGGGAGTGTTGAAGTGAGTGTGTATTATAGTGAGGGTGTATTATAGTGAGAGAGTGTTGCAGTGAGGGTGTATTATAGTGAGGGAGTGTTGCAGTGAGGGTGTATTATATTGAGGGAGTGTTGCAGTGAGGCTGTATTATATTGAGGGAGTGTTGCAGTGAGGGTGTATTATAGTGAGGGAGTGTTGCAGTGAGGGTGTATTATAGTGAGGGAGTGTTGCAGTGAGGGTGTATTATAGTGAGGGAGTGTTGCAGTGAGGGTGTATTATAGTGAGGGAGTGTTGCAGTGAGAGTGTATTATAGTGAGGGAGTGTTGCAGTGAGGGTGTATTATAGTGAGGGAGTGTTGCAGTGAGGGTGTATTATAGTGAGGGAGTGTTGAAGTGAGTGTGTATTATAGTGAGGGAGTGTTGCAGTGAGGGTGTATTATAGTGAGGGAGTGTTGCAGTGAGGGTGTATTATAGTGAGGGAGTGTTGCAGTGAGGGTGTATTATAGTGAGGGAGTGTTGCAGTGAGGGTGTATTATAGTGAGGGACTGTTGCAGTGAGGGTGTATCATAGTGAGAAAGTGTTGCAGTGAGGGTGTATTATAGTGAGAAAGTGTTGCAGTGAGGGTGTATTATAGTGAGGGAGTGTTGAAGTGAGTGTGTATTATAGTGAGGGTGTATTATAGTGAGGGAGTGTTGCAGTGAGGGTGTATTATAGTGATGGAGTGTTGCAGTGAGGGTGTATTATAGTGATGGAGTGTTGCAGTGAGAGTGTATTATAGTGAGGGAGTGTTGCAGTGAGGGTGTATTATAGTGAGGGAGTGTTGCAGTGAGGGTGTATTATAGTGAGGGAGTGTTGCAGTGAGGGTGTATTATAGTGAGGGACTGTTGCAGTGAGGGTGTATCATAGTGAGAAAGTGTTGCAGTGAGGGTGTATTATAGTGAGAAAGTGTTGCAGTGAGGGTGTATTATAGTGACGGAGTATTGCAGTGAGGGTGTATTATAGTGAGGGAGTGTTGAAGTGAGTGTGTATTATAGTGAGGGTGTATTATAGTGATGGAGTGTTGCAGTGAGGGTGTATTATAGTGAGGGTGTATTATAGTGATTTAGTGTTGCAGTGAGGGTGTATTATAGTGATGGAGTGTTGCAGTGAGAGTGTATTATAGTGATGGAGTGTTGCAGTGAGGGTGTATTATAGTGATGGAGTGTTGCAGTGAGGGTGTATTATAGTTAGGTAGTGTCGCAGTTAGGGTGTATTATAGTGAGGGAGTGTCACAGTGAGAGTGTATTATAGTTAGGTAGTGTCGCAGTTAGGGTGTATTATAGTGATGGAGTGTTGCAGTGAGGGTGTATTATAGCGAGGGAGTGTTGCAGTGAGGGTGTATTATAGTGAGGGAGTGTTGCAGTGAGGGTGTATTATAGTGAGGGAGTGTTGCAGTGAGAGTGTATTATAGTGAGGGAGTGTTGCAGTGAGGGTGAATTATAGTGAGGGAGTGTTGCAGTGAGGGTGTATTATAGTGAGGGAGTTTTGAAGTGAGTGTGTATTATAGTGAGGGAGTGTTGCAGTGAGGGTGTATTATAGTGAGGGAGTGTTGCAGTGAGGGTGTATTATAGTGAGGGAGTGTTGAAGTGAGTGTGTATTATAGTGAGGGTGTATTATAGTGAGAGAGTGTTGCAGTGAGGGTGTATTATAGTGAGGGAGTGTTGCAGTGAGGGTGTATTATAGTGATGGAGTGTTGCAGTGAGGCTGTATTATATTGAGGGAGTGTTGCAGTGAGGGTGTATTATAGTGATTTAGTGTTGCAGTCATGGTGTATTATAGTGAGGGAGTGTTGCAGTGAGGGTGTATTATATTGAGGGAGTGTTGCAGTGAGGGTGTATTATAGTGATGGAGTGTTGCAGTGAGGCTGTATTATATTGAGGGAGTGTTGCAGTGAGGGTGTATTATATTGAGGGAGTGTTGCAGTGAGGGTGTATTATAGTGAGGGAGTGTTGCAGTGAGGGTGTATTATAGTGAGGGAGTGTTGCAGTGAGGGTGTATTATAGTGAGGGAGTGTTGCAGTGAGAGTGTATTATAGTGAGGGAGTGTTGCAGTGAGGGTGTATTATAGTGAGGGAGTGTTGCAGTGAGGGTGTATTATAGTGAGGGAGTGTTGAAGTGAGTGTGTATTATAGTGAGGGAGTGTTGCAGTGAGGGTGTATTATAGTGAGGGAGTGTTGCAGTGAGGGTGTATTATAGTGAGGGAGTGTTGAAGTGAGTGTGTATTATAGTGAGGGTGTATTATAGTGAGGGAGTGTTGCAGTGAGGGTGTATTATAGTGATGGAGTGTTGCAGTGAGGGTGTATTATAGTGATTTAGTGTTGCAGTGAGGGTCTATTATAGTGAGGGAGTGTTGCAGTGAGGGTGTATTATAGTGAGGGAGTGTTGCAGTGAGGGTGTATTATAGTGACGGCGTGTTGCAGTGAGGGTGTATTATAGTGACGGCGTGTTGCAGTGAGGGTGTATTATACTCAGGGAGTGTTGCAGTGAGGGTGTATTATAGTGAGGCAGTGTTGCAGTGAGGGTGTATTATAGTGAGGCAGTGTTGCAGTGAGGGTGTATTATAGTGAAGGAGGCTTTCAGTCCTGTTAAAAGCCATGAGAAGTAGCCAAATGACTCCACCAGTTTTTTTTACATTTAAAAAATGTCATATAATTTTCTGATATAAGAGCTGTATAACATTTTTAAAAAATTTTCAAGTTCCAACCACAAGGCCAACTACTGTGCCAACTGCAACGACTACAACAACAAGTACACCCAACCATGGTAAATAGAAATTATATACAGTATGTCACCATAGATTCTTGTCAGTCACAGTTTGAGAGTATTACAGTATATAATTAGAAAAAGGAAGCATTTTTCAAAATGTAAAAATATTTAATATAATTGTCTTATGGAACATCTGTATAACATTTAAAAAAATTTTCATGTTCCACTGACAGGGCCAACTACAGTGCCACCTGCAACAGCTACAACATCAAGTACACCCAACCATGGTAAATATTACATTTTATATATATAGTATGTAAAGTATAAGTATGGGACTATTACATTGAGGGAGTATTACAGAGAGAGTGTGTAACAGTGGAAGAAGTATTACAGCGAGTAAGCTTTACATTAATGGAGTTTTATAGTGAAGGAGTGTTGCAGTGAGGGTGTATTATAGTGAAGCAGTGTTGCAGTGAGGGTGTATTATAGTGAGGGAGTGTTGCAGTGAGGGTGTATTATAGTGAGGGAGTGTTGAAGTGAGTGTGTATTATAGTGAGGGAGTGTTGCAGTGAGGGTGTATTATAGTGAGGGAGTGTTGCAGTGAGGGTGTATTATAGTGAGGGAGTGTTGAAGTGAGTGTGTATTATAGTGAGGGTGTATTATAGTGAGAGAGTGTTGCAGTGAGGGTGTATTATAGTGAGGGAGTGTTGCAGTGAGGGTGTATTATAGTGATGGAGTGTTGCAGTGAGGCTGTATTATATTGAGGGAGTGTTGCAGTGAGGGTGTATTATAGTGAGGGAGTGTTGCAGTGAGGGTGTATTATAGTGAGGGAGTGTTGCAGTGAGGGTGTATTATAGTGAGGGAGTGTTGCAGTGAGGGTGTATTATAGTGAGGGAGTGTTGCAGTGAGAGTGTATTATAGTGAGGGAGTGTTGCAGTGAGGGTGTATTATAGTGAGGGAGTGTTGCAGTGAGGGTGTATTATAGTGAGGGAGTGTTGAAGTGAGTGTGTATTATAGTGAGGGAGTGTTGCAGTGAGGGTGTATTATAGTGAGGGAGTGTTGCAGTGAGGGTGTATTATAGTGAGGGAGTGTTGCAGTGAGGGTGTATTATAGTGAGGGAGTGTTGCAGTGAGGGTGTATTATAGTGAGGGACTGTTGCAGTGAGGGTGTATCATAGTGAGAAAGTGTTGCAGTGAGGGTGTATTATAGTGAGAAAGTGTTGCAGTGAGGGTGTATTATAGTGAGGGAGTGTTGAAGTGAGTGTGTATTATAGTGAGGGTGTATTATAGTGAGGGAGTGTTGCAGTGAGGGTGTATTATAGTGATGGAGTGTTGCAGTGAGGGTGTATTATAGTGATGGAGTGTTGCAGTGAGAGTGTATTATAGTGAGGGAGTGTTGCAGTGAGGGTGTATTATAGTGAGGGAGTGTTGCAGTGAGGGTGTATTATAGTGAGGGAGTGTTGCAGTGAGGGTGTATTATAGTGAGGGACTGTTGCAGTGAGGGTGTATCATAGTGAGAAAGTGTTGCAGTGAGGGTGTATTATAGTGAGAAAGTGTTGCAGTGAGGGTGTATTATAGTGACGGAGTATTGCAGTGAGGGTGTATTATAGTGAGGGAGTGTTGAAGTGAGTGTGTATTATAGTGAGGGTGTATTATAGTGATGGAGTGTTGCAGTGAGGGTGTATTATAGTGAGGGTGTATTATAGTGATTTAGTGTTGCAGTGAGGGTGTATTATAGTGATGGAGTGTTGCAGTGAGAGTGTATTATAGTGATGGAGTGTTGCAGTGAGGGTGTATTATAGTGATGGAGTGTTGCAGTGAGGGTGTATTATAGTTAGGTAGTGTCGCAGTTAGGGTGTATTATAGTGAGGGAGTGTCACAGTGAGAGTGTATTATAGTTAGGTAGTGTCGCAGTTAGGGTGTATTATAGTGATGGAGTGTTGCAGTGAGGGTGTATTATAGCGAGGGAGTGTTGCAGTGAGGGTGTATTATAGTGAGGGAGTGTTGCAGTGAGGGTGTATTATAGTGAGGGAGTGTTGCAGTGAGAGTGTATTATAGTGAGGGAGTGTTGCAGTGAGGGTGAATTATAGTGAGGGAGTGTTGCAGTGAGGGTGTATTATAGTGAGGGAGTGTTGAAGTGAGTGTGTATTATAGTGAGGGAGTGTTGCAGTGAGGGTGTATTATAGTGAGGGAGTGTTGCAGTGAGTGTGTATTATAGTGAGGGTGTATTATAGTGAGAGAGTGTTGCAGTGAGGGTGTATTATAGTGAGGGAGTGTTGCAGTGAGGGTGTATTATAGTGATGGAGTGTTGCAGTGAGGCTGTATTATATTGAGGGAGTGTTGCAGTGAGGGTGTATTATAGTGAGGGAGTGTTGCAGTGAGGGTGTATTATAGTGAGGGAGTGTTGCAGTGAGGGTGTATTATAGTGAGGGAGTGTTGCAGTGAGGGTGTATTATAGTGAGGGAGTGTTGAAGTGAGTGTGTATTATAGTGAGGGTGTATTATAGTGAGAGAGTGTTGCAGTGAGGGTGTATTATAGTGAGGGAGTGTTGCAGTGAGGGTGTATTATAGTGATGGAGTGTTGCAGTGAGGCTGTATTATATTGAGGGAGTGTTGCAGTGAGGGTGTATTATAGTGATGGAGTGTTGCAGTGAGGCTGTATTATATTGAGGGAGTGTTGCAGTGAGGGTGTATTATAGTGAGGGAGTGTTGCAGTGAGGGTGTATTATAGTGAGGGAGTGTTGCAGTAAGGGTGTATTATAGTGAGGGAGTGTTGAAGTGAGTGTGTATTATAGTGAGGGTGTATTATAGTGAGAGAGTGTTGCAGTGAGGGTGTATTATAGTGAGGGAGTGTTGCAGTGAGGGTGTATTATAGTGATGGAGTGTTGCAGTGAGGCTGTATTATATTGAGGGAGTGTTGCAGTGAGGGTGTATTATAGTGAGGGAGTGTTGCAGTGAGGGTGTATTATAGTGAGGGAGTGTTGCAGTGAGGGTGTATTATAGTGAGGGAGTGTTGCAGTGAGGGTGTATTATATTGAGGGAGTGTTGCAGTGAGGGTGTATTATAGTGAGGGAGTGTTGCAGTGAGGGTGTATTATATTGAGGGAGTGTTGCAGTGAGGGTGTATTATAGTGATGGAGTGTTGCAGTGAGGCTGTATTATATTGAGGGAGTGTTGCAGTGAGGGTGTATTATATTGAGGGAGTGTTGCAGTGAGGGTGTATTATAGTGAGGGAGTGTTGCAGTGAGGGTGTATTATAGTGAGGGAGTGTTGCAGTGAGGGTGTATTATAGTGAGGGAGTGTTGCAGTGAGAGTGTATTATAGTGAGGGAGTGTTGCAGTGAGGGTGTATTATAGTGAGGGAGTGTTGCAGTGAGGGTGTATTATAGTGAGGGAGTGTTGAAGTGAGTGTGTATTATAGTGAGGGAGTGTTGCAGTGAGGGTGTATTATAGTGAGGGAGTGTTGCAGTGAGGGTGTATTATAGTGAGGGAGTGTTGAAGTGAGTGTGTATTATAGTGAGGGTGTATTATAGTGAGGGAGTGTTGCAGTGAGGGTGTATTATAGTGATGGAGTGTTGCAGTGAGGGTGTATTATAGTGATTTAGTGTTGCAGTGAGGGTGTATTATAGTGAGGGAGTGTTGCAGTGAGGGTGTATTATAGTGAGGGAGTGTTGCAGTGAGGGTGTATTATAGTGAGGGAGTGTTGCAGTGAGGGTGTATTATAGTGAGGGACTGTTGCAGTGAGGGTGTATCATAGTGAGAAAGTGTTGCAGTGAGGGTGTATTATAGTGAGAAAGTGTTGCAGTGAGGGTGTATTATAGTGACGGAGTATTGCAGTGAGGGTGTATTATAGTGAGGGAGTGTTGAAGTGAGTGTGTATTATAGTGAGGGTGTATTATAGTGATGGAGTGTTGCAGTGAGGGTGTATTATAGTGAGGGTGTATTATAGTGATTTAGTGTTGCAGTGAGGGTGTATTATAGTGATGTAGTGTTGCAGTCAGGGTGTATTATAGTGAGGGAGTGTTGCAGTGAGGGTGTATTATAGTGAGAGAGTGTTGCAGTGAGGGTGTATTATAGTGAGGGAGTGTTGCAGTGAGGGTGTATTATAGTGAGGGACTGTTGCAGTGAGGGTGTATCATAGTGAGAAAGTGTTGCAGTGAGGGTGTATTATAGTGAGAAAGTGTTGCAGTGAGGGTGTATTATAGTGACGGAGTATTGCAGTGAGGGTGTATTATAGTGAGGGAGTGTTGAAGTGAGTGTGTATTATAGTGAGGGTGTATTATAGTGATGGAGTGTTGCAGTGAGGGTGTATTATAGTGAGGGTGTATTATAGTGATTTAGTGTTACAGTGAGGGTGTATTATTGTGATGTAGTGTTGCAGTCAGGGTGTATTATAGTGAGGGAGTGTTGCAGTGAGGGTGTATTATAGTGAGAGAGTGTTGCAGTGAGGGTGTATTATAGTGAGGGAGTGTTGCAGTGAGGGTGTATTATAGTGATGGAGTGTTGCAGTGAGGCTGTATTATATTGAGGGAGTGTTGCAGTGAGGGTGTATTATAGTGAGGGAGTGTTGCAGTGAGGGTGTATTATAGTGAGGGAGTGTTGCAGTGAGGGTGTATTATAGTGAGGGAGTGTTGCAGTGAGGGTGTATTATAGTGAGGGAGTGTTGCAGTGAGAGTGTATTATAGTGAGGGAGTGTTGCAGTGAGGGTGAATTATAGTGAGGGAGTGTTGCAGTGAGGGTGTATTATAGTGAGGGAGTGTTGAAGTGAGTGTGTATTATAGTGAGGGAGTGTTGCAGTGAGGGTGTATTATAGTGAGGGAGTGTTGCAGTGAGGGTGTATTATAGTGAGGGAGTGTTGAAGTGAGTGTGTATTATAGTGAGGGTGTATTATAGTGAGAGAGTGTTGCAGTGAGGGTGTATTATAGTGAGGGAGTGTTGCAGTGAGGGTGTATTATAGTGATGGAGTGTTGCAGTGAGGCTGTATTATATTGAGGGAGTGTTGCAGTGAGGGTGTATTATAGTGAGGGAGTGTTGCAGTGAGGGTGTATTATAGTGAGGGAGTGTTGCAGTGAGGGTGTATTATAGTGAGGGAGTGTTGCAGTGAGGGTGTATTATAGTGAGGGAGTGTTGCAGTGAGAGTGTATTATAGTGAGGGAGTGTTGCAGTGAGGGTGTATTATAGTGAGGGAGTGTTGCAGTGAGGGTGTATTATAGTGAGGGAGTGTTGAAGTGAGTGTGTATTATAGTGAGGGAGTGTTGCAGTGAGGGTGTATTATAGTGAGGGAGTGTTGCAGTGAGGGTGTATTATAGTGAGGGAGTGTTGCAGTGAGGGTGTATTATAGTGAGGGAGTGTTGCAGTGAGGGTGTATTATAGTGAGGGACTGTTGCAGTGAGGGTGTATCATAGTGAGAAAGTGTTGCAGTGAGGGTGTATTATAGTGAGAAAGTGTTGCAGTGAGGGTGTATTATAGTGAGGGAGTGTTGAAGTGAGTGTGTATTATAGTGAGGGTGTATTATAGTGAGGGAGTGTTGCAGTGAGGGTGTATTATAGTGATGGAGTGTTGCAGTGAGGGTGTATTATAGTGATGGAGTGTTGCAGTGAGAGTGTATTATAGTGAGGGAGTGTTGCAGTGAGGGTGTATTATAGTGAGGGAGTGTTGCAGTGAGGGTGTATTATAGTGAGGGAGTGTTGCAGTGAGGGTGTATTATAGTGAGGGACTGTTGCAGTGAGGGTGTATCATAGTGAGAAAGTGTTGCAGTGAGGGTGTATTATAGTGAGAAAGTGTTGCAGTGAGGGTGTATTATAGTGACGGAGTATTGCAGTGAGGGTGTATTATAGTGAGGGAGTGTTGAAGTGAGTGTGTATTATAGTGAGGGTGTATTATAGTGATGGAGTGTTGCAGTGAGGGTGTATTATAGTGAGGGTGTATTATAGTGATTTAGTGTTGCAGTGAGGGTGTATTATAGTGATGGAGTGTTGCAGTGAGAGTGTATTATAGTGATGGAGTGTTGCAGTGAGGGTGTATTATAGTGATGGAGTGTTGCAGTGAGGGTGTATTATAGTTAGGTAGTGTCGCAGTTAGGGTGTATTATAGTGAGGGAGTGTCACAGTGAGAGTGTATTATAGTGAGGGAGTGTTGCAGTGAGGGTGTATTATAGTGATGGAGTGTTGCAGTGAGGGTGTATTATAGCGAGGGAGTGTTGCAGTGAGGGTGTATTATAGTGAGGGAGTGTTGCAGTGAGGGTGTATTATAGTGAGGGAGTGTTGCAGTGAGGGTGTATTATAGTGAGGGAGTGTTGCAGTGAGGGTGTATTATAGTGAGGGAGTGTTGCAGTGAGGGTGTATTATAGTGACGGCGTGTTGCAGTGAGGGTGTATTATAGTGACGGCGTGTTGCAGTGAGGGTGTATTATACTCAGGGAGTGTTGCAGTGAGGGTGTATTATAGTGAGGCAGTGTTGCAGTGAGGGTGTATTATAGTGAGGCAGTGTTGCAGTGAGGGTGTATTATAGTGAAGGAGGCTTTCAGTCCTGTTAAAAGCCATGAGAAGTAGCCAAATGACTCCACCAGTTTTTTTTACATTTAAAAAATGTCATATAATTTTCTGATATAAGAGCTGTATAACATTTTTAAAAAATTTTCAAGTTCCAACCACAAGGCCAACTACTGTGCCAACTGCAACGACTACAACAACAAGTACACCCAACCATGGTAAATAGAAATTATATACAGTATGTCACCATAGATTCTTGTCAGTCACAGTTTGAGAGTATTACAGTATATAATTAGAAAAAGGAAGCATTTTTCAAAATGTAAAAATATTTAATATAATTGTCTTATGGAACATCTGTATAACATTTAAAAAAATTTTCATGTTCCACTGACAGGGCCAACTACAGTGCCACCTGCAACAGCTACAACATCAAGTACACCCAACCATGGTAAATATTACATTTTATATATATAGTATGTAAAGTATAAGTATGGGACTATTACATTGAGGGAGTATTACAGAGAGAGTGTGTAACAGTGGAAGAAGTATTACAGCGAGTAAGCTTTACATTAATGGAGTTTTATAGTGAAGGAGTGTTGCAGTGAGGGTGTATTATAGTGAGGGAGTGTTGCAGTGAGGGTGTATTATAGTGAGGGAGTGTTGAAGTGAGTGTGTATTATAGTGAGGGAGTGTTGCAGTGAGGGTGTATTATAGTGAGGGAGTGTTGCAGTGAGGGTGTATTATAGTGAGGGAGTGTTGAAGTGAGTGTGTATTATAGTGAGGGTGTATTATAGTGAGAGAGTGTTGCAGTGAGGGTGTATTATAGTGAGGGAGTGTTGCAGTGAGGGTGTATTATAGTGATGGAGTGTTGCAGTGAGGCTGTATTATATTGAGGGAGTGTTGCAGTGAGCGTGTATTATAGTGAGGGAGTGTTGCAGTGAGGGTGTATTATAGTGAGGGAGTGTTGCAGTGAGGGTGTATTATAGTGAGGGAGTGTTGCAGTGAGGGTGTATTATAGTGAGGGAGTGTTGCAGTGAGAGTGTATTATAGTGAGGGAGTGTTGCAGTGAGGGTGTATTATAGTGAGGGAGTGTTGCAGTGAGGGTGTATTATAGTGAGGGAGTGTTGAAGTGAGTGTGTATTATAGTGAGGGAGTGTTGCAGTGAGGGTGTATTATAGTGAGGGAGTGTTGCAGTGAGGGTGTATTATAGTGAGGGAGTGTTGCAGTGAGGGTGTATTATAGTGAGGGAGTGTTGCAGTGAGGGTGTATTATAGTGAGGGACTGTTGCAGTGAGGGTGTATCATAGTGAGAAAGTGTTGCAGTGAGGGTGTATTATAGTGAGAAAGTGTTGCAGTGAGGGTGTATTATAGTGAGGGAGTGTTGAAGTGAGTGTGTATTATAGTGAGGGTGTATTATAGTGAGGGAGTGTTGCAGTGAGGGTGTATTATAGTGATGGAGTGTTGCAGTGAGGGTGTATTATAGTGATGGAGTGTTGCAGTGAGAGTGTATTATAGTGAGGGAGTGTTGCAGTGAGGGTGTATTATAGTGAGGGAGTGTTGCAGTGAGAGTGTATTATAGTGAGGGAGTGTTGCAGTGAGGGTGTATTATAGTGAGGGAGTGTTGCAGTGAGGGTGTATTATAGTGAGGGAGTGTTGAAGTGAGTGTGTATTATAGTGAGGGAGTGTTGCAGTGAGGGTGTATTATAGTGAGAGAGTGTTGCAGTGAGGGTGTATTATAGTGAGGGAGTGTTGCAGTGAGGGTGTATTATAGTGAGGGAGTGTTGCAGTGAGGCTGTATTATATTGAGGGAGTGTTGCAGTGAGGGTGTATTATAGTGAGGGAGTGTTGCAGTGAGGGTGTATTATAGTGAGGGAGTGTTGCAGTGAGGGTGTATTATAGTGAGGGAGTGTTGAAGTGAGTGTGTATTATAGTGAGGGTGTATTATAGTGAGGGAGTGTTGCAGTGAGGGTGTATTATAGTGATGGAGTGTTGCAGTGAGGGTGTATTATAGTGATGGAGTGTTGCAGTGAGAGTGTATTATAGTGAGGGAGTGTTGCAGTGAGGGTGTATTATAGTGAGGGAGTGTTGCAGTGAGGGTGTATTATAGTGAGGGAGTGTTGCAGTGAGGGTGTATTATAGTGAGGGACTGTTGCAGTGAGGGTGTATCATAGTGAGAAAGTGTTGCAGTGAGGGTGTATTATAGTGAGAAAGTGTTGCAGTGAGGGTGTATTATAGTGACGGAGTATTGCAGTGAGGGTGTATTATAGTGAGGGAGTGTTGAAGTGAGTGTGTATTATAGTGAGGGTGTATTATAGTGATGGAGTGTTGCAGTGAGGGTGTATTATAGTGAGGGTGTATTATAGTGATTTAGTGTTGCAGTGAGGGTGTATTATAGTGATGGAGTGTTGCAGTGAGGGTGTATTATAGTTAGGTAGTGTCGCAGTTAGGGTGTATTATAGTGAGGGAGTGTCACAGTGAGAGTGTATTATAGTTAGGTAGTGTCGCAGTTAGGGTGTATTATAGTGATGGAGTGTTGCAGTGAGGGTGTATTATAGCGAGGGAGTGTTGCAGTGAGGGTGTATTATAGTGAGGGAGTGTTGCAGTGAGGGTGTATTATAGTGAGGGAGTGTTGCAGTGAGGGTGTATTATAGTGAGGGAGTGTTGCAGTGAGGGTGTATTATAGTGAGGGAGTGTTGCAGTGAGGGTGTATTATAGTGACGGCGTGTTGCAGTGAGGGTGTATTATAGTGACGGCGTGTTGCAGTGAGGGTGTATTATACCCAGGGAGTGTTGCAGTGAGGGTGTATTATAGTGAGGCAGTGTTGCAGTGAGGGTGTATTATAGTGAGGCAGTGTTGCAGTGAGGGTGTATTATAGTGAAGGAGGCTTTCAGTCCTGTTAAAAGCCATGAGAAGTAGCCAAATGACTCCACCAGTTTTTTTTACATTTAAAAAATTTCATATAATTTTCTGATATAAGAGCTGTATAACATTTTTAAAAAATTTTCAAGTTCCAACCACAAGGCCAACTACTGTGCCAACTGCAACGACTACAACAACAAGTACACCCAACCATGGTAAATAGAAATTATATACAGTATGTCACCATAGATTCTTGTCAGTCACAGTTTGAGAGTATTACAGTATATAATTAGAAAAAGGAAGCATTTTTCAAAATGTAAAAATATTTAATATAATTGTCTTATGGAACATCTGTATAACATTTAAAAAAATTTTCATGTTCCACTGACAGGGCCAACTACAGTGCCACCTGCAACAGCTACAACATCAAGTACACCCAACCATGGTAAATATTACATTTTATATATATAGTATGTAAAGTATAAGTATGGGACTATTACATTGAGGGAGTATTACAGAGAGAGTGTGTAACAGTGGAAGAAGTATTACAGCGAGTAAGCTTTACATTAATGGAGTTTTATAGTGAAGGAGTGTTGCAGTGAGGGTGTATTATAGTGAAGCAGTGTTGCAGTGAGGGTGTATTATAGTGAGGGAGTGTTGCAGTGAGGGTGTATTATAGTGAGGGAGTGTTGAAGTGAGTGTGTATTATAGTGAGGGAGTGTTGCAGTGAGGGTGTATTATAGTGAGGGAGTGTTGCAGTGAGGGTGTATTATAGTGAGGGAGTGTTGAAGTGAGTGTGTATTATAGTGAGGGTGTATTATAGTGAGAGAGTGTTGCAGTGAGGGTGTATTATAGTGAGGGAGTGTTGCAGTGAGGGTGTATTATAGTGATGGAGTGTTGCAGTGAGGCTGTATTATATTGAGGGAGTGTTGCAGTGAGGGTGTATTATAGTGAGGGAGTGTTGCAGTGAGGGTGTATTATAGTGAGGGAGTGTTGCAGTGAGGGTGTATTATAGTGAGGGAGTGTTGCAGTGAGGGTGTATTATAGTGAGGGAGTGTTGCAGTGAGAGTGTATTATAGTGAGGGAGTGTTGCAGTGAGGGTGTATTATAGTGAGGGAGTGTTGCAGTGAGGGTGTATTATAGTGAGGGAGTGTTGAAGTGAGTGTGTATTATAGTGAGGGAGTGTTGCAGTGAGGGTGTATTATAGTGAGGGAGTGTTGCAGTGAGGGTGTATTATAGTGAGGGAGTGTTGCAGTGAGGGTGTATTATAGTGAGGGACTGTTGCAGTGAGGGTGTATCATAGTGAGAAAGTGTTGCAGTGAGGGTGTATTATAGTGAGAAAGTGTTGCAGTGAGGGTGTATTATAGTGAGGGAGTGTTGAAGTGAGTGTGTATTATAGTGAGGGTGTATTATAGTGAGGGAGTGTTGCAGTGAGGGTGTATTATAGTGATGGAGTGTTGCAGTGAGGGTGTATTATAGTGATGGAGTGTTGCAGTGAGAGTGTATTATAGTGAGGGAGTGTTGCAGTGAGGGTGTATTATAGTGAGGGAGTGTTGCAGTGAGGGTGTATTATAGTGAGGGAGTGTTGCAGTGAGGGTGTATTATAGTGAGGGACTGTTGCAGTGAGGGTGTATCATAGTGAGAAAGTGTTGCAGTGAGGGTGTATTATAGTGAGAAAGTGTTGCAGTGAGGGTGTATTATAGTGACGGAGTATTGCAGTGAGGGTGTATTATAGTGAGGGAGTGTTGAAGTGAGTGTGTATTATAGTGAGGGTGTATTATAGTGATGGAGTGTTGCAGTGAGGGTGTATTATAGTGAGGGTGTATTATAGTGATTTAGTGTTGCAGTGAGGGTGTATTATAGTGATGGAGTGTTGCAGTGAGAGTGTATTATAGTGATGGAGTCTTGCAGTGAGGGTGTATTATAGTGATGGAGTGTTGCAGTGAGGGTGTATTATAGTTAGGTAGTGTCGCAGTTAGGGTGTATTATAGTGAGGGAGTGTCACAGTGAGAGTGTATTATAGTTAGGTAGTGTCGCAGTTAGGGTGTATTATAGTGATGGAGTGTTGCAGTGAGGGTGTATTATAGCGAGGGAGTGTTGCAGTGAGGGTGTATTATAGTGAGGGAGTGTTGCAGTGAGGGTGTATTATAGTGAGGGAGTGTTGCAGTGAGGGTGTATTATAGTGACGGCGTGTTGCAGTGAGGGTGTATTATAGTGACGGCGTGTTGCAGTGAGGGTGTATTATACTCAGGGAGTGTTGCAGTGAGGGTGTATTATAGTGAGGCAGTGTTGCAGTGAGGGTGTATTATAGTGAGGCAGTGTTGCAGTGAGGGTGTATTATAGTGAAGGAGGCTTTCAGTCCTGTTAAAAGCCATGAGAAGTAGCCAAATGACTCCACCAGTTTTTTTTACATTTAAAAAATGTCATATAATTTTCTGATATAAGAGCTGTATAACATTTTTAAAAAATTTTCAAGTTCCAACCACAAGGCCAACTACTGTGCCAACTGCAACGACTACAACACCAAGTACACCCAACCATGGTAAATAGAAATTATATACAGTATGTCACCATAGATTCTTGTCAGTCACAGTTTGAGAGTATTACAGTATATAATTAGAAAAAGGAAGCATTTTTCAAAATGTAAAAATATTTAATATAATTGTCTTATGGAACATCTGTATAACATTTAAAAAAATTTTCATGTTCCACTGACAGGGCCAACTACAGTGCCACCTGCAACAGCTACAACATCAAGTACACCCAACCATGGTAAATATTACATTTTATATAAATAGTATGTAAAGTATAAGTATGGGACTATTACATTGAGGGAGTATTACAGAGAGAGTGTGTAACAGTGGAAGAAGTATTACAGCGAGTAAGCTTTACATTAATGGAGTTTTATAGTGAAGGAGTGTTGCAGTGAGGGTGTATTATAGTGAAGCAGTGTTGCAGTGAGGGTGTATTATAGTGAGGGAGTGTTGCAGTGAGGGTTTATTATAGTGAGGGATTGTTGCAGTGAGGGATTGTTGCAGTGAGGGAGTGTTGCAGTGAGGGTGTATTATAGTGAGGGAATGTTGCAGTCAGGGTGTATTATAGTGAAGCAGTGTTGCAGTGAGGGTGTATTATAGTGAGGGAGTGTTGCAGTCAGGGTTTATTATAGTGAGGGATTGTTGCAGTGAGGGAGTGTTGCAGTGAGGGAGTGTTGCAGTGAGGGTGTATTATAGTGAGGGAATGTTGCAGTCAGGGTGTATTATAGTGAGGGAGTGTTGCAGTGAGGGTGTATTATAGTGAGGGTGTATTATAGTGATGGAGTGTTGCAGTGAGGGTGTATTATAGTGATGGAGTGTTGCAGTGAGGGTGTATTATAGTGATGGAGTGTTGCAGTGAGGGTGTATTATAGTGAGGGAGTGTTGCAGTGAGGGTGTATTATAGTGAGGGAGTGTTGCAGTGAGAGTGTATTATAGTGAGGGAGTGTTGCAGTGAGGGTGTATTATAGTGAGGAAGTGTTGCAGTGAGGGTGTATTATAGTGAGGGAGTGTTGCAGTGAGGGTGTATTATAGTGAGGGAGTGTTGCAGTGAGGGTGTATTATAGTGAGGGAGTGTTGCAGTGAGGGTGTATTATAGTGAGGGAGTGTTGCAGTGAGGGTGTATTATAGTGAGGGAGTGTTGCAGTGAGGGAGTGTTGCAGTAAGGGAGTGTTGCAGTGAGGGTGTATTATAGTGAGGGAGTGTTGCAGTGAGGGTGTATTATAGTGAGGGAGTGTTGCAGTGAGGGAGTGTTGCAGTAAGGGAGTGTTGCAGTGAGGGTGTATTATAGTGAGAGAGTGTTGCAGTGAGGGTGTATTATAGTGATGGAGTGTTGCAGTGAGGGTGTATTATAGTGAGGGAGTGTTGCAGTGAGGGTGTATTATAGTGAGGGAGTGTTGCAGTGAGGGTGTATTATAGTGAGGGAGTGTTGCAGTGAGGGTGTATTATAGTGAGGGAGTGTTGCAGTGAGAGTGTATTATAGTGAGGGAGTGTTGCAGTGAGGGTGTATTATAGTGAGGGAGTGTTGCAGTGAGGGTGTATTATAGTGAGGGAGTGTTGAAGTGAGTGTGTATTATAGTGAGGGAGTGTTGCAGTGAGGGTGTATTATAGTGAGGGAGTGTTGAAGTGAGTGTGTATTATAGTGAGGGTGTATTATAGTGAGGGAGTGTTGCAGTGAGGGTGTATTATAGTGATGGAGTGTTGCAGTGAGGGTGTATTATAGTGATTTAGTGTTGCAGTGACGGTGTATTATAGTGAGGGAGTCTTGCAGTGAGGGTGTATTATAGTGAGGGAGTGTTGCAGTGAGGGTGTATTATAGTGAGGGAGTGTTGCAGTGAGGGTGTATTATAGTGAGGGACTGTTGCAGTGAGGGTGTATCATAGTGAGAAAGTGTTGCAGTGAGGGTGTATTATAGTGAGAAAGTGTTGCAGTGAGGGTGTATTATAGTGACGGAGTATTGCAGTGAGGGTGTATTATAGTGACGGAGTATTGCAGTGAGGGTGTATTATAGTGAGGGAGTGTTGAAGTGAGTGTGTATTATAGTGAGGGTGTATTATAGTGATGGAGTGTTGCAGTGAGGGTGTATTATAGTGAGGGTGTATTATAGTGATTTAGTGTTGCAGTGAGGGTGTATTATAGTGATGGAGTGTTGCAGTGAGAGTGTATTATAGTGAGGGTGTATTATAGTGATGGAGTGTTGCAGTGAGGGTGTATTATAGTGAGGGTGTATTATAGTGATTTAGTGTTGCAGTGAGGGTGTATTATAGTGATGGAGTGTTGCAGTGAGGGAGTGTTGCAGTGAGGGTGTATTATAGTGATGGAGTGTTGCAGTGAGGCTGTATTATATTGAGGGAGTGTTGCAGTGAGGGTGTATTATAGTGAGGGAGTGTTGCAGTGAGGGTGTATTATAGTGAGGGAGTGTTGCAGTGAGGGTGTATTATAGTGAGGGAGTGTTGCAGTGAGGGTGTATTATAGTGAGGGAGTGTTGCAGTGAGAGTGTATTATAGTGAGGGAGTGTTGCAGTGAGGGTGTATTATAGTGAGGGAGTGTTGCAGTGAGGGTGTATTATAGTGAGGGAGTGTTGAAGTGAGTGTGTATTATAGTGAGGGAGTGTTGCAGTGAGGGTGTATTATAGTGAGGGAGTGTTGCAGTGAGGGTGTATTATAGTGAGGGAGTGTTGCAGTGAGGGTGTATTATAGTGAGGGAGTGTTGAAGTGAGTGTGTATTATAGTGAGGGTGTATTATAGTGAGGGAGTGTTGCAGTGAGGGTGTATTATAGTGATGGAGTGTTGCAGTGAGGGTGTATTATAGTGATTTAGTGTTGCAGTGAGGGTGTATTATAGTGAGGGAGTGTTGCAGTGAGGGTGTATTATAGTGAGGGAGTGTTGCAGTGAGGGTGTATTATAGTGAGGGAGTGTTGCAGTGAGGGTGTATTATAGTGAGGGACTGTTGCAGTGAGGGTGTATCATAGTGAGAAAGTGTTGCAGTGAGGGTGTATTATAGTGAGAAAGTGTTGCAGTGAGGGTGTATTATAGTGACGGAGTATTGCAGTGAGGGTGTATTATAGTGAGGGAGTGTTGAAGTGAGTGTGTATTATAGTGAGGGTGTATTATAGTGATGGAGTGTTGCAGTGAGGGTGTATTATAGTGAGGGTGTATTATAGTGATTTAGTGTTGCAGTGAGGGTGTATTATAGTGATGGAGTGTTGCAGTGAGAGTGTATTATAGTGAGGGAGTGTTGCAGTGAGGGTGTATTATAGTGAGGGAGTGTTGCAGTGAGGGTGTATTATAGTGAGAAAGTGTTGCAGTGAGGGAGTATTATAGTGACGGAGTATTGCAGTGAGGGTGTATTATAGCGAGGGAGTGTTGCAGTGAGGGTGTATTATAGTGAGGGAGTGTTGCAGTGACGGTGTATTATAGTGAGGGACTGTTGCAGTGAGGGTGTATTATAGTAAAGGAGTGTTGCAGTGATGGACTATTGCCGAAGAAGTAGCGCACAATAACTATTATAATGAAGGAGATTTCCTGTGAGGTTTTATTACACTGAGGATGTGTGGCAGTGAGGGAGTTTTACTTTGAGCGAGTAATATAATCTATTACATTCAGTCAGCATTGAAGTGCCAGAGCATTACAGTAAGGGAGCATTACAATAAGAAAATATTACAGGAAGTTAGCGTTGCAGTGAGTAGGTATTACAGTGCTGTTAAAAGCCGTGAGAAGTAGCCAAATGACTCCAACAATTTTTTTTTAAATGTATAAAATGTTATATAATTTTCTAATGGAACAGTATCTGTATTTCATTTTTAGAAATTGTTCAACTTCCAACCACAACAATAATTGAAATGCCAACTACAACGACTACAACACCAAGTACACCCATTTACATTTTATATATAGAGATTATATAAAGTATAAGTGTGGGAAAATTACAAAGCGGGAGTATTACAGAGATTGAGCTTTACAGTGAGGGAGTGTTGCAGTGAGGGAGTATTACCTGAGTGAGTACTACAGTAAAGTAGTGTTGGACTAAGTGGGTCTTACAGTGAGGGATTTTTACATTGAGGTAATGCTATACTAATTTGAGGTCTCACAAATTCTTATGCAGCCATATTACATTAATATAAACCTTATGCAGCCAAATTAGCTTAGACTAAACCTCATGGAGCCACATTACATTAATGTAAACCTGATTAGACAAGACAAGACAAGACAAGATGTGTGTAAAAATGTCATTGAGCAGCACTGTACTGAGGAAAGTGCAGATATCTGTGCAGACATGACATATTGAAGAGTTAAGATGAGCTAAGGATAGAATTACACAATCTGATAGTTACCAGGAACAAGGACCCATGAAAGTGCTCCCTTCTACACCAAGACATGTAGCCACATTATTAATACAAACCTTATGCAGCCACATGATAATGTAAAATTTATGCAGTTACATTATGTTAACATTTAAACCACAAATACCCCATAAGTAAATACTACCTCAACCACAAACATGGCTAAATACCCACACTGCCACAAAGACCCCCACAGCTAAATACATGTAAATACCTCTAAACATTATGCAGTCACACTGAATCTTATGTATCTTCATTCTTGCAGTGGGAACAATCTTGTACCAACCACCAGGTAAATAAATTTCAATTTAGATTTTATATGATGCCAAATGACAATACTTTTCTCAGAGTAAGAAATGAAATAATCTCTAAACTGCTAATACCCACACAGCACATTTTGTTTTGTTTTGTAAACATATGACATTAATGTAAATCTTACAGAGTCATATTACATTATGGTAACCCTTATGCAGTCACTACTTCAATATAAATCAGACAGCCACATTATATTTTTTTGTAAATTTAATGCAGTAACATTACATTAAAGTAAATCTTATTGTCACAGCTCAGCCAGAGACAACAAACTTAGTTTCCCAGTATCCTCAACATGTCAGGTCTAGATACTTCCCCAGATCACACAGACTCAAATTCCCACAGACTCAAATTTGTCACAAAACACCTATCCTCATTCTTCATCCCCAGATTTCTAATCACACACACCTATTCTCAATAGTCTCACAGTATAAGGCGCACACTTACACTCGCGCCCATTATGAGGTTTCACTTCTGCATTTTGTAGTGACAATTTCAAGCCAGCCTCTTTAGTGTTTTCTCTTTTTGGGCTTGACTTACTTAGTTTTGGTTTCCGAGTTTGTCCCTTCCATCTTCAGTCCTGTTTACTGATCACCCGACCTGTGGCTATCCTTTAGACTCTTAGTAGCATATAACAAAACAAGAGTGTGGATTAGAATGTAACAAATGAAAAATAACTTGCTTTCACTAAGGTGACTCATCACCAAATGTGGCAGGCAGGAAGGTGAGACCTAAAAAGATGGGTTAAAGCAATGGAAATACAGACACAGAATGTGTGGCAATTGTAGAAACAAATATCAAAGAAGAAGGCTTTATTTGTCACATGTACATTAAAGCACAGTGAAATTCTTTTTCACATATCTCAGCTTAGTTAGGAAGCTGGGGTCAGAGCACATGTTCAGGCACGATACAGCTGTGGCAGCTTGGCAGTGCTGGGGCTTGATCCCCAACCTTCTGATCAGCTCAGTGGTTAAGCTGTTGGATTACTGATTGGAAGGTCATGAGTTCAATCCCCAGCACCACCAAGCTGCCACTGCTGGGCCCTTGAGCAAGGCCCTTAACCCTCAACTGCTCAGTTGTATAAAAAAAAATTAGATAAATATAAGTTGCTCTGGATAAGGATGTCTGCCAAATGCAGAAAATGTAAATCAGTAACCCAAAGCCTTAACTCTTGAGCCATCACTGCCCTCACATGAAGGCATAGTGAAAACTCAGACATTTTTAAAGAGTTTTGAAATCCTGGCCATATGCATTTTTTAGATACCCAAAAGAGGACATGTCCAGGAAAAAGAGGATGTATGGTCACCCTAGTGTTTGCACACTTTATAGCCATATGTCTGTGATATTAACACTGGTGTATTGTACACATATTTGGCAGATGTGTCACACATTTTCATCCAGCTCTCACTAGCCATCAGCATCATGCTAGTATGCTAGTGTATCACTAATGGAAAAACAATGTGAATATGAGAAGCTGCTATATAAAGTTTGCCTACAAAGCCTTGCCTTCTAGCACTGCTTCGTTGGACCCATCAACTCTCAAGGTCCATCGAAACATGCATCAAGGCACTTCTCTGTCCTGGCATCTAGGTGGTGGAGTGAACCTCCCCATGGTTGTCTGAACTGCTGAGTCACTGGCTGTCTTCAAAGACTAAATGCATACCGCTTCATGAAGCACTTAAATTAGCACTTTATTATTTAAAAAAGGGATGATGATGTGGTTTTGATGGAGACTTCCACAGCTAAATATCCCAACACAGGTACATCCAAATCTAAATACCCCCTCAACCAAAAATACCCCATAACTAAATACCCCCTCAAGCACAAATACCCCACAGCTAAATAATCCTCTCAATCACTACTGCCCAAACTACTGCCCAGATTTAAATACCCCTCAGTAAAATACATCACAATGAAATGTATTTTAATTGTGATATATTTTATTATTTTGTTTTGTGATGTATTTTATTGTATTGTATATTTATCTTTTATTATCTGTGAAGAAACCATTTTTATATGAAGTGAAACAAAACCCTTGGGTGAATAGAGGGAAAGAGCTGTCATTTGATCTCGCCTTGGTGTTGAGTAGGATTTGTTGCCCTGGGCATCAACCAGATTTACCTGAGCCATAGTGGCAAGGCTGCAGGAGTGGATGAGATTTGGCAGATTTTGAAGGCACTGGACAAGGTTGGAGTTTGATATGCTTCTTCAGTGTTGCATGGAGATCCAGGACAGCCTGGCAACCTGAGATGGTCGAAATGAAAGGGAAACCACATAATTGAGTCTCCCAGAAAAAGTCTATCACAGGGTTTTGGAGAACTCTGAAAACTTTGGATTCAAGAGAAACAATGCAGGTTCTGCCCAGGCTTTTGGTACAGTAGATCAGCAGGCCTTATAAAGCAGGCTTTAATAATGCACAGCTTTGTAAGGGGTTCATGGGAACATGCTAATCCATTAAAATTTTTTTGTCAATTTACAGAAAGCCTGGGATTCTATGCCTTGACATTTGTTTTAGAAGGTACTTCAGGAGTAAAGGTTAAGGTCCTTGTTGAAGGTCCCAGCAGTGACAACTTGGCAGAGCTGGAATTTGAACTCACAACCTTCTGAGTAGAAGTCTAGTGTCTTAACTTTATGATCCTACCCTAACCTGTCTTTATGCTGGTTTTTGTCTTTGGCTAGTAACAAATATCTGATGTCAAAAAAAAAAAAAAACCCTGCAGCACACTAGAGTCGGGGGAGAGAGAGGAACTGAAGGACAGTTCTTTACCTATAGAGTTCAGTGACTCTTAGTAAAACTATTTAATGCTGGATTATATTAGGTTTCCAACCAGTTATTGTTCTGAAATACCTACAAGCTAGGTATATTTATAGCTATATTTAAAAGCTCCTGGACATAAATCAAAGCTAGTAGTTTAGCAACTGGTATGCCTTCACAATAATGTGAGTCCTTTTATTTATTTCATTTTAGTGTTTAATCGGAGCCACCTGAGGTCACCTTGCATTATTATTGAACAATTAAGTAGTAATAGGCTCTGATTTATAACACATTCTATGCCTTAGTAATGTGAATTAATACAAGATATTTTTTATATTCATACTGATTTTGTCTTCTCCTGGTTTAATGTTTTGCATATCTGATCTGCTGTCTTAGGATACTTCTACCCATTTGGACTTGGAGATATAGTAAATGGAAAGATAGATGATGGAAGTTCATCTGTCATCACTCTTCAGCAACCATTTATATATTTTGGAAACACATACAACCAAATGTTTGTAAGCAAAATGTTTTTAATGTTCTAAATTCAAATTGTCACATTGACTGTAATTGAAGTAAAAGACTCAAATAAGAGCTAATCTTCTTTTTTTTTATTTCATGAGGACTTGGTAGTCAGTTGTCAGTCTGTAGTCCACAAGTGGGTCTAGCAGTATAGTACAGTAGACTGAACCAAGTAGTTAAAAAACTGCTGTAGCAGAACCAATAAATATATATATTTTTAAAAACCACAGCGACTCAACACTTGGACAATCACAGCTTCTGTAGCAGATCCTCTACTGCAATTTATCACATGCACTTATGAAAATTATTCACAACAGACTAGAAACTCACTACAGCACTGGAGACATCTGCCTAAGAAGCAATGAATTTGCAGACATTTGTGGGTGCATTTAGCCTTTCTAATAGGGCCATGATTTATTAAAAAAGAAGAGTCGAGGATTAAAATAGAATGTTTAGAAATGAATGAACAAACAAATAGGCTTTATGTTTCAGATTCAAGTTCAGAATCGAAGGATATCATTTGTTTGGAGTGCACTGCATTACTCAAAAGTAAAGTGCCACTTTGTAAAAAAGAAAAAAAACCCTTTAGATTAACTTACCCACAAAATTCAGTTTGCATAAAACCAAATTATTCTATGAAGAGCCCATGAAAGTTAGTCCATTCTGATGCAACCCAAGAGCATGAAGATAAATGCTGACAAAGAATATCCTTTAAGACAAGAAGGCATTCACTATAACATAGATAGTAAAAGAATATATAAGAGTTGTTGATACAGGTCAAAGATTTAAAACAAATCACATTGTCAGGTACTACAGTTATCAATATTAATTTTTAATATGTTAAATATTAGTATTATATGTACAGTGGGGTCTGAAAAATTCTGAGGCCACTAGTGAAAATGCTTTTATTTGACATTCTTTTTCAATTTAACACAAAGGTTTTCATACAAATGATATTATTAGCAACAACTTATGAAAAGTAGAGTAGTAAATATTAGAAAAGTAGTAAATATTAGAAATATTTACATGAATTTCAGAATTTCTTAGTATTTGGTATTTGGTACTTTTACAAAAACAGATGTATAATATATTGGATATTTTATTAGTATGCATGAATTAATCATGATTCATGAGAACTGGAATAAGGTGTCTTTTTTCTGTAGGTAAACAACAATGGACACTTAACCTTTAATAACCCATGGAACAGTTTCACTCCCTACCAATTCCCTGCGCATGGTGGACGGGACATCATTGCTCCATTTTGGACAGATATCGATAATCGTGGAAATGGTGTCATTTCATATCAGCAGTACACTTCTGGCAGTGTTCTCACTCAAGCTACTCAAGACATAAATCAATATTTCCCCCAGCTGAGTTTCAGTGCCACCTGGGTCTTTGTTGCAACATGGGATCGAGTAGCATACTATTCTTACTCTGGCACGGTAAGATATTCTTTTCAGAATCTTAGAATTTTAATGGCCACCATGTGTGAATTCTTGACAAATAACAATATATTATTTTACATGTCAAGTCTGTAAAAAAAAAAAAGTTTATCTGATGGAAAATTTGTCTTTTTTAATATCACATATTTGCATTCTGTTTTTTTTAGGAAACATCTTTCCAAGTAGTTTTGATTTCCAATGGCCATCTTTCATTTATTCTGATGAACTACGGTGTGATTGCTCCAACATCCCACCATGTGCAGGTAACTTTTTGACCATTAGTCCATAAGCATACTCTAACCTGTAAAGTTGACGAAACATGTTTGATCATTTTACTTTCTTGATTGCTATTGCTAGGCTGGTTACGACACAGCTAGTTCCAATGACTATTTCTCAATTCCTGGGTCTTTTCAAAACAACTACACAAGTTTCACCTACAGCAGTAATGTGCATGTCTCAGGAAGATGGGCATTTCGTGTAGATCATGGATCACAAATGTGTCATTTTAATGGTAATGCCACTACAAGATACATACAATAATATATGTGATTGAAAGTCAATTGTCACACAGTTCACATTTACCTTTACAAACTAGAATCTGACCTAACTCCTTTATTCTACTAGGCACCTCTGTGCCACGTGATACCACGTTCTGGACGGATAACTCTTGCCAGCAAAAATGCACTTGCACCCAGGCAGGTCTCCAGTGCATCTCACAGCCATGCACATTTTCTCAAGCCTGCCGTCCTGCTGCGTTCCAGTTTGGCTGCCAAAATATACCACGCAAAACCTGCACCGTTTATACTGATCCCCACTACATCACCTTCGATGGTCGAAGCTTTCCCTTTCAAGGAATCTGTACCTACATCCTGTCTGAGGTTTAAAAGCATTTGTTTTGTTGGTTAGAATTAATGGGAAATCTAATATTGCATATTCACTCTCTTAAAGTATCTGACTATATCATTCTTTTCAGGCCTGTGGAAATGACGTGCCATACTATCGCGTTGAAGGAAAGAATGAGCATCGGGGTAGTACATATCTGTCATGGATACGCCTGGTTAGGGTATTTGTCTATGACAAAGAACTGGAACTGGTGAAAGGTCATCCATATGAGGCCAAGGTCAGAATGACTACAGTTCTTCAGTGAAAGTTTTCTGCTCTTTTTGAACTTACTAATATTATTCTCATTGTCTCTACAGGTGAATGGAACGTTTGCAGTAACACCATTCAGCCTTAACAATGGTTCCATTCAGGTCTATCGATCAGGTGGTTCTATAGTCATCAGCACAGATTTTGGACTGGTTGTTACATATGATACATATAGGTATGTGACCATCAATGTACCATATGAGTACCAAAACAGCACATGTGGCCTGTGTGGTAACTTTAATTACCGCCAAGATGATGACTTCCGCACACCTTCAGGAGAAATCTTGAGCTCAGACTTGGAATTTGGAAACTCCTGGAAGGCACAGGGTGACAATGACCCCGGCTGCGAGAAGACCCAGTGCTCAGGCCTAGAATGTGCAGGTTGTACCACAGATCAGAGCAACCTTTATAATAACTCGGATCACTGTGGGATCATGGCAGATATTAATGGTCCCTTTGCCAACTGCCACTCAAGTCTGTCACCTCAGACCTTTATAAACAGCTGTGTATATGATCTATGTGTGGGAGGTGGATACCAGCCAATTCTGTGTGGAACAATCAGTGTTTATGCTACTCAGTGCCAGCAGCAAGGCATACAGCTGGGTCAGTGGAGGAGACCAGGATTCTGTGGTAAGCAAAATACACTATATGGACAAAAGTATGTGGACACCTGATGTCCACACCAAAATGTGGTCCTCCAAACCTTTGCCACAAAGATGAATGCACACAATTGTCCAGAATGCCATTGTATGCTGTAGAAAACAAAATTGTTTCAGCAGGAAAATGCTGATGTACACAAGCAAGCTTTATAAAGACACTGGTTTGTTAAGATTGGTGTCAAAGAACTTGAATGACTCAAACCAGGGCTCTGAAACCCACTCAACACCTTTGGTATGAATTGGAACACTGACTGCACACCAAACCTTCTTGTCAGGGCCTGACCTCACCAATGCTCTTGTGGCTGAATTGGCAGAAATCCCCAAAGGGATGGAATTGGATTTTCAAAAAGTGCATATAGGCATGATAGTCAGATATCCACAACTTTTGACCATATAGGGTACTTCTCTGTAATGGTGTTACAAAGTATAATAAGCATGACTAGAAACTTATTCAAGCTTCAAATTTAATTGTACTTCTATCCTTCCATTTACTCCTAGAAATGCCATGCCCTGTCCACAGTCACTATGAATTCCAGGGAACAAGCTGCCCAGCAACATGCAGTAACCCCTCTGCACCTTTACACTGCACCTTACCAAATCAGGAAAGCTGTATCTGTGATGCAGGATATGTCCTAAGTGGTGGTGAATGTGTTCTTCAGAGTAACTGTGGTTGCACTTTTGAAGGACTTTACTATGCTGAGGGTCAATCAGTGGTATTGGACAGTGACTGTGGCAGGCTATGCACCTGCACCAATATGGTAATGAGCTGTCAACATCATCAGTGTGGCCCACAGGAGATGTGTACCACCAATAATGGTGTAAGGGGCTGCAGACCTATCAGTTATTCCACCTGTTGGGTTGACCGACTAGGCTCATATCACACCTTTGATGAACTGGCTTTCAGTTATCCTGGAGCCTGTGAACTCACCCTCACAAGAGTTATAGGATCATCCCTACTAGCTAACTTTGCAGTGATCATACAGAAAGTTCCCATGGGTCTTCAGGGCTTCTCAAAGTTGCTTAAATTTGAGACAGATGGAAAACGGATCTCCATAGACATGAAAGAAGGAGGAAGTGTGCAGGTAGGTTTCTTTTACAAAATTGAGAGAATGCATTAATATGCCTATGCATGTTTAAGTGATACAGTGCAATAATAATAATCACAATCACTTATGACCTTCTCCTTCAGGTTGATGGCCAGGTAGTTGCTCTACCTTTCAGTGTTGGCAATAGTCAAATCCTTATCTACCACAGCAGTGTGAACAGTATCATTATAGAAACATCCTTTGGGGTAACTGTGAGAGCTGACTGGTCACAGCTAATCAGAATCACTGCACCCAGCACCTACAATGGTACACTTGGAGGCTTGTGTGGGAATTTCAATGGAAACCAAGGAGATGAATTTTACAGCCCAGGTGGAGTCTTGTTAAATACTGCACAGGTGTTTGGGGATAGCTGGAGAAATGGGTCTCATTCAGCCAACTGCATAGAATCAGACGTCATCCAACCAGGACAGAACAGAAGCGAGTTCACTGAGTACTGCAGCATCATGGCCTCTACAGATGGGCCATTTGCTCAGTGCCACAGCAGTCTGAACCCTTACATATGGATAGCACATTGCAGACACAATTTGGAACAGACCCATGGTGCCATAGAGGCCTTGTGTGAGGCTCTACAAGCCTACTCTGTACTCTGCAAGCAAAATGGCATTAGTGTAGGAGAATGGAGAAATATTACCAACTGTGGTGAGTACTGGAAATATTAGCTTTAGATTATATTTGCTTCTAGACTATATTTGCTTTTTTTATTTTCATAAATTGTCAGTTTGTCTAGTTAGAGCAAGCTAACTAGAATTATATTCTTCTTCAGATTTCCCATGCCCAGCCCATAGCCACTTTGAGGAATGTGGCACTTCCTGCCCTGCAGCCTGTCCCAGTCTGTCTTTTCCCTTCCCTTGCACTCAATACTGCCAAGAAGGATGCCAGTGTGATAATGGGCTTCTGCTAAGTGGAGACCAGTGTGTTCCCCCTACTGGTTGTGGCTGTTTTCATGAAGGCCGTTACAGGCAGAGTGGAGAGCAGTTCTGGTATGGTGAGCAGTGTCTTGTCCATTGTGTCTGTGATGGGACCTCAGGTATCGTCCACTGTAGTTCATCATCTTGTCAAGATCAGGAAATATGCCGTGTCATTGATGGAGAATATGGCTGCCATTCTCAACCCAGTGCTACATGCTCTGCTTCAGGGGACCCCCACTACACCTCTTTTGATGGATATAGATTTGATTTCCAGGGTACATGCCAATATACACTGGCAACTGTATGTAACGATACTCTAGGGCTACCATATTTTGAAGTCACTGCACGAAATGAAGCATGGAATGGACTCTCAGTGTCAATCACTGTTGAAGTTAATGTCAATGTTTCAGGACATCTGGTGCACGTTTCACGCAATATGTATGGCACAGCAAAGGTGAGCAATAAAAATGATTTTTCTTACCATAAAACCAATTTCACTACTGACAAGTGCACTGTTGCTAAAATGTTAGGCTGATTAAATAAAGCTTATAACGATTCAAAATTGGTGTAAAAAAACTCTATGTGCTGAAAGGCAGTTCAAATAGATTTACGGTAAATATTGAAGAAAAAAATAAATACTTTAATACTATGGAAGCTGCTTTTTGATTTACCTTTCTTTCTACCAGATTGATAGTGAAACCAGGAACCTTCCTGCCCTTCTCGACTCTGGCCGTGTGTCAGTTTACTCCAGTGGACAGAATACATATATTACAACTGACTTTGGCCTAAGTGTGAGTTACGATGGCTCTTGGGTGGTGCTAATCACAGTTCCAGGGAATTACAGTGGAGCCACATGTGGCCTCTGTGGTGACTTCAATGGTAACAGCAATGATGATTTCCGTATGCGATCTGGTACGCTGACTTCTTCTGCTTCAGAATTTGGAGCTGACTGGGAAGTGGGGAATGACACAACATGTAATCACGGTTGTGGAGACTCATGCTCAGCATGCCAAGACCCATCTATAGCACAGTCTCTGTGTGCAATCATAATTGACAATCGGGGTCCTTTGAGTTTCTGTCATGCACATGTTGATCCTCAGGCCTATTTTAATGACTGTGTCTTTGATCTATGCCTCTCTGGGCACAGAAGTGATGTACTGTGCCGTTCCATTGAAACGTATGTTGGTAAATGTCAGTCTGCCAATGTCAGGATTTACCCCTGGAGAGAAAACACGACATGCCGTAAGTAACTCAACAAGGAAGTGAAAACAATAAAGTGTAGTTCACAAATGATGAAACTAAAATATATGTGTCTACACCAGATTCATTATCAGGAATCAGTATTTTTTTTCCTGACCATTATTAAACCATAACTCATCTAAAATCCAATGCAGAATTAAACAACTGCAAGTATCAGATGTGTAAGTAAAGTCACACAGTGAAATGCCATATCATTATACAGTATATGCTAATTCCTCAGGTATGGACTGCCCCATGAACAGTCATTATGAGCTATGTGGCTCAGACTGTGGAGACACCTGTGCCAGCTACATAAATGCTACGTGTGACACAGCATGCAGAGAGGGCTGTTTCTGTGACGAAGGCTTTGTAAGGAGTGGTGGAAACTGTGTGCCTGTGGAGCAGTGTGGTTGCTCATACAATGGATTGTATTTCCAGGTAAGTTTCTGGCATCATTTCACCCTGCACTGCACCACCCTTGGACCGTGCTACATTTTGAAGTGTTACAGTCTGAATTTGAAATGGAATTTTACCATTTTATTTCCACAACATGTCTTAGATGAGAAAATGCAAAATATTTTATTTGACATAAACATTAAACAAACACAAAAGTGGACGTTTCTTGGTTGCATCACTTCCATGGTTCAGTATCAGCTTTGGGTGCAATTACAGCTGGAAGTTCCCTAGCATATGTCTCTAGATAAGAAATCTTTGTTATTATACTTGTGTACAACAAAGTTTGGTGTGAAAATTTAACTTTATCAACGTTGCACATCTGGATCCTGATTTTCTTGCCTATTCTTGAAACTGCTTCACATTTGAATCCATGGAGACCATTGGTGAACTGAGCAAATCTCAGGTGTTGCCACAGATTCTCAATTGGATCGATGGCTGGACTTTGACTGGGCCATTCTAACACATTCAGGTTCTTGATTTTGAAACACTCATATATTACATGGCAGTGTGCCTTAAGTCGTTCTTTTGTTGGAGAGTAAGACTGGGTCAGGTTTTATTTTAGGATTATCCAGTATTCTAAAATAAAACGGCTGTATCTATGCTGCACTTGCCCTTGACCAGTTTCCCTGCTGAAGAAAAGCATTCTTACAGCATGATGCTGCCACCACGATGGTTCACAGAGGGGTTCTCAGGGTGATAAGCAGTGTTTGGTCAAAATTCTACTTTTTGGCTATGGTCCAGATTATCTATTTCTACATGGCATGGCTTTTTTCAGGGAATACTTTCTTTTTGCCACTCTTTCATAAAGCACTGCTTCGTGGAATGTCCTAGCCATGCTACTGGGCTGTTTCAGAGGGGATGAGGAAAAATATTCTAAATAAAATCACTGCAATATTGATACATGTGACATGCTCATGCATTTTTGGTGGATACCAGACAGTAGTAGGGGCAAAATGATTACATTTAGATGCTACTCAAATTATAAATTTTATAATAAAATGATCTCTTACCATAATTGCTGGGAGTCAATTACATGTAATTAAAACAAAGGATTGCGTTCATTTGATCTTTGTGGTGGTTAAATATAGACTTGTAATAATGACTTGTTGATATTTTATCAACACCAGCGCTCTGCTGTATCTGTGTTATGTTAACCACCCATGAATGAGCATTGGAAAAAAAATAAACATGTTTTTAGCCCAGACTTAAACACTGAGACTGTGTCTGAGCCCCAAACACTAACTGGAAGGCTGTTAAATAACTGTGAGATTTTGAAAGAGAAAGCTTTGCCCCCTGCTGCAGCCTTCACTATGCGAGGTACCAACAAGTAGCCTGCACCTTTTGATTGAAGTAGGCGTGGTGGATCATAAAAGACCAAAGGTTTGCTCAGGTACTGTGGCGTGAGACCATTCAGTGCTATATAGTTAAAAAGTTGTATTTTACAATCAATATGAAATTTTTATTGGGAGCCAACGTAGAGGTAACAAATGCATGAAACAAGCATATAAAAAGAAAAAAAGCAGTGGGACTAAAAGAGCCTTGTGGAACACCAAACTTTACTTTAATATATATATATATATATATATATATATATATATATATATATATATATATATAAATGAAACCATGATCAGAGGCCAGTAGTAAGTCATTTACCACTTTAACCAGTGCTCTCTCTGTGCTGTGATGAGGCCTAAGTCCTGACTGGTACATTTCCTAAATTTTATTCCTATGTAAGTATGAACAGAACCTTTTCTACGATCTTGAACATAAAGATGATGTTCCTCTTTTGGCTGCTTCTGTTAGCGGGTCGCCACAGTGGATCATTGGTCCACGTATTTGATTTGGCACAGTTTTTACACCAGATGCCCTTCTTGATGCAACCCTCCCCAATTTTATCTGGGCTTGGCACGGGCACTGAGATCATACTGTTACACGCAACCTCAGTGGCTGGGGCTGGTTTCCTGGCCAGGAATCAAACCCAGGCCGCAGTGGTGAGAGAACGAAATCTTGGACGTAAAGTGGAGGTTTGATATTGGCCTATAGTTGGACAGCTGAGAGGGGTTGAGGTCAGGTTTTTTAAATCAGGGGTTTGATAACTGCTAGTTTAAAGGATTTAGGTACATAGCCAGTGCTAAGGGAGGAATTGATTATCTTTAGAAGAGGTTTAGTTGCTTCTGGTAGTATCTGTTTGAATAAATATGTAGGTAAGGAATCTAGTACACAAGTTGATGATTTTGATGAGGAAATTAGTGAAATTAGTTTGGTCTCTTGAAGTGGAGTAAAGCATTTTAATCACTGATCTGATGTGGTTATACTGTCGTCTACATGGCCAGTAGTCTGGCTTTAATTTAATTGTCTGCATTTTTTGCCTAGCATGTATGTGTCTGTGGTGGTCTTATTCCTAGTTACCTTTGCTACAGTATTAAATTAGACTCTAATATTATTTTTGTTATCTTCTATTAGAGTAGAGAGATATGCTGATCTGAGAGCCTTTCTATAGCTAAGAAGGCTCTCCTTTCATGCAATTTGGAATAATACCAAATTAATTTGATGCCAGTTATATTGTAATTTTTGAGTGGTCTGTTTTAAGGTTTGCTTCTGACCATTATACCAGGGTGATCATTTTTTCTCTATAATTATTTTTCTTTTAAGTGAGGCTACATTATCTAGAGTGTAGCGGAATGTTGATTTTAAAAGGTTCTGTGGGATCAGATGGTGATTGAATCAAGGTTGATAACTCTAGAAGATTGTTGATAAAACTCTGTGCAGTAGATGGCTTGAATGTACTTTTGATGTGATAGCGTAGCAAAGTGCATATATTATGACTGACACATTTTAAATGAGATGAGAAAATGATCTGAGATAGTTTCAGGCTGGGGTTGTGCAACTATATTTTCTATATTTAATCCAAATGTTAGTATTAAATTAAAGAGTATGTCCACCATTATGAGTGAGTGCTATTATGTTCTGATTAACCCTTACTGAATCTAGAATGGACACAAATGCTGTTCTCAGAGGGTCTTCCGGATTATCAAAATGAATATTAACATCTCCAGCAATTAATGCTTTGTTTACAGAAACAGCCAGGTTTGAGACGAACTCTGAAAATTCATTAAGAAATTCAGAATATGGCCCTAGTTGTCTCGTGAACATGTTTTCTCCCATCTGAGCTATGTGCGATATTCACCGTTCGGTTTTTTTTTTTTTTTTTTTTAATAATCAAACCATGATTAATACTTTTGGTAGAACTTTGGATTTGTTTTGATAGCACCCTGGTATTCATGATGCTGGTTGTTTAGGTATGTTCTCTAACAAACACTGGGTTTTTTGATTTTTTGAAAAACAGGTGTATTTATATTGAGATTTCAACTCTAATTTCTAATGGCAACTGGTTGCACCAGAAGTAATTTAGGGGTTTCAAAGTGATGATATACAATCACTAATTTTAGGACTTCTAGTTGTAAATTAATTTCCAAACCACAATGACTTTCCCCCACACTTTAATGTGATTGGTTTTTTTGTGCAAATTCATGATGTATAATTCCAATTAAATCTCATTTATTTCCAGGTTCTTAAAAATATGGAAAGGTGAAAAGTAGTGAAAAGAGGATGAGTTAAGTGCCATCAGCATAGCAGTCTAATGAAAAGTCATATGATTATAGCTGCGTAGAGATTGAGAAGTATCAGGACTGAAGATTTGTCTCTCTGATCTAGCAACTTGAATCTTCCCAGTGATAGCCATGAGAGCAGTTCCTGTGGAGTGTGCTACTTTGAAGTCAGACTAGTTAGGGTCCCAAAGGTCACTATGGGTGAGAAAGACAAATGATTGTATGAATTTTATGATTTTTTGAGAGAAGGTAGAGAAATAACACTAAAAATATTTTCTAATATTCTAGTTTGGGCTTTTTGGTTCTCTGGTGGACTAGTAGCTAGCATGGATCCAACAGGTGATCCACTGTGGTGACCCCGAATGGGAGCAGCCAAAAGAGGGGGGAGTCTAATGTGGGCTTTTTCAGAATAGGTAGCCTTTCAGAATAGGTTATCTTTGCTATGTTCACCTCTTTTAACAGCTCTGAAACAGCTTCGTTCCACAAATGGTCAGGACTCTGAATAGCCTGCCACCCACCTCCCTTGATGGTGCACAACCCATAAAACGGGCACAAGCCCCATCATCATGCACTAGCCACATCACTAGGCACCCTATCTGCTAATCTGGTTCTTTCTCAATTACTGTATGGCTTTTTCTTATATACTGTGATGGACAACTGAGACATCTTGAGAAGTGAACAGTGAGTAGCAACAGTGAGCTTTATATTTAAACTCAAAAAAGGGAAAACAATGAAAATAACCAAATTAAAAGACAAAAACTTGGCTCCTTTTTCTCTTTCATACACCCATGTAGCTCACTGAGAAATAATGAGCATGAGTGAGATTAATATTAAGTGAGAGAGAGAGAGAGTTTGTTTATATAAGCTTCCAACTAATAAGCTAAAGGTATGCAATGGTCATTGGCCATTCCTCCATACTCTTTCTGCAGACTCCTGCTAAATCTTGCCCCCACCTGCCACACATAAACTCTCAGTAATGTCAGTATAGACTGTCCACCTATACTAGTATACCTATAATTACAGCACAACAGTCGCTGTGTTTCTCATGGACTTCTATGCTGGTAGTGGTTATAATGCTTTATTGCCCACACCACCACTAATTCACAATACTACTGTATATACTGTACAGTATATTGCACTGTGCTGTGTGTTGCGTTGTAATTAATGTTTTTTGCTGTATTTATCTCTGTCACATCTCTGTCTCTTTGCTGTTATGCCCATTGTGCACTGCCAATTTTTTTCTTCTAATTTTGAACTACCATACGTGTCAGGTGTGTTCACTGTTGTCATTTTCTAGAAAATTGTACGGACTTGAAGAATGCTAGTTCATTCTGTATACATGTATATATAGCTAGAATGACAAAGCCCTCTAATCTAATCTCTTTTCTTAGTAAACCCATTGTGTTTTTTCCTGTAGGCCGGTGAGCAGTTCTGGACTGAAGGATGTTCACAACGCTGTGAGTGCTTTGCTCCAAATGACCTGCGCTGCATCTCTGCCTTTTGCACTCCCACCCAGGAGTGTGTGGTCAAGAATGGTAGACTCGGCTGCTACAGCCAAATGTCAACTTGCATGGTCTCAGGCGATCCCCATTATTTTACCTTTGATGGGGCTGTGGCCCACTTTCAGGTAAGAAAGGGTTTTTTTCTTCTCTGTTACGTTGATATTATCTTTTTTAAAAGCAAAAGATTATATGACAGGGCCACATGGTGGTGCAGCAGGTAGTATTGCCACTTCATGGCTCCAGGGTCCCCGGTTTGATCCTGAGCTCCGGTTACTGTCTATGCGGAGTTTCTTTACATGTTCTCCCCATGTCCGTGTGGGTTTCCTCTGGGTTCTCCAGTTTTCTCCCTCTTCCCCAAAACATTCTAGTAGGTGGATTGGTAAAGATAAATTGCTCATAGTTGTGAATAAGTGTATTAGTTGTGTGTATGTAAAATAAACATAAATAAATAAGTCAGTAATCTCTTTTTATCACATTTAATAAGTGAGAACCCATTTTAACATTACATGGTAGGTTACAGTTATTTTACTGTTTTGAATGCTCTAATAATTAATCAAACTTTCTGTAGGGTACTTGTTCATATGAGATTTCTCAGACATGTGGGAGTGTCTCTGACAACGGTCTACAATTCCATGTGGTGGCAACCAACATGCATCGTGGGAGCACGGTTGTGTCCTTTGTATCTGTAGTGGATGTGTGGCTAACTAAACAACAGGAGCAAACACGAATTACAATCGGACAAAACAGGAGAGTGAAGGTATTAAAATGATACTTTATTCCCCGCTTTCAGGGAAATATGTGTGAAACATGGGTCCTTAGGGATTTTCTTTTTTATTGTTACAGGTTGATGGGAAGGAAGTGGACTCATCTGCTTATCAAATCAGTCATCTAGCAGAAATATATCATGAGCAGAATTTTATAGTTGTGAATGCGTCACATGAGCTCATGGTCTACTTCGATGGTCGTTTTACACTTTTAGTGAGACTGGGCCCAGGCTTCCATGGATCTGTATGTGGGATGTGTGGTAACAATAATGGAGATCCTACAGATGACAAGACCCTGCCGGATGGAGCACTTGCACCAAATGATGCTGTTTTTGGCAACAGCTGGAAATCAAACATCAGTAGCCCAGGGTAGTTAATTTGATTATAAGATAACAGTAAAATAAATATGTGAAATTAGAGCCAACACATGGACTTTGCCTTGCACAGCCTAACTCATTCTCTACAATGAACAATATTAGCAATATAGCGATATACTAGCATTTAGCCATTGACCTTCCATCTATGTTGTAGGTCATGAGAAAATACATGTAGTTGTGACAGCTAAAAAACTAGATTTTTCAAAATTGAGATATTTATTTTCATGTATATAATATATATATTTGTCTGTAGATGTCTCAAGCTGCAAATTTGCAAACCCTTTCTGATTTTTACACTTTATTATCCTTGTCCATCCTGTGTCCTGTCTAGATGTGGTGCTACTGACCAGCTTGGTGATGCTAATGAATGCCCCTTCAAAGAAGAGTACTCTGAACTCTGCAGCATCATCACCAACACCAGTGGACCTTTCCGGCACTGCCATTTCCATATCAACCCTGAATCTTACTTCACTTCCTGTGTGTATGACTTGTGTGCTTACCCACAGTCATGGGGACAAGACCTGCTTTGTTCAACTGTGGAGGCCTATGATGCTGCTTGCACCATACTGGAGCTCCAAATCCCAGACTGGCGCTCTGATCTATCTTGCTGTAAGTTTTCTGTCTTTATGCACCCATCACTGATACAGTATTTTAAGAATCTGGATAAAAAGTGGACTTAATAAAATGGCATTACAGTAATACTACTACAGGGGAAATGTTAGGTTTAATTAGTATTCTGACTGTATTATTTTTTACTGACTGTCATCTATTGTTCCTCTATTTAGCAACAGTGGACCCCTGTGAGGCTCTGGACTGTACTGAGAATGAATGGTGCGGGGAGAAAGATGGCATCTATGGCTGCTTCTGTAATGAGAATTATCCCAGACCGAACCCTGAATCTTACAGTAAATATCTTTAAAATTTTATTTCCATGGAAACAAATGCTATAAATACTTAATTGCCACAAGCCTTCTCTGACTGACTACTTTTTTTCTACCAGACTCTACTGAAATATGTGAGAGCAGCTCTGGCACCATGATTCTATCCCGCTGTCAGCTGTTTGAAGCTGGTTTTCCTGCTAACAACCTGCACTTACATGACCCCAGCTGCAAAGGAAAAGTTGAAGATGGCAGACTGGTTTTCCACTTTGATAATGATGACCACATCTGTGGCACAAATCTCACGGTATACCTAACCGTCAATTGAGGTTTAAATTTCAGCTGCACTTGCCACCTGTAAATCAAGAAGTCAGAGATGTAAAAGCTCGAATTTAATTTCCTTATTTTCAATAATATTTACAGGCCAATGGCACCCACTTCATTTATGAGAACCAAATCCAAGGGGAGGTGGACGCACCAGAAGGCTCTATTCACAGGGAGAAAAGATTGGAACTTAACTTCTCCTGCATCTACCAGCTCACCCAGACATTCAGCATGGACACAGAGCTGAATCCTATTCAGAGGTAGGGGTGCAGTTCAGTAATAAACTTTTATGTAAGGGATGTAATTTAACCTTTGCATGCATTGACAACACTTATATGCCCGCAACTAATTAGTCTGTGGTTGTACTTTTTCAAAGCATTGTGCACAAGATTCTTCCAACTGGGCAGGGCATGTACCAGGTCAGGATGATTCCCTATGAGGATGCTGGATTCTCCCACCAGTACACTGGCAGGGTGGATATAGAGGTGGGCCAGCAAATCTACATAGGTGTCTTTGTTCAAGGAGTCGACAGCCGTCAGATTGCCACAGTGATAGATTCCTGTTGGGCTACACCTGTAAATGAGGACAACTATACTGTCCGCTGGGACCTCATCACTAGAAAGTAAGTAACTTCCTCCTTCTCTACCTATATATAGAGGATATTCATCCTAAGCAGCTAGGAACTTCAAATTGAATGTATTTATTTCTATAAAGCTTCTTTGTGACAATGTCCATTGTTAAAAGTGCTATACAAATAGAATAGAATAGAATTGAATCAATATTGGTGCTACAATTATCTAGTGTCTCAGCTAGGTTGACTAACTTGACTTCACTTGCATATAAATAAACAGATTTGAATTATTATATATGCGAAATTAAATAATTCAGTGGATAATTTGGTGTCTATGAAATCATCTTAATCCTTTAAAAATGAGAAGATTCTATGTTCCATATATTAGACACTAACGGCTTATTGACGGTTTCTAAGTGCATTAAAGTCTAAAGATTCATAATCATAGAATAAATAAATCCTTAAGAGCTTCAAGAGGGATACAATATAATATTCAATGTGGAAGAAGATAAAATACAAATAATATAGTAAAATTACTGCCTAAGTAATGTTATATATGTGAGCATCAAACGGGAGACTGGAGTCAATAATTACACCAAGGTCTTGAAAGGATGTAACTGAAAGGCTCGACTCCATAATCAGAAAGCTTACTTCTAGCTGCCTGTGGTCCTAGTACAAGTATTTCTGTCTTGGCAGAAGTAAGTAGGTGGAAGTTACTCAGCATCCTGTGTCTAATGTCCTTTATACACACTCAAGCTCATTAAATGGTATCTATCACCTGGCTTTGCTCAAACATACAGCTGAAGTCAACAAGAGCACTGATATTTGTTTTAAGAGATTATTCACTGACATGATTTCAGTTTCTCATTGACATGATTCTCCCATGTAACTAATCACATGTCTGCCATCTGGAGTAATAATGTAATAGAGTAATATAATAAAAATATCTTTGCTACTTGTTGCACTTATATCATCCCCTTTACATTAAGAAGGAAAGCCCACATAAAACATCAGTGAAAGATCAGGATAGCCACTTTCTCTAAGTAAGGAGAATAGCTACTATCAGCACGTATCATACCCAGAAGGCAATTAAACCAATTGCATATGAAATATTTTCAGGTGTCCTAATCCACACGATGGCACAGTGAAGATTTTTGAGAATGGTGTCTCCACAACTGGACGATTCTCCTTCAAGATGTTTTCTTTTCATGAAAATGAATCCAAGGTTTTCCTTCACTGCAGCATTCACCTTTGCCTTCTGAGAAATCACAACTGTGCAGCGGTGAGTTAATAAACTTCAGAACTTTAGAATCTTACCCTAATGAAAGCAAGAGTCTGATTAACACACACTGTGCATGTAAGATAAGCCTACATTGTGAGGATGCTGTAGCTGATCCACTCATACCTTCAAAACACACACACACACACACACACACAACAAAAACATGTCAGTGACATTTCTGTACTGAGAATAAACCAACACCCTAATCATATCTGCTCAGTGCTGGTGCCTTTCCACTGATAGACAGGGTAGAGAGGTCCAATACTTTGTGATGCTTCAGTGATGGACTACAGTCAGTAATTTTAGACCTACAAAGTGACAGTGTGGCTCACGGGGCTGATAACTAGCCAATTAGAGGCAAAGCAGGTGTACCTAATAAAATAAGGTGATACTGATGGATACTGTTTACATACTGTGAGTTTCTGGTTATTCAAATTGTAGTGATCCCAAAAGTGGGAACAGTGGAACAGGCTGGAAAAGGATTTACTACCTAGCAGGTTAAAGTTAGTCAATAAGTTCAAATATCACTCCTAGTTTGAATGTTCCTTTTTATTTTTTGAAAAGTAAAATGTCTGTAAGTTTTGGTGCCCAGTAACATACACTTTAAATACTAATCTAACACTCATCTGACTTCAGTTTAGCTGCTACAATAATGGAATGCTTTAATTTATGCATCCATTTATGAACCAGGAAAAAAGGAAGAAAAATAAAGCCTCCTTTATTTTGTGTGTTTTGTGCAGCGTTGTTTCCCTGGATATCGCCACCGTTCAGGCAGGTCTGTGGACATTCATGACAGTGCCTCCATCTCCATGGGGCCTTTTATCTGGACCGCAAAAAGCAGAGGTAAATCTCTCAGTAACAGAGATATGCCATGTTTTCCTCACATTTCAGTTTTCTTAAACCCATTAAAATGTAGTGAGTACACAAGTGACATTCCAACAGATTTAGAGTGACTTGGAAAACCTGTCTATAATCCCATTGACTGGGAAGTGGTCATGATCCCATTTCATCCCTATAGAAGTCACTCAACTCCACTGGACACAGCTGGACTTTTCACTAAACTGGGATAAAAAAATCAGAACTTAGTCTTAGAGCTTTAAAAACCAGTGGTCACAATGGTGCAATTTCTATCTACGGTCATGTAGAATCTCATATCACTGATCTTAATCAGAAAAAAAACCTTTTTTCTGCTTTCTAACACCCAATGTTACCTTTTGTTGTTCACAGGTGTGTAGGCCCAAGAGGAAATAAAAATGTCTTTTATTGCATTTCCTGAGCATCCGGATCATTCTCCAAATGCATTATGAGCAAAGATTTTACGGCTTTAGTTTCTCTGTTAAAGAGTTTCCATGACTTCTGAATCATAAAGAAATATTAATTGTTAATTACACAATGATTGAATCTGTCTGTTTAAATGATTGAACATCCTTTACATTCATTCTTATTACTCTTAACCTTTGAGGGAGTTTGAGCTTGAGTTTGAGTAACAATACACATTACACTGACTGGGAGAATAAATTAATGTTGGGTGTTCAAATGGTGTGAAATATGTACTTCACCCTATAGAATGATTCTACAGTAATCCTGAAAATGTTTTCCATGTCTAGGCTGTTTTACGATTTCAATAAAGTTCTCTCTAACTGAGAATGTTCTGTTTACATGCTATTATTGTATTATTTCTCAGATTATTTCAACATAACTCCACTCTATAGACCAGCCATCTCAGAATAACAAGTACAGAGAGGACTAAAAATAATTACTTGTTTGGAGTTGTAGTAGGCAGAGAAAGTGTGGCTGAATTGTGGGGTGTGGAGCGTGTGACAGTCTGATTTCTGAAAGATGTGTTTCTTGTAGTAACAAGTTTGAAACATAAAACATGGGGATGGACAAATGAAAAAAAGAATAGTGAAAACAGCGGTGGTGTGTGGTGGTGTTTCTTTTTAAAGCAACATTGGCTGGGGAGTGAGACACTGGTGCTGTGAATTAGTACACCAGTCAAGCTTTCACTTAGGAGTTCTGTTCTGTGTTGTTTATCTCTGTGTGTGTGTGTGTGTGTGTGTGTGTGTGTGTGTATGGAGACAAGGTTAAAAGGGAAGAAGTATTGCAAAAGCTAACAGACCAGTGGGCTAGTGTGAGAGTGACACTTTTTGTATAGTTAATGAATGAGTAAGTGGTTGTTAGTGATCAAGGGGGATGTTTTATTTAGGTCTACCATTATGGATTGTGTGTGTGTGTGTGTTTGTGTGTGTGTAAGAGAAGGAGTGAGATGGAGTTTTTTTTTTAGTTCAAGATGGATGGATGGATATTTGATTTGGGTATTGAGGTGTGGTTAAGAGTTGTGTGTAAACAGAGAGAAGGGTTTTTATATTTTTATTTGTTTTTGGGTTTTTCAAGATAGATACACTATATGGTCAAGAGTTTGTGGACACCTGACCATCACACCCATATGTGGTTCTTCCCCAAACTGGTGCCACAAAGTTTGATGCACACAATTGTGTGGGATGTTTTCGTATGCTGTAGCATTGCAGTTTCCCTTCACTGGAACTAAGAGACTCAAACCTGTTCCAGCATGACAACGCCCCTGTGCACAAAGCCAGCTCCATGAAGACATGGTGTGTGAAGGTTGGAGTGGAAGAACTCGAGTGTCCTGCACAGAGCCCTGACCTCAACCCCACTGAACACCTTTGAGATGAACTGGAACACCGACTGAACCCCAGACCTCCTCGACATCCCAACATCAGCGCCTGACCTCACTAATGCTCTTGTAGCTGAATGAACACAAATCCCCACAGCCACGCTCCAACATCTAGTGGAAAGCTTCCCAGAAGAGTGGAGCTCATTATAACAGCCAACACAGGAGAATAAATCTGGAATAGGACGTTCAGCAAGCACATATGGGTGTAATGGTCAGGTGTCCCAATACTTTTGTCCATTTAGTGTAGATAGATAGATAGATAGATAGATAGATAGATAGAGGATAGCTGGAACAAAGGATTTCATTACAAATGATATCAGCAATAACTTGAGTGAAAAGTAGAATCTTAGAAATATTTACATCAAGCTTTTTTGAAAATATTCAAAAATTCATTACATTGAAATATCAGAGAATTCTCAACATTGACATGAACATGTTTTACAGGTCAGGATACACATATTTACACAGATATTTACACTTACCACATTGTCACATTTTTAAAGTGTCCCATGGATGTTTGTTGATTGTCCTTTTGTCCATTGTTCTTTGGCATTGTTATACCCTGGACAGTATATTAAAAGGTGCTCAATGGTTCCATCTTTATGACAGTTATTCATAAGACATGTTTTAGTGGAGACCTAGCAGCTCCATTTCACTATACATCATACTGCTAGTCTACACACACTAACCAGCTACATTACATTTCTCATATTTTCTGATATATCTTTTGTCTGTATGTTTTTTATACCTTCTACATTCTCTGAAGTGTTTGTACTGGAAAATCCCACCATACACTTTTTCATTATTTTTTTTTATTAATAGTTTTATTTGACATGTTTAACAAGGCTATCTTTAAGCTTTCATATTTACGAGTGAAGTCACCATATAGAAGTTCATAAAATGGAACCTTTTGTCTCGCTCTTCCTCTTTTCTTACATCATGTTTTCATGTCACCTATCCAATGTATGTTTCTGTTCATAGCTTGTGTCACATTCTTACAAAATGCTGTCTTTAAATTATTTCCTGACTTGATTGCTCTCAGTCCTCCTTATTCTTTCGATTTAAATAAAAGTTCTCTCCTTGTAACATCTCTGTTATTTCCCCAGATAAATTGCGGGTTTAGTTCAATTTGACTTTTAAGGTCAGGGCAGTGGTGGATCCTGGCATAGGCCATAGGGGCAGCCGTATGAGGGAGTTTCACACAGGATTGCCCCGCTCTCTGTTTCTTTACAGTTTATCTGAGGCAGTTTCACACAGGATTGCCCCGCTCTCTGTTTCTTTACAGTTTATCTGAGGCAGTTTCACACAGGATTGCCCCGCTCTCTGTTTCTTTACAGTTTATCTGAGGCAGTTTCACACAGGATTGCCCCAATCTCTGTTTCTTTACAGTTTATTTGAGGCAGTTTCACACAGGATTGCCCCCGCTCTCTGTTTCTTTACAGTTTATCTGAGGCAGTTTCACACAGGATTGCCCCAATCTCTGTTTCTTTACAGTTTATTTGAGGCAGTTTCACACAGGATTGCCCCCGCTCTCTGTTTCTTTACAGTTTATTTGAGGCAGTTTATTGCCCCCGCTCTCTGTTTCTTTACAGTTTATCTGAGGCAGTTTCACACAGGATTGCCCCGCTCTCTGTTTCTTTACAGTTTATTTGAGGCAGTTTCACACAGGATTGCCCCGCTCTCTGTTTCTTTACAGTTTATTTGAGGCAGTTTCACACAGGATTGCCCCCGCTCTCTGTTTCTTTACAGTTTATTTGAGGCAGTTTCACACAGGATTGCCCCCGCTCTCTGTTTCTTTACAGTTTATTTGAGGCAGTTTCACACAGGATTGCCCCCGCTCTCTGTTTCTTTACAGTTTATTTGAGGCAGTTTCACACAGGATTGCCTCCGCTCTCTCTGTTTCGCCCCACTCATTGAAAATGAATTGTTTAGCAGCTCCTTGGTTCACCTCCCCTTTCTGATGCCCCTCACACCTCTGCTGCAGTCTATCTGGTCATGAAAAGTCACCTGCTAGAATTCAATTCAATTTTATTTGTACAGGGCTTTTAACAATAGACATAGTCACAAAGCAGCTTTACAGAAATAAATACGTTCAAATTAAATTAAACCAAAATAAATTGTAAATCTGTGAATTTATCCCTAATAAGCAAGCCAGAGGCAATGGCGGTGAGGAAAAAACTCCCTGAGACAATATGAAGAAGAAACCTTGAGAGGAACCAAATTCCTGAAGTCTTCACATGAAGTCTGGTTTGTTGAACCTATCCACTGTCTGTGATGGAGACCTGAGTGCAAAACTGCTCACGGTAGCTGCAGCCCCAAGCCACCACACTACAACTCCCCATATCAGATCCCAAAGCCATCTCCATGGCCCACAAGCAGCACCATCCCCAGCAATCCCAATGATCTTCAGGTCGTCCATGTGGGGCCCCAGCAGCACAGAGCGATCTCCAACTGATGAGAACTCCAACCAGAAGTAGGGCATCAGGGTGGATCAGGCAGGACCAGAGAGCAGAAGTGGTCAGGATCACTGGTATCTCAGGAGTAGCATAAGATCCTCTCATAATTTTACATCAGCCATGTCTTGACATTATCCTGACCAAGTTTGATCTAAATCACTCAATACATGCAGCAGATATGAGTCACTTCCTGTTTTCCTTTTCTCGCCATAAATATATTGCCTCACCATGGCGAAACTGTTCGAGATATCAAAATTCCCTTCACAATTTAGCATCCTCAATGTCTTGGCATAATGTTGACCAAGTTTGGTGACAATCACTTGAATCCCGTAGGAGGAGTATTTAAAAGTTCGCCTCATGCACTTTTCACAAAATCCAAAATAGCCGACTTCCTGTTGGGCGGAGCTAATGATTGTCAGGCGAAAGTTCATCATCATCATCATCATCATCCTTAAGTCAACACAAGTTAAATCATACAGTTTACTTAAATAAAATAAATATTTACCTAAAAAATTTACCTAAATAAAAGAAAATGCACAGAATGAAATAAACATACACAAACATTTGCAAGCATTGCACAGAGAATACACCAGAAACCTACTTCCATGCCTTCTAGTCATGCTCAGCCACACAGCCCTTTCGGGACTGTTATAAAGTCAAACATTAGGGAGTGTGTTGAAAGGATTTCAGTACAAGTTTTTAGCTTTAAATCTATAGTATCCAAGTTAAGATATCCTCTGAACAATGAGTGAGACCTGGGCATAGGCTGTTTTCAGCAGAATCTTTAGAAATTAAAGTGAAACAATAGCAATAGCAATCTTTAAGGGATCTGTTTGGTGCCTTCCAGAGAAATCTTATGACAGTCCTCAGCAGCAGCGAGTGATTCTCAGGCAAAGGTAGCTCCAAGCAGAAGCAGACTGGCAGTGTGGACCAGGCAATGTTGGGTAGCTAGTGTCTTGTGAATAATTTCGACAGCATTGTTGATGAGTGAGAGAGGGTGGTAATTAGATAGCAGTGTTACGACTTTGTCAGCTTTTAATAGCACTGATGTAAGGGCTGTGTTCCTGTTTTGTGGTAATGCAGATTTTGTTTAACTTCCAGTGTCATATTTCAAAATTTTGGTGAGATTGTTTGCCAACAGCATTGATAAAATTCGACAGGAAGTCCATCTTGCTTTAAAGTTTGGTTGTTTGACATGCTTTTGAGAGCACTGTAATGTCATTTTCTGTGAATGGTTTATCCAGTGTCTTTACTTGATCAGTGGTTAATTTTGGAAGGCTAATGTTTTACATGACCTATTCTATGTTTCTTAAGGTAGGTTCATGGTCTGGACTGTATAAGTTGCCATCAAATGTTCTAAATGTATTATTTATTTACAGTGATGTTGTGGATTTTTTCTCCTTTAGTGGTTTTAATTGCTAGGATGAGTGATTTTTCTTTGTTTTATTTTAAGATGTTCTACACATTTCTTTTTTTCTGATTTAGTGTTATATTCAAAATTATCGTTTTTCCCCCCTTGTAGCCTGAATTGTGTCTTTTCATTAATGATATTTTTAGTGGAAGGTGTAGTTTACGCTGCTCTGTTTGAGTTTCCTGTGTGGGGTTATTGTGGGGTTTTTTTATTTCTTTTTCAAGATGGTTTTTTTTTGCTTGTTCATTCTCCTTCTTGAATGTTAAATATGATATGATTTTTCCTTGTTCCCTTTCCTTGCCCATTTCCCAAAGTAAGGTGGGTGAGACTTCTGGTGAATTGTTTGTTTCTAGGAAGTTGGTCCATTTTTTTTAATAAAAAAAAGATAAGTCTGGATTGTTGAATAATGATATATTAAAGTGCCATCTACAATTACATTTTTTATGGTTTACATGTAAGAGATTTATATGTGAAAATGATTGATGTGGTGTGAATACATGTTGATATGTATATAAAAGTATTGCAGCTGGGTGTTTTAATCTCTGAATGTCACTGAGACCAAAACGTGTCTGTGGAGTGCCAGTTTTTCTCTATGCTTGGAGAGCTTGACCTGTCTAATACTGGGCCTATGACTGTGTTAAATTGACACCAGATATAATTATCAAGTCTATGAAGTTGTTGACGTGTGAGGAGAATGAGTGGAAAAAAGATGAATGTACCTGTATCTACATGATTCTGGCTCTATCTCGTCCTTCTTGACCTCAGTGTTGCTTTTGACACTGTTGATCACACTCTTTTACTTACCCATCTTGGAACTGTCTGTGGTGTCTCAGGGACTGCTTTAAATTGGTTCAGATCTTAACTCTCAGATCGTAGGCAGTTTGTCTGTCTGGGTGGATGCAGGTCAGAAATGGGTTCAGTTTGCTGTGGTGTCCCTCAGGATTCAATCCTGAACCCCTTACTTTTTAGCATTTATATTTTTCCTCTTGGTCAGCTCTTAAGATCTCTCGGTCTTGATTATTATTTTTACACAGATTTACATTCAATCTAAACCTGGTGATAACGTGGCAGCTACTCTTCTTTCACATTGTATTTCTGAGACAGAAATATGGATGGCTCAAAATTTTAAGACTGAAGAAATGCTCAGTGGTTCTCCTCACTAGCTTTGTAAAGCTGGCTCTTTAAATTTCACCATGGATGGCTCTGCTTTGCAGTTTCAAACAAAATTAAAAAACCTAGTAGTTATATTTGATATGAGTTTGTCTTTTGACCCACATGTGCAGAATACTGTTAAAATATCCTTCTTTCATTTTAGAAATATCGCAAGATTGCAGCCTATGTTATCTTTTTCTGTGTTTGAAAAGTTGATCAATACTTTTGTCTTTTCTCGCATTGATTATTGTAATGAGCTCCTTGCAGGAGTCTCTGAATCTACAATAAATAAACTACAGTATGTACAAATAATTCTGCATTGCAATACATAAATGAATTGATATGATACATAAGCCTAAGTCATATGAAATAAAGGTAATTTTATAAAGGTTAAATAAATAAAGGTTAATTAATAAATTTAAAATTGCAATTGGCAAATGAATGAGTTATAAGAGGAATACTATCTCCAACACTGATATTATAGACTTAAAGTTAAAACTGTAATGAAATAAAAAAAATTACCATGATGCTGATACTAGCCCTCCCCCTAAATCCTTTCAACATACTTTGCACTGTGTGACTCCATAGTATAGACCTGTAAATGAGTGATGACATCACAGCACTAACATCCCTTTTGAGTCTGGTTCCTCTCAAGGTTTCTGCCTCATGTTGTCTCAGGGAGATTATCCTTGCCACTGTAACCTCTGGCTTACTCATTAGGGTTATATTGGTGTAAAATGCTATATAAATAAAATTATTGAATTTGAATTGACATACAAACTCAAAAACTACTTAAAATCCTAATTTTAATGTTTGTGTTTTTTTCTTTTTTATGTGATTAATTGTATATTATTGGATAATCTTGGATTGGATCTTTTTTTTTTGCATTATTTCTGATACTATCCAGAGGTGTATTACTTAAATTCTGGCATCAATATGCTGCAGATGTGTCTTTCTTAATATACCACGATGCTCCATGCTTGACTGTATAACACCTAATTTCAAGTCAAGTGGAGTTTATTGTCATTTCAGCCATATACAAGTACATAGTGAAACGAAACAACATTTCTCCAGGACCAAGGTGCTACATAAGACAACATAGAACGACACAGAACTACGGGGATTACATAAATTAAACATAAAGTGCACAAGTGCAACCATGTGCAGACAGCACAAGACAGAACAAGACAGTACAATAACTACAACGCCGACCAGTACACAGTTCTGTTTGAAAGTGACCAAGTGACAATAGTGCAAATATTACAGAGTTTGATATAAATAGCTGAAGTAATGTAAACATAATGGTATTGTATTATGTGTAAACATAATAGTAGCAGCAGCAGCATAAGACATGTGCAAAACATGTGTAAAACATGTGCATGGAAGATGTTCAGTTGTGTGTATGTGTATATATGTATGTGTGTGTGTGTGTTCCTTCCTTCAGGTATTGAGGAGTCTGATGGCTTGGGGGAAGAAACTGTTGCACAGTCTGGTCATGAGGCCCGAATGCTCCGGTACCGTTTACCAGACAGCAGGAGGGTGAAGAGTGTGTGTGAGGGGTGTGTGGGGTCATCCACAATGCTGGTGCAGCGGGAGGTGTAAATGTCCGAGATGGAGGGAAGAGAGACCCCGATGATCTTCTCAGCTGTCCTCACTATCCGCTGAAGGGTCTTACCATCTGAGACAGTGCAATTCCCAAACCAGGCAGTGATGCAGCTGCACAGGATGCTCTCGATAGTCCCTCTGTAGAACATGGTGAGGATGGAGGGTGGGAGATGTGCTTTCCTCAGCCTTCAGGTGAGGTTCTCCGCCAGGTGAACACCAAGAAACTTGGTGCTCTTGACGATCTCCACGGAGGAGCCGCCGATGTTCAGCGGAGAGTGGTCACTCTGTGCTCTTCTGAAGTCAACAACCATCTCTTTAGTTTTGTCCATGTTCAGGGACAGGTTGTTGGCTCTGTGTGTTTCTGTTTCTCTCTAGTGCTCAGTGTGGTGGTGTTGGAGATGCTGTTCCCGATCTGGACTGACTGAGGTCTCCCGGTCAGGAACTCCAGGATCCAGTTACAGAGGGAGGTGTTCAGGCCCAGCAGGTTCAATTTTCCAATCAGGTGCTGAGAAATGATTGTATTGAATGCTGAACTAAAGTCTATGAACAGCATTCGAACATAGGTGTCTTTATTGTCCAGGTGGGTGAGGGCCAGATGGAGGGCGGTGGTGATGGCGTCATCTGTTGAGCGGTTGGGACGGTAAGTGAATTGCAGGGGGTCCAGTGAGGGAGGCAGCAGGGTCTTGACGTGCCTCATGACGAGCCTCTCAAAGCACTTCATGATGATGGGTGTAAGTGCAACGGGATGGTGGGACACTGAAGACTTCTTTGGCACGGGGACAATGGTGGTGGCCTTGAAGCACGTCGGAACAACGGTGCTGCACAGGGAGGTGTTGAAGATGTCCGTGAAAACATCTGCCAACTGGTCTGCACATCCTCTGAGCACCCTGCCAGGAATGTTGACTGGTCCAGCAGCCTTTCGTGGGTTGACTCTGTGTAAAGTCTTCCTCACGTCGGCCGTGGTTAGACACAGCACCTGGTCATTAGGAGGAGGGGTGGTCTTCCTCGCCGTCATGCCGTTCTGTGCCTCGAACTGAGCGTAGAAGTCGTTCAGCGCATCTGGGAGGCAGGCATCACTCTCACAGGCAGATGGTGGTGTCCTGTAGTTTGTGATGTTCTGGATGCCCTGCCACATGCGCCGTGTGTCTCTGCTGGTCTTGAAGTGGTTGTGGATTCTCTGAGCGTGTGCGCGCTTTGCTTCTCTGATGGCCCGGGACAGTTTGGCCCTCGCTGTTCTTAGGGCCACCTTGTCGCCTGCTCTGAAAGCAGAGTCCTGGGTCCTCAGTAGCGCGCGCACCTCTGCAGTCATCCACGGCTTCTGGTTGGAGCGTGAGGTGATGGTCTTGGAGGCGGTGACATCATCAATGCACTTGCTGATATAGCAGGTCACTGATGTCGTGTATTCCTCCAAGTCAGTGAAGTCGCCATCAGTTGCCGCTTCCCTGAACACGTGCCAGTCAGTGTGTTCAAAACAGTCCTGAAGAGCAGAGATGGCTCCTGCTGGCCAGGTTTTCACCTGCTTCAGAACCGGTTTGGAGCGTCTGACTAGCGGTCTGTATGCTGGGATTAGCATAACAGAGATGTGGTCTGAGTAGCTGAGGTGGGGGCGGGGCTTCTTTTAATGTCAGGTACGATATTTTATTGCTGTCTATACAAGGGGGCAGTCATGGCCTAATGGTTAGAGTCTCGGACTTGTAACCCGAAGGTGAACCTGAAGGTTGTGGGTTTGAGTCCAGCGCTCTCTCCCACCCTCAATACCACGACTGAGGTGAGACCCTTGAGCAAGGCACCGAACCCCCAACTGCTCCCCGGGCACCACAGCAAAAAAAGGCTGCCCACTGCTCAGGGTGTGTGTTCACTACTGTGTGTGTGTGTGCACGCACTTGGATGGGTTAAATACAGAGCACAAATTCCAAGTATGGGTCACCACACTTGGCCACACTGGCCAACATTGTGAAGTTGTGAAGAACTTCACAATGTTCCTTCTTATTTTTCACTGTTTTGAAAAGCAACGTCTCTGTAAGTTTTGGTGCTCCAATAACATACACGTCTAATACTAATGTAACACTTTTTCATCTGACTTCACTTGAGCTGATTTGATAATGGAATGCCTTTACAGTGGAGGACGAGACTCACACAACGTGAAATAAATAGAACAATTTGCGAAGTGTGAACTGAGAACAGCAATAAACGAGATACAGAGACACGGCGCTCTGATGCTAGCTGCTGTAACATTGTTACTCAGGACAAGTAAAATCTAATAGTCATTAATCATTATGAGCTGAATTTCATATGTTTTGGTGCTATAACTTGGTTTTTAAGTGTTTTAATGACCAAGTTTGCAAAAGCTAAATGCTAACATTAGCCAGCCCTTATACAATGCTCCATAGCTTGCTACTCTAACAAGCAGAGTACTTCTGTATCCTGGTAGAACGATAAAGTCACTCAGGATAAATGAAATATAATTGCCATTAATCACCACACACAATAAATTAGCACGTGCAGAGGGGAGATGCTAATCTAAATGCTAAATTAAAGGCTAAGGAGCAGACAGGTGAATAAAAAACAAGCTAGTTAGTTGGAGGAAGTTTCTGGCTTTATCTAACTAATTCTGTATAAAAACGGTGTGCTGGATCACTGTTTCTGTATTTATCACAATTTAGGAGAATGACTTTTCTATTCATGTGATATTTTTACTTCTTCTACAGTTTTCCATTTTGCACAGCTCTGCTGCTGAATCGAGCTGAACTGATTACAAACTGTGTGTCTTCAGCATAGATGGAAAACCAAACATCATGTCTGCTAATTACATAAACAAATTTTAAATATTATAAACAAATGACAATGAATTCAGAATTATCAGGTGGCAGAGATGATTGCAAGTGCAGGTTGACCTTATTACAGCAGGTAAACAAATCCAAAACGACTGGCAGAATCAGTACCACAAAACAGGCTGGAGTCAAGCAAAAAGACCATCAAAGACAAAAACCGGAATCAAACAAGCAGCAACCATAACAAGATATAAAAGCCTGGTACAGTTATGAGTAAACCCAGAGCGAAGCTGCAGAATGAGGGTGTATGAGTCCAGGTTATTCATATGTATGTGCTTGACAGAGCGAAAGTGTGTACAATCAGTAATCAGGTGACCGTGAACATGAGAGTGACTGTGTGTGATGTTTTGATGCTGTGGTGGATTCTGGAAAATGGATTCCACAGCCAACACAGTTAGAATGTCCTGTCATCAAATTTCACATATTCCCAGGACTACTCCCAGATTCCCAAAATCTACTCAAATTTTATATATACATGCAAAAATGCAATAACTACAAGAGACACAAAATACACTGTTAATACATCTGTTAATATTTACATATTCAATAATGACATTTTTGTGTAGCTACTCATTGTCACAACATTAACACACACTTGGAAAGGCTATGTGTATATGAGTACCAGTCAAAAGTTTGGACAAACCTTCTCCTTCGGTGGTTTTCTTTATTTTTATTATTTTCAACATTGTACATTAATACTGGTAATTCCCTGTTGAGGGCACACTTAATTATGTAGTCAACAAAAAAAGTGTTAAACAACCCAGAATGTGTTTTATATTTTAGATTGTCCAAAGTAGCTACATTTAGCTTTGATGACAGCTTGGCACACTCACGGCTTTCTCTCATCAGATTCACGAGGTAGTCACCTGGACTGGTTTTCAGTTCACAGGTGTGCCTTGTCAAGAGTTAATTTGTGACATTTCTTGCCTTCTTAATGTGCTTTAGACCATCAGTTGTCTTGTGCAGAGGAAGGGTAGGTACAGAGTCAATAGCCCTAGTAGTGCTACTACAACTACTGTACAAAAACATATTATGGCAAGAAACACTCAGTTAAGTAAAGAGTAAAGACAGTCCATCATTACTTTAAGAAATGAAGATCAATCAATCCAAAATCTCAAGAACTTTGAATGTATCCCCAAGTGCAGTCGCCAAAACCATCAAAGATTATGATGAAACTGGCTCTCGTGAGGACCGTCCCAGGAAAGGAAGCCCAAGAGCTACCTCTGCTGCAGAGGATAAGTTTATTAGAATTACCAGCCTCAGAAACCGCCGATTTACAGCACCTCAGATTACAGCCCACATAAATGCTTCTCGGAGTTCAAGTGGAAAACACATTGCAACATCCACTGTTCAGAGGAGACTGCGTGAGTCAGGCCTTCATGGTCGAATTGCGGCAAAGAAACCATTACTTTGGAAGAACAACAAGCAGAAGAGACTCAAGAAACACAAGGAATGGACATTAGATCAGTGGAAACTGTCCTTTGGTCAGTTTGAGATTTTTGGTTCTAACTGCCTTGTCTTTGTTAGACGTAGAGAGGGTGAACGGACGGTTCCTGAATGTGTGGTTCTCACTGTGAAGCATGGAGGAGGAGGTGTGATGGTGTGGGGGTGCTTTGCTCATGACACTGTTGAGGGCACACTTAACCAGCATGGCTACCACAGCATTTTGCAGAGACATGCCATCCCATCTGGTTTGCACTTAGTGGGGCCATCATTTGTTTTCCAACAGAACAATGACCCCAAGCACACCTCTAGGTTATGTAAAAGCTATTTGTCCAAGAAGGAGAGTGATGGAGTGCTGCATCAGATGACCTGGCCTCCACAATCACCCGATCTAAATCCAACTGAGATGGTTTGGGATGAGTTGGACCGGAGAGTGAAGGAAAAGCAGCCAACAAGTTTTCAACACCTCTGGGAACTCCTTCAAGATCGTTGGAAAACCATTTCAAGTGACTATCTCATGAGGCTGACTGAGAGAACGCAGAGAAGTGTGCAAAGCTGTAATCAAAGCAAAAGGTGGCTACTTTGATGAATCAACAACAAAAAAAACATATTGTGGGTCATTTAACATGTTTTTGTTGACTACATACTTCCATATGTGTTCTTTCATAGTTTGGATGTCTTCAGTATTAATATATACTGTTCAAAACAATAAAAATAAAGAAAAAACATTGAATAAGAAGGTGTGTCCAAACTTTTGACTGGTACTGTATATGTATATATTGTATCTGTAAATAATCTCTTTCCCCCCTTTCTTCTCCCCCCCTCTCCTGATGTATATTTATATATATTATTGGATCTCATATGGGGAGGTGTACATTTGATGGCTTGGGACTGTGATTGCTGTAGTGGCTTTGGGGCTGCAGGTTGCTGTGAGCAGTTTTGCACTCAGAACTCCATCAGTGGAGTTCAACAAACTGGACTTCATGTGAAAACTGTGATGAATTTCCTGGTTACACAACTACACTATTTGTCCATGTAGTACACAGTTATAGAAGGGAATGATTTATAATCGCACTATCCGTTGCACACAGATGAGGATGGGTTCCCTTTTGAGCCTGGTTTCTCTCAAGGTTTCTTCCTCATATCGTCTCAGGGAGTTTTTCCTCACCACCGTCACCTCTGACTCGCTCATTAGGGATAAATTCACATATTTACAATGTATTTAGTTTAATTTAATTTGAATCAATATATTTCTGTAAAGCTGCTTTGTGACAATATCCATTGTGAAAAGTGCTATACAAATAAAATTTGAATTGAATTATTGATATTGCACAGCTGTAGAGTACCTGAGCCTCACAACAAGCACTTCACTGTACAATTGTCACTGACATTTTATGCAGATGACAAACAACCTTGGCAAACAGACACACATACGTGTGTCATAATTCTACACTTATTATATATTTCATGCATAATGCTACATTTAACCCTGGGCTAATTTGACCCTTTTTCCCATCCATATCGCTGGTATGAGGAAAATGCTATAAATAACATTCAGCAAATCGATTAGCTAATGACATGGTTTGCTTCAGAAGATCCACGTGATGCTTAATATGTGTAGTTTCACCTGATATTTTTCGATTTATGACTCTGTAAATAAGACAAGTGTGAAATGGATTAGAAGAAATCATGATGGCTGATCAATGTGATGCCAAAATGTGAAGATTGACTGGGAATTGTTTGATTATTGAGAGTTTAAAAGATGCAAGACCATGAGACAGTAGAAAGTGAGACAGTAGAAAGTCTCCTTCAAACAGCGGGCATGAGAAAATGACTGATAAGCGTAGCGGTAAACAAATGCTCAAAACTCAGGAAAATATCATACTAACATGCCATCATACATATCTCTACACTAATGGTTCGATTCTGGAGATTCACGTGATCATTTTGATGCCAGTAACATGTATAATTGTTTGATTTATGAGAGTTTAAAATACACATGGACATTAAGTAAAAGTCAAAGCTGAAGGAGCTGTTTACTGACCTTAGAGCCAAACAATGGGAATATCACTGCCATTTAAAGCTTGAATGGAGTTTCTATAGGTGAAAGTATAAGGATTTTAGATGAAAATGTTAAAACAGTGAATTCAGACAATTACACTCAGCACTAGAGTGGTGATAACATCACCCATTCTACTGATCTCCATTAAAATGAATGGGGAAGGGAAGAAGGATAGATAGAAAGAGAAGGATGAGTGCAATCTGTCTGTAATTTGACATGTCCTGGTGTCCCCAAGTTTGACCATATGAATTTTGGTGGCTGTAGCTTGAGAATTGAATGAATTAGAGCAGTTTTTTTAATCCATTCAAGTGAATGGGGAAAAGCAGGATGGATAAATGAGTGTAGAAGGAGAACAGAGGAATATTTTCAACAGCTGTATACAAACACACCTCTAAGGATCTGACTGGACATGTTAGAGTTGGTTTGGTGTCGATATCTGGAAAGCTGTAGGAGGAGATACATTCAGAATATCAGGTGGAATAATAATTAAAAAATTGGAGAACAATTAGTGGTGCTTTCACAACACACTAAATTAGGCATGTTTGTTAACTAGTATGCTAAGCCTGTTCAATTCTTAGTTAGCACACCATGTTTACTGACAGTTAGCTACTTAGATGAGATAAAATGGGCACTGCAAAGATGGACCAGCTCAGACCAGAATTATCCCTCCAAACTGCCAGTAAAAACAACCATCTTCTGTTGGCTTGGAAATGTGTCTGCGATGGCTTATAAAACAAATTCTGGCTTGCGTTTAAAAATCGTTAAAGTCCTGCTATGTCTACACACTACACCACTGTGATTCCTGGGATATACTTCACAGGGACACGTCAGAGTCACGTGTCTCACTCAGAGGTCCAGACTGGATGATTACAGTAGGGATTCCCAATGCTTGAATTAGCGTATTAGCGTATTGCATTCCAGATTTTGTAGTATTCGGGTGAAAACAAGAAAACAACCTAAAATCATTAATTCTGCTAAAACACAGTCAGTAAGTGATACAGTCCCATGCAACAGAATACTACAAACCATGATAAATCATATATTCTAGTTTTATCCTGGAATTTCCCTTTAAACTTTGTCCTTAAAGGCACAATGTGATATAAATATGATAGAAATTCTCTACAGCATATTCATATATATATTACTTATATCTACATATTACAAATATTACTTAATGATGTGTTAAATGTGTGTCAGGAAATTGTTTCAGGGTAGTGGAGCTTGTGTGAGATGTTTCGTTACTCAACATGAACATTTTTTGTTTTATTTTGCTTTTGTTTTATTTTACTTTGGTGGTTCAGTGTAAAATAAAAGGATGGAATGATAAAAGCCTAGTATGATCTCCTGAATATAAATATGTTCAACTAGCCAACATTAAATAATCAAATATCATCAAATATCTAATGTGAATGTAAATGTGACATTAAACATTAAAATTAATTCATCACAAACATTTAGGCTTTGAATCATTGTATTGTTTTAGTTTTGTAATACTGGAACTAACATTATACATGGAAGAGACCAAAACATCTGTTATCAGCCTGATTAAAAAACAGGAAAAATTATTTCTTTTAAATAAATAAATTGTATTGTAAATAAATAAAATAAATAAATGGACTTGATGTAACTAAAAATTTGACACATTAAATATATAACAGTTTATATAAAACATTAACACACCTGTCTTCTGCAGACATCTCAAAACAATAGCAGGCAAAGGAAGGAACATAACTTCTACATAACTTCCTGCTAATCATCTGATCAGCTTTTTCACCTCATCTGAATATACAAATAGTTTCTGTAAATGTTTTAGTAGTCACTAATTCTATCTGACGTGTAAAGTATGTAACCAAACTGGTCGGTGCATTGTACCGCAACGAAACAGCAAGTCCACTTCTTTTGTTTTTGCTATACACTGAAGACATTTGGGTTTGAGAGGAAAAGATGAATATGAGACGACAGAATTTTAGCTTTCATTTCCTGATATTTACATCTAGACGCATTAAACAACTTAGCACATGGCACCTTTTGTTTGAACCCACCGGTTTTTCAAGTGATCAAAAATACTGGAACATGTGTCTGACAGGTGTTTCTGGTTGCCCAGGTGTGTCCTGTTAGATTGACTGTTTAAACAATTAATAGCTCTGAATATCTACTCTTGGTTTGATCCCTGGGTTTCACCTGTAAAGACTGCATTTGTTGTTAAAAAGGATAAACCAACATGAAGACCAGAGAGCTGTCTATGGGAGAAAAGCAAGCCATTCTGAAGCTGAGAAAACAGAGAAAATCAATCAGAGCCATTGCACAAGCATTGGGAATAACCAATACAGCAATGTGGAATGTCCTGAAAAAGAAAGAAACCACTGGTGTACTAACAACCAGACATGACACAGAACAGGTCGGCCAAGGAAACAACAGCAGTTTACAGAGACATTGTGAGAGCTGTGAAGAAAAAAACAAAAACAACAGTCAGTGACATCATCAACTACCTTCACAGGGCAGGGTGAAGGTACCACAATCCACTGTTTGAAGAAGACTTTGAGAGCATAAATATAGAGGCCAAACCACAAGATGCAAACCACTCATCAGCAGTAAGAGTCAGAAGGCCAGATTGGAATTCACAGAGAAATACAGAGATGAGTGACAAAAGCCCTGGATGAACCTCTACCAAAGTGATGGAAAGGGCCAAAGTGTGGAGAAAGAAAGGATCTGCTCATGATCCAGAACATACGAGCTCATGGGTGAAGCATGGTGGAGGTAGTGTCATGGCTTGGCCTTGCATGGCTGCTTCTGGAACAGACTCACTAATCTTTACTGATGATGGAGCTCATGATGGTAGCAGCAGAATGAATTCAGAAACCTACAGAAACATTCTGTCTGCTAATTTACAGAGAAATGCGTCCAATCTAATTGGGAGGAACTTCATCATACAGCAAGACAACGAACCAAAACACACTGCAACACAAAAAAGAACTTCATCAGGGGAAAAGTGGAAGGTTTTAGACTGGCGAAGTCCATCAGCAGACCTTAACCCAACTGAGCAGCATTTCATCTCCTGAAGAGGAGACTGAAGGGAGAAACCCCCCAAAACTAACACCAACTGAAAGAAGCTGCGCTACAAGCCTGGAAAAGCAGCACAAAAGAAGAATGCAGCAGTGTGGTGATGTCAGTGGGTCACCGGATTGATGCAGTTATTGCAAGCAAGAGATATGCAACCAAATATTAAATGTTATTTACTTTAAAACGATCTGTTCCATTACTTTTGCTCACCTAAAGATTGTGTGTCTGCCAGCAAAGATGTTTGAAGTATTTGTAAATATCAGGAAATGAAAGCTGAAATTCTGATCTATCGTCTCATATTCATCTTTTGATCTCAAACCCAAATATCAAGTGGGTTTTTGCTGTCATTCCTCTATATAGCTTGTATATATTGGAACAAAATGTGATTTCTCCAGGACCATGGTGAGGAGGTGGGGGAAGAGGAAACAACAAAGTTAAGAAAATAGTCACATGTTAAATATGTAACCAAACCTGATGGTGTGGTGACTCCAGGGCAGGGCTGATGTTTCATAGATATAATCAGATTTATTTAGTCAGGTGATAAATGAAATCCTTCTGAGCAACAATAGAATAATAAATATTATCTCTACACATTTCACAAGCAAACTCCAAACCTTTTTTTATACATACTATATGGCCAACAGAACGTGCACGCCTGGCCATCACACTCATATGTGTTGAACATTCCAGATTTATTCCCCGTGTGTTTGCTGTTATAATGAGCTCCACTCTTCTGGGAAGCTTTCCACTAGATGTTGGAGCGTGGCTGTGGGGATTTGTGTTCATTCAGCTACAAGAGCTTTAGTGAGGTCAGGCGCTGATGTTGGGATGTCGAGGAGGTCTGGGGTTCAGTCGGTGTTCCAGTTCATCCCAAAGGTGTTCAGTGGGGTTGAAGTTATTGCCATGTGATTTCACAAACACACCATAAGATCTTGTTTCTGCTCAAGCTAGGTACTCAGTTTGCAGTTGTTTTCTTCCATCTCACTTCTCAAAGGTTCCCCTTTTTCTCTTTTCTCTTTCCTGCCATGTCAATTAACTCCATTACAAGAGACTCACATAGTTTTCAAGGAAGCAGTGTCATAATACGTGTACCCAAATGTTACCAGGTATTTCTCAGAAATTAAAGTCTAGCTCAGGAAAAAATAGAATTCTGAAGATAAAGTAGAACCATATTAATTTAACCATAACTCATTGACAAAGGGGGCATTTTCTTTGGCTTTTTCTGGTTGGAGTTTGGGAATTACAGGTTTGAGTTGTTACAAGAGCTTGAGCTGAACGCAGCATTATTTTGGTGTTTGAAGGTTAAGGTGAGGAGGTGAAGAGAGAACAATAGAGTTAAAATGAAGGGAATGCTGCAGGGAAGTGTGTTTTACCAGAACTCACTTCCTTAAAATAAATAACCTGCTCATGTTCAATTCAATTATATAGTGTTTTTACAGTAGTCATTGTCACAAAGCAGCTTTACAGAAATCTGGATGTAGCTTTAGATTCCTAATGAACAGATCAGAGGTGAAAGTGGCATGAGTAAAAAGCTTGCAGTATATTTCAAGGTCTCATTTATGGTATTTTAAGAAGTGAAACTGTTACACGCACTCAAGTCTGTAATGCTCAACTGGCTTCATGCTGTGTTGACATCGTCTCCTGTGTTGGGTGAATTATATTTACTTTTTCCTTGGTAATTAGAGTAATTAATTTTACAGATGATAAATGCAGAGTAATTCACTAGTCATTGTTAGCTGGCCAGGCTGGTTCAGGTGGAATAATGATTAACTAAATAATGCTTAATATCAGATTCCTGATTCTGACAGGTACTCTCCACCCAGCGACACACGCCCTCTGAATCACCTGCTGAAAGAACATTTATTCCAAGGTCCAATCAGATCAATTCAAAGCCAGAGTGAATGTGCAGGTTTACGTTAAAACATGCACTAAAAATGTTATGATATTTTCACAGAGCAAATGTTGCAGTCTGCTTTGATCAATACAGTTTTTCTCCATTTATTTGACACATTTTTCCAAACTACATTGCTTGTTTTCAAATCAGTTAACACCGCAATCTGAACTCTTTATAATTTAGCAAAACAGATTGGAGACTTCCATTTATTTCACACAAATTTCAAAATATATAAAGCATTTTATAACAATCACTATGTACAAAAATCTTTATAAAAAGTACAACTGTCCTTTCAATTTGCCATCTTGCCAAAATCACACAGCATGTATTCAACTGCTATCAGTTTGAGGTGAATTGGTTAAGGAACGAGCTCAGCACCTGTAGTCCAATCAGCTTAATTGGTCACACAATAATCAGTGCTTTGCTGACTATAAAAGGCATCATCTGTCAAAGCTGTTGATCCTGAACTGATGGAAGAAAACAGAATGAGAAGACTGAGAGGTGGTAGAGTTGATGGGAGAGGAATGAAAGAGGAGAAAGAAGAAAAAGAGGGGGAGAAGGAGGAGAGGAAAGAGGGCACACAGGGCATGTTCCAAGAGTTAAAGGGAGAGGATCTGAAGGAAGAAGAGAAGGAAGAGCCTATAGAATAGTTTCTGATGAAATGAGAGCCGCTCTAATAAACCATGTTATTACAGTTTTTCCCAACTGGTTACACGCATTTCCCAAAACATTACACACATTTCCATCAATTACAACCACAAAGTTTCAGTATCACACATACTATACTGAAAATCTTACACTTAAAGGGAAATACTCACTTTTCATTCAGAAATTTTACACACACGCCTCATAGCCAAATAATCCAGTCAGAATCACACACACACACACACACACACACACAAAGCAGATACAGTCAGGTCCGTAAGTATTTGGACAGTGACACTATTTTCCTAATGTTGCCTCTGTACACCACCACAGTGGATTTGAAATGAAGCAGTCAGTATGTGATTGAAGTGTAGACTTTCAGCTTTAATTCACGGGGTTTAAAAATATATTGCATTAACTGTTTAGGAATTATAGCTATTTTTTTTTAGAGTGCCTCCATTTTCAAGGCTCAAAAGTAATTAGACAAACTAACAATCATAAATATTGGAATTATTTTTAATACTAGGATGTAAATCCTTTGCAGTCTATGACTGGCTGACTTACAGGATCAAAGAGTACTATTAGGAGGGTGTTATGTATTCAGAGGAACAAGGACATGCAGGTGTAAACATGTTCATACAAAACAACACTTCACCACAGAGAAATCCAGCAAAGGATCATCCGAGACAGTACACGTTTTATGACGGTGTTGCTGTGGTGGAACGCGGTGTAGCAGTTCTTTTCCTTTTGGAAATGCAAAGTATTTGATCACAATCCATATAAAAGGGTAACACTTCTGCAGGCCGTGGAAGAGGCGTGTGGGACATGGAGGCAAATGCTTGTCAAGCGTGGATCCAGCATTCAGTGTGTTTTTTCCCAAGATGCATCTGCACATGAGAATGTTCAGTGAGATATTGATGAAGTTCTCTGACCAACACCAACAATGAAAAGTAGTTGTATTATTTACAGTACAGTACAGTACACTGCATTTCCCATCAAGAGGCCAAGACAGATGTGCATGTATCAGACAACCACAGAAACAGAAGAGTGGGTAGTATTTCACATATTGGCAAACAGTCATTCATTTTACAGGAGATGAGAACGTATTGCTGAAAACATGATTCACTTTACCAAGGAATGTAGATAAATTGTATCTGATGAAAACATACTTACATTAGCATACTTGTGTTGCCATTGCTGAATAAAACGTGTAATCAAAAGATCACATGTCAATAACTCTGAGGTGAATATTTGCTTTTGAAAATAATATTAACAGAAAAGAATGCAGTACTTTATTCTGAAAAGGAACTGTATTGATGTGAAAAATGTAGTGTCTGTTATGATAGCTGTGATAAATGGGCCTAAGTTTGGATAAAAAGGCCAAATCAATGGAGGAAAAAATACATCCAGATCGCTATCATTCCATGTCGTCTATTTATCAGCATAATGTACACTAGGCTCAAGTCACATATTATCACCTGGAATCAGACATCAGTATCATTTTTACAAATACCAGTAAACAAGCACTGTATCATATTAATCTTATAATAAAGTTTATATTAAGATGTTTGTTTTAATATAGTTTTATTTATCACCTTTACAAATATAAATTAAGTTGTGAAGTAGGTGATACAAAGGTTAGTTTAGTCACATACTTATAGTGGCGCAAGTATTCAGTGGCTGAAGGTGGTAGTGACAGCAGGTTTCAGTGATGTCACTTAAACCATGGTAAGCAATGCATGGATGTAAGTCGTCAAGTGGACGGCCTGATGTAGGTCAGCTGCTTAATGGATATTGTCCTCAGCCGCTTTGATTGGAGATGAACGTGACTACGAGGTAGAGTGGCATCAGCTAATAGCTCATTAGAGTGTAAACAGGCTGCTTTGAGTTGAACAGTAGAACATTCTATGGTAGACGATGTTTTGTTGGGCGCACCTTATACAGGAATGCTTTATCAGCATTGGTTTAATGAGAGAATGTTTAAATGTAACACGATTGTGTGATTGTTTTCTTTGAAAACATATTTGGCAGTGATACAAGGAAGTAAATATCTGGACATACCTAAGAACTGGTTTAGGACAGTGTTTAAGGATTCCTTAGGATACCAGTCATGGTCCACCCACATTCATTTTAAAAAGTACGTGATGCTGAGTTCAGGGAAACTGCTGCAGAGGGTACAAGAAGAGTAGGAGTAGCATCAGTACTCACAGGTACTTCTGAGCTGCAGGCTGAGAAACCCAGAGAGAGAGAGAGAGAGAGAGAGAGAGAGAGAGAGAGACAGAGAGAGAGGGGGCATCCTGAGTTTCCTCAGCAGTGACTTCCCAGGCAAGGAGGTAAAGTCACCGATTTTTTTTCATTATTTTTAAAAATAAGCACACTGTATGTAAACCTGTTTTTATTTATGGCAACAATATTTTAACTGTTTTAACGTCATTACATTTTTATTTGAAAAAAATGTTGGTGTATGTATGAATCAAAAAAGAATTTTGTTTGTAATAGTGTTTATTAAATGACAGATGTTTTTGACACAGGCGAACACAATGAGGTTTCTAATTCGACTGTGTGTGCTGATAATACACGGTAAGATTCTGACTACATCATTATTTTAGCTACTTTAACTGTTATATAGAACTCTAAGGACAAAATTGCAGTTATTAAAGTTCATTTAGTTTCCCAAACAATGAAAAAATGTTCATACACACACACACACAAACACACAAATATATATATATATCAGTCAATTGTCCCATTACTTTTGAGCCTGTGAAAATGGAGGAACTCTGTAAAAAATGGCTGTAATTCCTAAACGGTTAATGCAATATTTTTGTTAAACCCCTTGAATTAAAGCTGAAAGTCTACGCTTCAGTCACATCTTGACTGCTTCATTTCAAATCCACTGTGGTGGTGTACAGAGGCAAAATTACCAAAACTGTGTCACTGTCCCAATATTTGTGGACCTGACTGTATATGAGCAGGGCTGGGAGAGTTACTTTAAAAATGCATTCCATTACAGTTACAGTTTACTTCATTAAAAAGAATGTAATCAGTAATGTTATCCAAATATGAAAGTAATGTAATGTGAATACTTTTGGATTACTTCAAGGTCACATGTGTAAATAAAGTCAAAAGAAAAGCAACATCACAAAAGTATTTCCAAGAACAACTTTAGAGTTTCAACTGAAGTTAAGATGGAAATGAGAAGTGACAGTGGAGCACATTTCTGCAAGGACAGTGACCAAACGGAAATCTGAAGATCGAAAATATTATTAATTTTCATCATTTTGCAACATGATCTTAGAAGCTTTGTTATACAGTATGTACTTACTAAACACATTATTATTTCTTTAAAAGTTTAATTCAGAAAAAAATCGAGTTCTTTGAACATTCTTTATACTTATACATTCAAATTGCATTAAATAATTTTAACAAGTACAAGGAAAAAATACATGTGCATTAGGCTATTTCAGAATACATGTTAATCAAGGCCGTGATCTTTCTTCATTTCACCTGTCAAACCCCTTACTGGCTTTGACAGCAGGCATCCCGTGTACTGGGAATAGATGGATGAATGGAGCAGGGTGAATGAATGGAGCGGGGTGATCGTGGGGGGCGAGTCGTGTTCATTTCTGAGCACAGCTGGCAACCTTAGCCACAACTGTGATCATGCAAACCAGAGAATTTCAAAGCACTAACTAACACTCAATCATTTTATCTAAACTAGCTAACATGATTGCGGTGCTTAAATGCTTCTTTATATTAAATGTCGAGTCCTGCGTTAAAGACCTCGTCTTCACAGCTGCAAGGCATAACACTGTACTGTGATGTTTTATTTCCATTTTCTCCTTTATATACAAAATAATTTAAAAATCCCCATGAATGTAATGCTTTTCTCCAGCGGTCATCATCGTGATAAACAGTTTCAGCATGCCTCTAGAGCAGAATGATTAGAGACAGATGTTATTTGCGGATGCACCAGGAGGGGGCTCACGTGAGTCACGACTGGCAAGAGAGAACCAGAACTATAATCAAACAGCTGTCTATATTGCGTTATATCAAAATATTTATTTCTTTGGTTTTAAATGAAAAAATTTTCATGCTGATAGTATTCCCATTTTTTACAAAATGTACTTGTAATCTGATTATTTTATTTTTTGACATAACTATAACGGATTACAGTTACCAGTTTTTTTGTATCCTGATTCCGTTACTCCCCAAGCCTGTATATAATATACAACAGAAGTGAGTAAACCCCTGTACAATATCAATATTAAATGTCAAATGATTCAAAATTGTATCACCTCTCAGTAATTACATTATTTATGTGTTGACAGGTAGAGTACTTCCTCTAATGAACAATCAAAAACAATGCTTTGGAAAGACTATATTGAAAATAAAGGCCCCAAAGTAGAAAATGAATGCATCAAAAGTGAAAACACCTGTAATCACTGACACACAAGTTAGAAAATCTGTGATCATTGAAACAAAATTGAGTACACCCCTGATTTCCAATTAGCCTAACTGCATGAGTATAAGAGTGAGGGAGTATTACAGTGAGGGAGTATTACAGTGAGGGAGTATTACAGTGAGGGAGTATAAGAGTGAGGGAGTGTTACAGTGAGGGAGTATAAGAGTGAGGGAGTATTACAGTGAAGGATTATTACAGTGAGGGAGTGTTGCAGTGAGGGTGTATTATAGTGATGGAGTGTTGCAGTGAGGGTGTATTATAGTGAGGGAGTGTTGCAGTGAGGGTGTATTACAGTGAGGGAGTGTTGCAGTGAGGGTGTATTATAGTGATGGAGTGTTGCAGTGAGGGTGTATTATAGTGAGGGACTGTTGCAGTGAGGGTGTATTATAGTGATGGAGTGTTGCAGTGAGGGTGTATTATAGTGAGGGAGTGTTGCAGTGAGGGTGTATTATAGTGAGGGAGTGTTGCAGTGAGGGAGTGTTGCGGTGAGTGTGTATTATAGTGAGGGAGTGTTGCAGTGAGGGTGTATTATAGTGAGGGAGTGTTGCAGTGAGGGTGTATTATAGTGAGGGAGTGTTGCAGTGAGGGTGTATTATAGTGAGGGAGTGTTGCAGTGAGGGTGTATTATAGTGATGGAGTGTTGCAGTGAGGGTGTATTATAGTGAGGGAGTGTTGCAGTGAGAGTGTATTATAGTGAGGGATTGTTCCAGTGAGGGTGTATTATAGTGAGGGAGTGCTGCAGTGAGGGTGTATTATAGTGAGTCAGTGTTGCAGTGAGGGTGTATTATAGTGAGGGAGTGTTGCAGTGAGGGTGTATTATAGTGAGGGAGTATTACAGTGAGGGAGTGTCGCAGTGAGGGTGTATTATAGTGAGGGAGTGTCGCAGTGAGGGAGTATTATAGTGAGGGAGTGTTGCAGTGAGGGTGTATTATAGTGAGGGAGTGTTGGAGTGAGGGAGTGTTGCAGTGAGGGTGTATTATAGTGAGGGAGTGTTGCACTGAGGGTGTATTATAGTGAGGGAGTGTTGCACTGAGGGTGTATTATAGTGATGGAGTGTTGCAGTTAGGGTGTATTATAGTGAGGGAGTGTTGCAGTGAGGGTGTATTATAGTGAGGGAGTGTTGCAGTGAGGGTGTATTATAGTGAGCGAGTGCTGCAGTGACGGTGTATTATAGTGAGGGAGTGTTGCAGTGAGGGTGTATTATAGTCAGGGAGTGTTGCAGTGAGGGTGTATAATACTGAGGGAGTGTTGCAGTGACGGTGTATTATAGTGAGGGAGTGTTGCAGTGAGGGTGTATTATAGGGAGGGAGTTTTGCAGTGAGGGTGTATTATAGTGAGGGAGTGTTGCAGTGACGGTGTATTATAGTGAGGGAGTGTTGCAGTGAGGGTGTATTATAGTGAGGGAGTGTTGCAGTGAGGGTGTATTATAGTGAGGGAGTGTTGCAGTGAGGGTGTATTATAGTGAGGGAGTGTTGCAGTGAGGGTGTATTATACTGAGGGAGTGTTGCAGTGAGGGTGTATTATAGTGAGGGAGTGTTACAGTCAGGGTGTATTATAGTGAGGGAGTGTTGCAGTGAGGGTGTATTATACTGAGGGAGTGTTGCAGTGAGGGTGTATTATAGTGAGGGAGTGTTGCAGTGAGGGTGTATTATAGGGAGGGAGTGTTGCAGTGAGGGTGTATTATAGTGAGGGAGTGTTGCAGTGAGGGTGTATTATAGGGAGGGAGTGTTGCAGTGAGGGTGTATTATAGTGAGGGAGTGTTGCAGTGAGGGTGTATTATAGTGAGGGAGTGTTGCAGTGAGGGTGTATTATACTGAGGGAGTGTTGCAGTGAGGGTGTATTATAGTGAGGGAGTGTTGCAGTGAGGGTGTATTATAGTAAGGGACTGTTGCAGTTAGGGTGTATTATAGTGAGGGAGTGTTGCAGTGAGGGTGTATTATAGTAAGGGACTGTTGCAGTTAGGGTGTATTATAGTGAGGGAGTGTTGCAGTTAGGGTGTATTATAGTGATGGAGTGTTGCAGTGAGGGTGTATTATAGTGAGGGAGTGTTGCAGTGAGGGTGTATTATAGTGAGGGTGTGTTGCAGTGACGGTGTATTATAGTCAGGGAGTGTTGCAGTGAGGGTGTATTATAGTGAGGGTGTGTTGCAGTTAGGGTGTATTATAGTGAGGGTGTATTATAGTGATGGAGTGTTGCAGTGAGGGTGTATTATAGTGAGGGAGTGTTGCAGTTAGGGTGTATTATAGTGAGGGAGTGTTGCAGTTAGGGTGTATTATAGTGAGGGAGTGTTCCAGTGAGGGTGCATTATAGTGAGGGAGTGTTGCAGTGAGGGTGTATTATAGTGAGGGAGTGTTGCAGTGAGGGTGTATTATAGTGAGGGAGTGTTGCAGTCAGGGTGTATTATATTCAGGGAGTGTTGCAGTTAGGGTGTATTATAGTGAGGGAGTGTTCCAGTGAGGGTGCATTATAGTGAGGGAGTGTTGCAGTGAGGGTGTATTATAGTGAGGGAGTGTTGCAGTCAGGGTGTATTATAGTGAGGGAGTGTTGCAGTCAGGGTGTATTATATTCAGGGAGTGTTGCAGTTAGGGTGTATTATAGTGAGGGTGTATTATAGTGAGGGAGTGTTGCAGTGAGGGTGTATTATAGTGAGGGTGTATTATAGTGATGGAGTGTTGCAGTGAGGGTGTATTATAGTGAGGGAGTGTTGCAGTGAGGGTGTATTATAGTGTGGGAGTGTTGCAGTGAGGGTGTATTATAGTGAGGGAGTGTTGCAGTGAGGGTGTATTATAGTCAGGGAGTGTTGCAGTGAGGGTGTATTATAGTGAGGGAGTGTTACATTCAGGGTGTATTATAGTGATGGAGTGTTGCAGTGAGGGTGTATTATAGTGAGGGAGTGTTGCAGTGAGGGTGATTTATAGTCAGGGAGTGTTGCAGTGATGGTGTATTATAGTGAGGGAGTGTTGCAGTGAGGGTGTATTATAGTCAGGGAGTGTTGCAGTGACGGTGTATTATAGTGAGGGAGTGTTGCAGTGAGGGTGTGTTACACTGACAGATTATTACATTAAGACAGTATTACAGTGTCGGAGTATTACAGTGATGTAGTGTTACAGAAAGTCACTGGTAAAGTAATGGCGTTATAACAGTGAAGAAGTGTAGTGTATGCAGTCAGATGATTAATGAAATTACTACACAGTCACACTAGGTTAAACTAAACCTCATGGAGTTACATTACCTTAATGTAAACTTAATGCAATCACAATATATTATTGTAAACATTATGCAGTCACATGACATTAATGTAAATCTTATGCAGTCAGATGTTATTAACGAAATTATTACAGTGAAGTAGTATTAAAGTCCAGTTTGTGAGTATTAGAGTGAGGACATGTATAGTGATGGGATATTATAGTGACAGAATATATTTCAGTGAGGGTGTGTTACAGTGAATGTGTTACAGTGAGGCAGTGTTAATGGAAGAGCGCCTCCTATCTGTAGATGCTTGGTAATTGTACTGTCACTACAAACCTTAGGCTCCAACTACTAATCTGATCAAATTTGACTTTGCAGAAAGAAACTTTTTTTAATGAATAAAATGTCTTTTATAATATACTTTTAACAATTATGAAAAAAGTTTGTAATAAAACCCAAGCCAATAAAAATTGGACAGTAAAACTTAAAAAAGTAAAGTAAACCTAATGCAGCCACATTACATTAATGTAAAACTTAAGATAAGATAAGATAAGATAAGATTTGTGCAGACACAAAGTAAATGAAGAGTTAATCAGATGCCCTAAAATAGGAGTTTACAGTCTGATAGCTGCTGAGAGGAAGAACCCGTGAAAGTGCTTCATTCTGCACCAAGGCACATAGCCACATGACATTAATGTAAATCATATGTACAATAGTTACATGATGTTAACATTAAACCACAAATAACTCAAAACTAAATACCCCCCTCAACCACCAATAGCAATAACACCTCAACCAGAAATATTCACAACTACAAACAACCTCAACCACAAATATCCCATAACTGACTGCCCCTTTAACCAGCAATAATCCAACAGCTAAATACCATCTCAACCACATATACCCCCACAGCTAAATACGTGCTCAATCACAAATACCCCCACAGCTAAATATCATCTCAACCACAAATACCCCCACAGCTAAATACCTAATATTATAGTGAGGAAGTGTTGCAGTGAGGGTGTATTGTAGTGAGGGAGTGTTGCAGTGAGGGTGTATTATAGTGAGGGAGTGTTGCAGTGAGGGTGTATTATAGTGAGGGAGTGTTGCAGTGAGGGTGTATTGTAGTGAGGGAGTGTTGCAGTTAGGGTGTATTATAGTGAGGGAGTGTTGCAGTTAGGGTGTATTATAGTGATGGAGTGTTGCAGTGAGGGTGTATTATAGTGAGGGAGTGTTGCAGTGAGGGTGTATTATAGTGAGGGTGTGTTGCAGTGACGGTGTATTATAGTCAGGGAGTGTTGCAGTGAGGGTGTATTATAGTGAGGGAGTGTTGCAGTTAGGGTGTATTATAGTGAGGGAGTGTTGCAGTTAGGGTGTATTATAGTGAGGGAGTGTTGCAGTTAGGGTGTATTATAGTCAGGGAGTGTTGCAGTGACGGTGTATTATAGTGAGGAAGTGTTGCAGTGAGGGTGTATTGTAGTGAGGGAGTGTTGCAGTGAGGGTGTATTATAGTGAGGGAGTGTTGCAGTGAGGGTGTATTATAGTGAGGGAGTGTTGCAGTGAGGGTGTATTATAGTGAGGGAGTGTTGCAGTTAGGGTGTATTATAGTGAGGGAGTGTTGCAGTTAGGGTGTATTATAGTCAGGGAGTGTTGCAGTGACGGTGTATTATAGTGAGGAAGTGTTGCAGTGAGGGTGTATTGTAGTGAGGGAGTGTTGCAGTGAGGGTGTATTATAGTGAGGGAGTGTTGCAGTGAGGGTGTATTATAGTGAGGGAGTGTTGCAGTGAGGGTGTATTGTAGTGAGGGAGTGTTGCAGTGAGGGTGTACTATAGTGAGGGAGTGTTGCAGTGAGTGTGTATTATAGTGAGGGAGTGTTGCAGTGAGGGTGTATTATAGTGAGGGAGTGTTGCAGTGAGGGTGTATTATAGTGAGGGAGTGTTCCAGTGAGGGTGTATTATAGTGAGGGAGTGTTGCAGTCAGGGTGTATTATAGTGATGAAGTGTTGCAGTGAGGGAGTATTATAGTGAGGGACTGTTGCAGTGAGGGAGTATTATAGTGAGGGACTGTTGCAGTGAGGGAGTATTATAGTGAGGGACTGTTGCAGTGAGGGTGTATTATAGTGAGGGAGTGTTGCAGTTAGGGTGTATTATAGTCAGTCAGTGTTGCAGTCAGGGTGTATTATAGTGAGGGAGTGTTGCAGTGAGGGTGTATTATAGTGAGGGAGTGTTGCAGTTAGGGTGTATTATAGTGAGGGAGTGTTCCAGTGAGGGTGCATTATAGTGAGGGAGTGTTGCAGTGAGGGTGTATTATAGTGAGGGAGTGTTGCAGTCAGGGTGTATTATATTCAGGGAGTGTTGCAGTTAGGGTGTATTATAGTGAGGGTGTATTATAGTGAGGGAGTGTTGCAGTGAGGGTGTATTATAGTGAGGGTGTATTATAGTGATGGAGTGTTGCAGTGAGGGTGTATTATAGTGAGGGAGTGTTGCAGTGAGGGTGTATTATAGTGTGGGAGTGTTGCAGTGAGGGTGTATTATAGTGAGGGAGTGTTGCAGTGAGGGTGTATTATAGTCAGGGAGTGTTGCAGTGAGGGTGTATTATAGTGAGGGAGTGTTACATTCAGGGTGTATTATAGTGATGGAGTGTTGCAGTGAGGGTGTATTATAGTGAGGGAGTGTTGCAGTGAGGGTGTATTATAGTCAGGGAGTGTTGCAGTGACGGTGTATTATAGTGAGGGAGTGTTGCAGTGAGGGTGTGTTACACTGACAGATTATTACATTAAGACAGTATTACAGTGTCGGAGTATTACAGTGATGTAGTGTTACAGAAAGTCACTGGTAAAGTAATGGCGTTATAACAGTGAAGAAGTGTAGTGTATGCAGTCAGATGATTAATGAAATTACTACACAGTCACACTAGGTTAAACTAAACCTCATGGAGTTACATTACCTTAATGTAAACTTAATGCAATCACAATATATTATTGTAAACATTATGCAGTCACATGACATTAATGTAAATCTTATGCAGTCAGATGTTATTAACGAAATTATTACAGTGAAGTAGTATTAAAGTCCAGTTTGGGAGTATTAGAGTGAGGACATGTATAGTGATGGGATATTATAGTGACAGAATATATTTCAGTGAGGGTGTGTTACAGTGAATGTGTTACAGTGAGGCAGTGTTAATGGAAGAGCGCCTCCTATCTGTAGATGCTTGGTAATTGTACTGTCACTACAAACCTTAGGCTCCAACTACTAATCTGATCAAATTTGACTTTGCAGAAAGAAACTTTTTTTAATGAATAAAATGTCTTTTATAATATACTTTTAACAATTATGAAAAAAGTTTGTAATAAAACCCAAGCCAATAAAAATTGGACAGTAAAACTTAAAAAAGTAAAGTAAACCTAATGCAGCCACATTACATTAATGTAAAACTTAAGATAAGATAAGATAAGATAAGATAAGATAAGATAAGATTTGTGCAGACACAAAGTAAATGAAGAGTTAATCAGATGCCCTAAAATAGGAGTTTACAGTCTGATAGCTGCTGAGAGGAAGAACCCGTGAAAGTGCTTCATTCTGCACCAAGGCACATAGCCACATGACATTAATGTAAATCATATGTACAATAGTTACATGATGTTAACATTAAACCACAAATAACTCAAAACTAAATACCCCCCTCAACCACCAATAGCAATAACACCTCAACCAGAAATATTCACAACTACAAACAACCTCAACCACAAATATCCCATAACTGACTGCCCCTTTAACCAGCAATAATCCAACAGCTAAATACCATCTCAACCACATATACCCCCACAGCTAAATACGTGCTCAATCACAAATACCCCCACAGCTAAATATCATCTCAACCACAAATACCCCCACAGCTAAATACCTGCTCAACCACAAATACCCCCACAGCTAAATACCTGCTCAATCACAAATACCCCCACAGCTAAATACCATCTCAACCACAAATACCCCCACAGCTAAATACCTGCTCAATCACAAATACCCCCACAGCTAAATACCATCTCAACCACAAATACCCCCACAGCTAAATACCTGCTCAATCACAAATACCCCCACAGCTAAATACCTGCTCAATCACAAATACCCCCAAAGCTAAATACCTGCTCAACCACAAATACCCCCACAGCTAAATACCTGCTCAATCACAAATACCCCCACAGCTAAATTCCATCTCAATCACAAATACCCCCACAGCTAAATACCTGCTCAATCACAAATACCTCCACAGCTAAATACCTGCTCAATCACAAATACCCCCACAGCTAAATACCTGCTCAATCACAAATACCCCCACAGCTAAATACCTGCTCAATCACAAATACCCCCACACCTAAATACCATCTCAATCACAAATACCCCCACACCTAAATACCTGCTCAATCACAAATACAAACACAACTAAATAAAACCTCAACCACAAAACTCCATAGCTAAACAAACCCTCCAGCACAAATGCATACAGTACATTATGTTAATGTAAAAGTTAAGCAGGCATTATTAGTTATTGTACACCTCATACAGTCACCTTACATTAATGTTAGTTTATTAAGCCAAATTATGTTATTTTAAACTGTATGAAGTCCCATTACATTAATGTAAACATTGTGTGTTTTGTTTCTTGCAGTGGGCCTAACAAGGAGCCAAATTACAGGTAAATACATTTCAATTCTAAATTTTATCTGTTGACAAATGGCAATACATTTCTCAAAGTAAGAAATATAAACTCATAAATTAATGAATTATGGTTGTTTGTGTGATTGATTGACTGAACGATAAATTGTTAAAATAGAATTTTTTTCACACATGTAACGTGGGGTTTGGGTTTTGTTGTGTTTCTTGTTCATTGTTCTCATGTCTTTTATTTTGGAGTTTAGTCATGGTTCCTGTCTAGTCATGTGTTCCTTGCCCCTCCTGTGATCTTGTCATGTGTTACCCTTGTCTTTGTGTCATGTTCTGATTGGTTACTTGGTTTCATGTGTCTTGTTCTGATTGGTTGATTAAGTCATGTGTCCTTGATTGTTTGTTGTATATATAGCCCTCATGTAGCCATTGTCTCTTGTCGTATATTGATGTTGTAACCTGCTGTCTGTTCAAGTCAAGTCAAGGCAAGTCTTTATCTGTATTGTTGGTTTTCACTTCGTTAAATAAAGCTGCACTTGGGTTCATCACCACGCTTGCCTCGGTGGACAAATGTTACAGAATACACAACAAGAGACAATGGCTACATGAGGGCTATATATACAACATTTGTGTTCAGGAAACCAGTATGGGCAGCTGTGTATAACCACACAATTCCCCCTGCAACCTGGCAACCTGTGCTCTGAGGTGGTCTCCCCATGGACCCGGGGTGAACTGAGCCACATTTTTAGACTTAACTCCGGTCCCAGCTCCTCCCTTTTGGGGGCCACAATCACCAGAGCCACAGGAACTGCCTCACTCCATGGTTTAAGGAGATTGAGGTGTTATATTTGAGGTGCATCACCTCTATCCATCCTCCCATCTATTTTCTGAATGCAAACTCCCATTACTATGGACTAATATATCCTACCAAACCAGCATACTCAGATTCTGGCAGACTTTTGGACCCAGAAGAACAACACAGTGCGCGAGGGTGTCTGTGCAATGTTTGCTGTTGACATTGGATTACAGTTTGTTTGTCTAGTTTTGCTGAATGTTACTAATTTTTAGTTTTCAATTTTTGTTGCAAAGTTATTTGTGCAAATTTATTCCAAATACAGATTTGGGAACATTTTTTAAGGCCCAACATTTTCTATACCACATGAAAAGAAACTGGTCGACAAGAAAAAGGTGGAGAAAAACACTGTATCCAGGTGATCAGTGACGTCTAGCATGCCACACAGGGAAACTTCTATTTTAAATTGTTTTTGACCGATGTGCTGGCCAATCTTCTTTTAACTTAATGCCAATAATATAAAATAACTGGTTTTCACAAAATGTTCTGGATGGTGCTTTTAGTCCCTGAGCGAGTGAACTAGAATGAGGATGTGTTTCTAATCAAGACTCTAAAGCTCTTCTGTAAGTAAGAGTAAGTAAGTAAGAGTAAGATATTCCTTTATTTGTCCCGCAGTGGGGAAATTGCATTTAGCAATAGCAGGGGTACAGTACAGAAAGAGTATGCACACAAGAACAAGATAGATTAAAAACTATTCTAATATGAGGTAACAAAATCAAATAGACTCTATATATACAAAAACACTATAATACAAGCAGAATTACTAAACTAAATACACTGTACATAAATGGCTTAAATAGTGCTAAAGCAAAAATCCTAACACAAAACAAAGAGATGGGTATATACACATAAGTACAGGTTGGTTGAGAATAGTGTAGCTTGCCAGTAGTGTGACGGTATTGCACATTAAAATATTGCACACTGATATTGCACATAAATGTGAGTGTAAATACTGCAATGAGAGTTTATAAATAAATAAATCAGCAGTGTTCATTATAAAGTCTTACAGCAGCAGGAAGGAAAGACTGACGAAATCGATCCTTTACACACTGAGGGTGGAGCAGTCTGTCACTGAAGCTGCTCTCCAGAGCTGACAGGACGTCCCGCAGGGGGTGGGACTCGTGGTCCAGATGTCAGTTTTGTCAGGACCCGTCTGTCCCCAACCTCCCGCACTGAGTCCAGAGGACAGCCCAGGACAGAGATGGACCTCTTGATGACCTTGTCCAGCTTTTTCCTCTCCCTCTCAGTGATGCAGCTGCTCCAACAGACCACACCATACAGGATGGCTGATGCCACCACAGAGTCATAAAAAGTCTTTAGGAGCGCCCCCTGCACACCAAAGGACCGCAGTCTCCTCAGGCGGTAGAGCCTGCTCTGACCCTTCCTGTACAGTGCGTCTGTGTTGTGAGTCCAGTCCAGTTTGTGGTTTAGGTGAACACCCAGGTACTTATAAGAGTCCACTTTCTCAATGTCCATTCCCTGCATGTTCACCAGTGAGGGGGCAGACCGGTGTCTGCGGAAATCCACCACCATCTCCTTGGTCTTTCCCGTGTTGATGAGGAGGTGATTTGGCCGACACCAGTCCACGAAGTCCTGCATCAGTCTTCTGTACTCTGCGTCATCGTCGTCACTGATCAGGCCAACGATGGCTGAGTCATCAGAGAACTTGAGCAGGACACAGCTGTCCGTGTTGTACATGAAGTCTGCAGTGTAGATGGTGAAAAGGAAGGGCGCGAGCACCATGCCCTGGGGGACACCCACACTGCAGGTCAGGGTGTCAGTCCCCAACTCTCACAAACTGGGGCCTATTTGTGAGATAGTCCAGGACCCACTCCGCCAGATGTGAGTCCACTCCAGCCCACTCCAGCTTGTCCCTCAAAAGCAATGGCTGAATTGTGTTGAATGCGCTGGAGAAGTCAAAGAATAAAATCCTCACAGCGCTGCCGGGCTTCTCCAGGTGAGTTAGAGCACGGTGCAGCAGGAAAATCACAGCGTCCTCCACTCCAATCCCGGGTCGGTAGGCGAACTGCAGCGGGTCCATCGCTGAGCTCACCTCAGAGCGGAGGTGGCCCAGGACCAGTCTCTCCAGTGTCTTCATCAGATGTGATGTGAGAGCCACCGGCCTAAAGCTGCTGAGGTCTCTAGCGTGTGGAGTTTTGGGCACTGGTACCACACAGGAGGTCTTCCATAGCTGTGGTACCACCCTCAGCTTGAGGCTCATGTTGAAGACTTGCCCCATAATCCCACGCAGTTCCTCTGCGCAGGAATTCAGGAGCCTGGAGCTGATACCGTCAGGTCCAGCTGCCTTCCTTGCTTTGATCCTCCTCAGCTCTTTCCTCACCTGGCCAGGTGTGAAAGACAGGGGTGGGCTGAGGGGGTGAATGAGTCCATGGGGCCGTGAGTCCGTGGGTGGTGTGGAGTGAGCCAGAGGTGTGAGGGGCTGTGGGAGGGAGGCATTGTCCCGTTGACGAGGTGTAGTGTAGCTGCATGGGGGGAGTAGTGGGTGACTGGTCGAATCGGTTGAAGTGATGGTTCAAGTCATTGACCCACTGCAGGTCCCCCACAACCTGGGAGTGGGGTGCTTTGAAGCCTGAGATAGTCTTTAGGCTCCTCCACACCCCACTGATGTTTTGCTGCTTCAGCTGCTCCTCCATCTTCCTCTTGTAGCTGGCCTTGCCCTCCCTGATCTTCTTTCTCAGCTAATTTTGTACAGCCCTGAGTTTCTCCTTGTCCCCTGACCTGAAAGCTCTCATCTTCTCCTTCAGGAGATTGACTTGAGGTCAATTGACTTGAGGTCAATCAAGTAAGTCGCTCTGGATAAGGGCGTCTGCTAAATGCTGTAAACGTAATAAGCATAGACAGTTTAAACTCCACAGTTTATTTCAGATATAAAAGTGCAGTAATCCATGCACATTATATGATTTGAGGTCAATCAAGTCAAAGTTTACATTTGTTAGTCTTCTTATGCATAAATTTACACACTCTCAGGAGCCCAAGTAAATTATGGGTGTTTTTTCCGAATTTATGGAATTTTTGTGAATACTAAATTTCTTGTGTAAAAGCTCCTATGAACGATTTATGAATACATCTGTTTTGGAGGCATTACCCACCCACAAAACATTCTTGTAGCTAGGGGTCATACCACGGTCTTGTTAACAGTATTCACAAAACCCAGTTGCTGTTGTAGCCTATGTAGACTAATGTTAAAATGTTGTTGAAAGGCTGGGTGGCTGGGGACTTTTTTGTTTGTGGCGTCTCTGTATTGATAGGGAAATCTGCTGAAAATATGTGATTTAATTTCACATAGTCTGGCTATGCAGCTATAGCATTTTGGATAATTTCTTGAAACTGGTATTTCATTGAAATTAAATTCTATTTGGCTTTAATGTATAAACATCTCTAATTTTATCAGCCTATTTTCTGCTGCCAGTTGTGTTTCATGTTGGGATTTTCTATTAGGTGTGATGTGTTGAGCTGCTGGATGTGTGTGTGTGTGTGTGTGTGTGTGTGTGTGTGTGTGTGATACTGTAAATAACTGTTATTTGTGATGAACTGGCAAGTAAACAAACCTTGACTGATGGCTGTTCAACTCATTGAATTGCTGGAATTTTTAGATTTCTTTTCAAACCTGTTACCACTCTGTTTTACCTAGGCCCACCTACTGTTCAATTTCTGGCCTTGCCACTGTATTAAAGGCAATGGTTTGGGAATAATTGTTTTATAAAAGTTGTTCCAATTTTAAACTCCTTTTTAAACCATTGCTACATTCTCACTAAATGTTGAACTTTACTGATGCCTATTCATGTCCAGCATTTGCCTTTTTTGATGCTCATCTCATTGCCAATATAAGCTTGTGCACCTAAACGCCATATAAATCTAAACCATCTAAATGCCATTTTTGCTACTCTTCCATATTTTGTCCAATCTTCATCCTGTAACGCACTGGCAAATGCAAAAAACAGGATGTGAGGGTGTATCTCAGCAATGCATCTACGTATCATCTAGAAACTTCATAAGTATCTTCTGGACCAAGCCCTGAATGTATCCAAAAAGTTTTGTGACTTTGCCACCTTGTGGTCAAGCACTGTAAGAACTTTTATTTTTTTCCTTATATCATTTGAAGAATTTGTGCTAAATTCACAGTTCAGTTCAATTTTTTATAATTCCTTGGAGTATGCTCAAGTGAATGCACACCAGCATCTGAAATTCAAGTGTTCTTCTTATTGACCATCTTGGATTTTGATAAAACTATTTTTTTGCTACTCCTCCTTCAAATTTTGTCCAGTCATCACCAAATTTGGCACATCATCTTCAGAGTAAGCCTCACAAAATTTATCAAAAGAATTTTGAATGCGACAAAGGTTTGCCCATAATGGGCCAACGAATCTGACAGCGAAGCCTCACTTCCTGTTTGGTGGCTGTATCTCAGCAATGACTACACAATACTCGGTAGGAATCTTCAGAACCATGACCTGAGGCTACGCAACAAATTTCATGCCAGCACCACCTACTGGTCAAAAGTTACAATAACTTGCTTAAAATGCTTACATCTAACTTAACCTTTTATTGTTCACCTTGGGGCAATTTGTTTTGTAGCAATGGACTACACCACAAACAAATACACCAATTATACAGTAAACATATAATAAATATTAAAAGAAAGGATCACAAAAACCTAAAACTAGCTTTTTCTATTTGAGTTAAGCAAACACACATGGTAGCACATGGTTGTTGTTGTTCCTCTTTCGGCTGCTCCTGTTAGGGGTTGCCACAGCGGATCATTGGTCCATGTATTTGATTTGGCACAATTTTTATGCCAGATGCCCTTCCTGACCCAACCCTCCCCAATTTTATCTGGGCTTGGGACCGGCACTGAGATCACACTGTTGTATGCAACCCCAGTAGCTGGGGCTGGTTCCCTGGCTGGGAATCGAACCCGGGCCACAGCAGCAAGAGTGCTGTGGCCTAACCACTAGTCCTTCAGGGACCCGAAGAAATAGCACATGGTACAAAAGAAAATTTAAATCTGTTTGTTTTAGCTAAAGGGACTGTATACAAAGTCCCTGAAAGCAAAGTCTGGAATGCATCATGAAGGGGATGAGATGTGTCAGATATAAAGTAGTTTGCTTTCCTAAGTACCTGATTAGTAAATAAATCTGGCAACCCAGGCAGTTTCGCTCCTAACGCTTTACTACAAGTATTTACAAGCTTCAAGTATTTACAGCCCTCACCCGTGCAATGCAGTGTCATCAATGGGGCAGTCGTGACCTAATGGTTAGAGGCTCGGACTTGCAACCCGAAGGTGAACCTGAAGGTCGTGGGTTCGAGTCTCGGGTCCGGCAGGGATTGAAGGTGGGGGGAGTGAATGACCAGCGCTCTCTCCCACCCTCAATACCACGACTGAGGTGAGACCCTTGAGCAAGGCACCGAACCCCCAACTGCTCCCCGGCACTGCAGCAAAAAAAGGCTGCCCACTGCTCCGGGTGTGTGTTCACGGTGTGTGTGTGTGTGTGTGTGCACTTGGATGGGTTAAATGCAGAGCACAAATTCTGAGTATTGGTCACCATACTTGGCCACAAGTCACTTCACTATCACTATCAAGTCATCAAGTGCTGATCTGAAATTTTCTTATTAAAACTCCCCTCCTCCCTTTTTGACGACTGTCTCGGCCTGTGAAAGCCGGCTGCCGTGGAACTTTCCTGGAAGGAAACGCCGCAGGAGAAGAGGAAAGCGAGGGGGCATTGCGACTAAACTTAACTTAAGTTTAATGCATCAGCTGAAATTGGTTATGGATTGCTTTCAGCCTGGGCCTGGATGTGATCGCTTTGTTATGCAGCGCTCACTTGAGGTGGCTTTTCAGTGGATTTTACCTGTGTCTCAGGACACATAATCCCTTCTTGCCATTGGACACCACGTCTTCGTCGCGGAGGTGTGAATCTTTGCAATCTTCGCTTGCTGTGCCATGCAGCGCAGCCAGACTGTGATCCAGTGTGTGTCAAGATGGCTCTGGTAAACGCTTGATCTCTTGTAAATAAGACATTTATTTTGCGAGATTTCATCACCTCAAACAATTTGGATTTTTTATTAGTGACTGAGACTTGGTTAAGCATGGGAGATACAAGCCCCTTTTCTGAACTTGTGCCCGCAGGCTGCTCTTTTTTGAACTGTCCTAGACTTTCTGGCAGGGGCGGTGGGCTTGCGTCTGTTTTTAAGAGCAGTTTTGGTTGCCGATCTCTAAAGACTGACTTGTTCTCGAGTTTTGAAGTTCTCCTATTTCAGCTAAATATGAACAAGTTAGCCATTGCTGTGGTTTATCACCCCCAAAACCAAATAAGGATTTTTAAATTGAGTTTGCGAACTTCTTAGGAGACATTGTTCTTCGCTATGGCCAGCTTTTGATTGTGGGGGATTTTAATATTCACATTTGTTGTGAATCAAACTCCTTGGCTAGGGATTTTATTAATCTGATTGACTCTTTTGACTTTACTCAAGTGGTGAATGGTCCAACTCACAAACTGGGCCACAGATTAGACCTTGTGTTGGTGCATGGTATTTCGGTGCATGGTGAACTCGAAATTTTTGATTTGAGTTTTTCTGATCATATGCCTGTTACTTTTACCTGCTCTTTTTCGAATGAAGTTTCAAAAACTACGATGGTTTCACAGCAGATTCGTACCTTTAGTCCATCTTCTAATGCTGATTTCTCTGCTTTATTCAAGGAGGCTTGTCAAACTTAGTCTTGATTCGCTTTCAAATCTGTTTAATATTGATGAGCATCTTATGTTATTCAATTCCATCAGTACTGACATAATGAATTCTGTGGCTCCACTAAGAGATAAACAGCATAATTCTAAAACTGAACCTTGGTTAACTAGCATCACACTTGAACTTAGACGGGTTTGTCGTAGAGCTGAACGAAAGTGGAAAAAAGATAAATTACAAGTGTCTTCTGAAATATTACGTGAGTCACTCATTAGATACCAAAAATCAATCAAAGCGGCAAAGTCTACATACCTCTCTGACATTACAGCGAAAAACTGTCATAAACCTAAAATGCTTTTTACTGGTTTAAATTCGGCTGTGAGTGCTGTGAGTGCTGTCTGTCTTAATGCATCAACTGCAGTATGTGATAGCTTTTTAAAGTTTTTCACAGACAGAAATTGTTGAAATCAGACAGAATATTGTATCTTTAAACTGCGATGTGTCTGTTTTCTCTCTGTGTGCTTTGTCCTTTAAGGAATTCCAGTCAGTTACTTTTAACTCACTACAAGATATTATTAAGCAGCTTAAACCTACCACACGTCTTCATGACATTATTCCAACACGTTTTTTGCTGCAGGACTTTGATGTCATTGGGCCTAGCATTCTAGCTATAATAAACATGTCCCTTCTCACAGGTGTTGTTCCTAGATACCTAAACCATGCAACCTTTGCTTAAAAAATCAAATCTTGACCCAAACATTCTCTCCAATTACAGGCCTATTTCAAATTGATCTTTTATTTCTAAAATCTTAGAGAAAGTTGTGTTGGAACAACTGCAGAGTTTGCCTTGGTTTGCATTTGCTTCATATAAAAGTGCTGAGCCAGCATTTCAAATCCTTCATAACCTTATTGGAAAACAGCACAGTAACCATTTGAATTAGATACAGGAGCTTAGGCAAAACATTCATTTTCAACAAAGCTATATGTCCCAGCCAAGAGATAGGTAAGGTATCCCAGTGTTTTAGATCCTGCTTTATTTTGTCACTCAAGAGAATAAAATTGGTTTAATATAACAGATTAAATTCTGTGCTAATAAAAATACCTAAATACACAAATCCCTTATGCAACCACTTAAAAGGAAACTTGGGGTCTATATTAGGCATAGCTTCCAAACTGCCCACAGGCATGGCCTCAGACTTTGCAAGGTTGATTTTATAACCTGAGAAACGCTAAATAGATCAATGATATTAATAAGTGCTGATACTGAGGTTCCAGGATTAGTAATAAATATTAACAGGTCATCCACATGCCACCTATCTCCAACCTATAGACCTTCACTAGCCGAGTCTGCCCTAATCACTTCAGCCAGGGGTTCGAAGGCAAGCGCAAAGAGCAGGGGTGACAAAGACAGCTAAAAAGAAGCAAAAATCTTAGCAAGTCACTTGCGATCATTATTTAGCAGAGCTATAGGTCTATATGACGAACATTTGCCTTTTTTCAACATGAGGGATATATTAGCTTCTCTAAGAGTTTCAGATAGCATACTTTTCCGAAATGAATAATTGAATGTACTGAGCTCATTCCTTTAATTGTTACTCAGAGCATGGCAGGGAATAGTAGTGCATATTCAACTTTAATGGCTCTCACAGAAACCTTCACGTCGTCAAATTCCCTTGAGAAGTCGTTGAAGAGTGATCTTGCCAATTTGTTTCTTATTGGATGTAAAGCACTTACTGGCTGCAGCCATTAATTTCTTTTTGTATAACTTGTGAAAACGCACGATCACAGGGTGATCCAGCCCTTTTTTGGGGCTGAAAAAGCCATGAGCTCAGATTTACATATCTGCGATTATAAATAAATCCCTTCTATAACTGTGTAGTACAGGTCAAATAGTGCAACTGTATAACCAGAACATTCATTACAGTTTTCACGTGAAGTCTGTTTTGTTGAACTTATCCACTGTTCACTGATGGAGACTTGAGTGCAAAAATGTTCATAGCAATTGTAGTCCTAAGCCATCATAGCATAAATGTTCATATGAATTGTGGTCCAAAGCCATCTTCATGGATTTACCATCCTCAGTAATCTCAATGATCTTCAGGCTGTCCATGTGGGCCATCCTTAGCAGCAGCAAGTGATTTCCAATTGATGAGAACTCCAACCAGAAGTAGGCCATCAGGATGGGTCAGGCAGCGAGGATCATGTAGTGACAATATATTTCTTATTTTAGCAATATTTCTGAGATGAAAGAAAGCAATCCTAGTAATATTATCTACATGAGCTTCAAAAGAAAGACTAGAGTCGATAATCACACCAGGGTCTTTTACTGCTGCACATGATGAAACAGAAAGGTCATCCAGAGTTATTCTGTAATCAGAAAGCTTACTTCTAGCTGCATGTGGTCCTAGTACAAGTACTTCTGTCTTGTCAGAATTAAGTAAGAGAAAGTTAATAAGCATCCAGTTTCTAATGTCTTTTACACATTCCTCAACTTTATTAAGCTGGTGTCTGTCATCTGGCTTTGCTGAAACATACAACTGTGTGTCATCAGCGTAACAGTGGAAGCTAATACCATGCTTACGGATAATTTAGCCCAGAGGTAGCATATATAAAGAAAAGAGCAGTGGGCCTAAAACAGAGCCTTGCAGAACAACAAACTTTACCTTAGTATGAGAAGAGAAGTCACCATTTATGTCTACAAACTGATAACGATCAGTCAAATAAGACCTGAGCCAGGAAAGGGCCGTTCCCTTAATGCCTACTACATTTTCTAGTCTATCGAGGAGAATAGCATGATCAATGGTATCAAACGCTGCACTAAGGTCAAGCAGCACCAGCAAGGAGACACAACCCTGATCAGAGGCCAGTAGTAAGTCATTTACCACTTTAACCAGCGCTGTCTCTGTGCTATGATGAGGCCTAAATCCTGATTGATACATTTCATGAATGTTATTGCTATGTAAGTATGAGCATAGCTGCTGCGCTACAACCTACCAAGGGGAGATTTGATATTGGTCTATACTTAGACAGCTGACAGGGGTCAAGGTCAGGATTTTTAATCAGGGGTTTGATAACTGCTAGTTTAAAAGATTTGGGTACATAGACAGTGCTAAGGGAAGAATTGATAATTTTTTGAAGAGGTTCAATTGCTTGTAGAATTATCTGTTTGAAGAAACATGTAGGTAAAGGATCTAGTACACAGTTTGATATCATTATATTATTATCTAAAGATTTAGTTATAAAACTGTCTGATTTTAAATTAATAATCTGAATTTTTTGCCTGATATTTTCAATTTTACCATTGAAATAATTCATGAAGTCATCCCTGCTATATAATGAAGGTGTGCGTGTTTCTATTGTGGTCTTATTCCTAGTTAATTTTGCTACAGTATTAAATAAGAATCTAGGATTATTTCTGTTATCTTCAATTAGGGTGGAGAGATACAATGATCTAGCAGCACTAAGAGCTTTCCTATCGCTCAAAAGGCTCTCCTTCCATGCTATTTGAAATACTACCGATTTAGTTTGACGCCATTTACGTTCTAGTTTTCGAGTGGTCTGTTTTAAAGTTCGTGTGTGATCGCTATACCAGGGTGCTAGCTTTTTCTCCCTAATTATTTTTCTTTTTAGTGGAGCTACCTTATCTAGCGAGTTGCAGAACGTTGATTCTAAACATTCAGTTGCCTGGTCAAGTTCTGTGGGATCAGACGGTGATCCAATCATGGTTGATAAATCTGGGAGATTACTGATAAAACTCTGTGCAGTTGTTGACGTGAACGTACGTTTGACACTGTGACGTGGCAAGGTGCATATACTATGATTAATACACATTTTAAATGAGATGAGGTAATGATCTGAGATAGCTTCAGACTGTGGAAATGAGACTATATTTTCTATATTTATTCCGAATGTTAGTAATAGGTCAAGCATGTGACCACCACTATGGGTGGGTCCTATTACATTCTGATTAACCCCTACAGAATCTAGAATGGACACAACTGCTGTTCTCAGAGGATCATCTGGATTATCAAAATGAATATTAAAGTCTCCAACAATTAATGCCTTGTCTAAAGAAACAACCAGGTTAGAGTTGAAAGCCGTAGGAATCCAAATATGGCCCTGAGGGTCGGTAAATAATAATTACTGGAATCACCTGGGTAGACTTATTTTTACTGGCTACGTATGTTATGTTAGAATAAAGAACTTCAAATGCGTTGAATTTATGACTAGGTTTTTGCATGATGCCTAGATTATCATTATAAATGACTGCGACGCCTCCTCCTCTGCCAGTTAGACGGGGCTGATGTATGTAACTGTACCCGGGAGGACTAGCTTCATTTAATGCTACAAACTCGTTTGGTTTAATCCACGTTTTTCTGTTAAACACAGTACATCAAACTCCTGATCAGTAATGATTTCATTAACAATAAGTGCTTTAGACATAAGAGATCTAATATTCAGCAGTCCTAGCTTCAGATCAACGGTGCTGGCTATGCATTCGGTTTGATTTTATGTTTTTTTTATTTTATGTTAATTAGGTTACTAAAACAAACTGTCTGAATATGTCTATAATTTTGTTTAGCTCGGGGAACAGACACAGTCTCAATACGGTGGAACTTAAGTGACGACTCAGTGCAGCTAGCAGACGGTCGGTTTAGCCTGCTTGCCTGCTCCCTGGCCTTGGCCCTGGATTGTCACCGATTAACTAGGCCTGTTCTGAGACTATGTGCTATGCTGCAAGAAATGAGAGCAGCACCTTCCCGAGTGGGATGGATACCGTCCCGCCCTAACAGGCCAGCCTTGCCCTCAAAGATAGTCCAATTATCTATAAAGCCCATATTGTTTTCGGAGCACCACCTGGACATCCAGCAGTTCATACTCTTAGTAACCTAAGACTGATGAAGGCGTATATCATTAGCTCCTACATGAATAACTATCTTTGAGAACCTGTGCTTGCCTAAGACCCTAAGATTACCTGCTATGTCCGGCGCCCTGGCTCCCGGTATACACCTAACTAAAGCTGCTGGTGCCCCTAAAGGCCTAGCTAATTTCACGTGCCTTAAGATAGAGTCTCCTATAACCAGAGCTCTTTCAGGTTTCTCAACGGGTGCTTCACTGAGGAGAGCAAACCTGTTAGACACGTGAAGTCGAAGGGGAGTGGTGCTCCAGTGAGCCAGCCTTAGCGTTACCTAAGATTAGTTGGGATTATGTTAAATGGTTCCCACATCCAACAACAGATGAAAACGATAGGGCAAAATTATTGATGAAAAAGAAAAAACTGTATAATTTAAACTCCGAAGCAGGCAAGAAACTCCCAAAGCAGGAACTATGCTGTAACCCTATTGGAATTGTTAGGATTTTCTTTTTATTATTATTACTCTGATCCTTTGCTAAAACATGACGGGCAGCCCAGACCATAATGCATCAAAATAGCAAATTTTCTCATATGGTGCAGAATTCCCACCATTACTCAGGTAAGGAAAGGAACCATCATTGGCCTGATGGTGGCACTATAGTACAAGCATTTATGTTTTGCCCTGTATTTTGAGAACTATAAGTCCTACACTCAAAATTCTTTTTATTCTATTATTCCTTGGCTTCTGCCAAATTCAATAATTTCCAATGAAATTTTAGGCCATTGAATTTACATACTAAAAGAGCCATATCTTCTGAATGCAAACTCCCATTCCTTCAAGCTGTATAATATGTGGTCACTCAGCTTAGTTATGTGGCAACACAGTGTTTTATCTGGTGGTTAAGACAGTGTGACTATGTTAGCATTAGCTCATGCTAATTGGCATTAGTTTTTATTCACTGTTACTTCAGATTTTATGTTCACACAAACTTTTACTTTGGTAATAAAGATATTGTCCTTGCTCCAAATCACACTTAAAACCTTATGTTTCTGTTCCTTGTTCATAATTGAATCTCTGTGTAATTGTTGTGTGTTACAGGTAGATGCTCAGTACCCACAGCACTATGTTGCATGGGACATAATAATTCCTGCAATAGAGGCTGTTATTGTGATGAAATCTGTGTGCAATTTGGGGACTGCTGTCCAGATTACTTACAAACCTGCAAAAATGGTGAGATTACCTGCAAACCCTTCCTTTTCTATTCACACTGAGTAATATTACAAGAGTGCTCCAACATAGCACATGTGTATCATTTATTCTTTCACAGATAACACTACTCTTTAGGAAGAAGGATCTGTGTATGTGTAACATCATACAGTATTGTGCAAGAGTCTTTTTATAATAGGCATTTTAAAACTAATTTTCTGTTAGATGTTTATTTTATGACTGGACATGTGACGTATTATTTCATGACATTTTAGCATTATTAATATTATTTTCCCCCCAAAAAAATGAATTACAAAATGAGTTACAAAAACTGTTTTATATTTGTGAAGACGAGAAAAAAAAAATATCCAGAAGAACTGTGGCAGAATCTTCAAGATATTAGAACATACCAGAAAACTAAAACTGTACTTAAAAAAAAAAAATTCTTGAGACTACTGATGCAAAGGGTTGTAATGCCACTTATGGATTTTATTTAGTTTAGTGCTGTTTACTGCTCTTTATAGCAAATATAGCAAGTATTTTTGCTTTACAGCATTTATGCACATGTGACCATGATCATCAGATCAGATAGATCACATTTCACTGAAAAATTCCCTTTAAATTCCCTTTTATGTCACCGGAAAGTCATTAAAAACATTAAAAGCAAGTGTATGGTTGTGTGTGAGAACAATAAAATTTGAATTTGAATTTGATGTCAAAGTGCTGTTAAGAGCTATGAGAAATAGGCAAATTAGTTAAATAAATGAACAGCACAATATTCCAGTGAGATATTTGATCATTTGGTTCACTAAAATATTGAATTACACAAAGATTAATACATAAAATAGACAGTTTAGTAAAAATTTCATTGTCACATTTTAATGAAGTTTAGGGGAAGCTGGGCTTCCTGTATAGTTTTAAAGCGATCACTCGTGCTGTATATATAGTCAGTTCATGTCAGCTATAGTGTGGGAGTATTGCAGCATAGGAGTGTACAATGATGGATTATTATTATTAAATTATTACATGTGACAGTAAGTTCCTGTCGGTTATAGTGTGGGAATATTACAGTGTTGGAGTACAATGTCAAGTTAAGTCACCTTTATTTATACAGGACATTTAAAAGACAAGAAGTGTCAGCCAAAGTGCTTTACATCATTTCAGATAAATCTAGACAATTAAATAAAATCCAAATAAAATGACACAAAAATACAAATAAGAGAATAAAAAAACAATAAAACTAAAGCAGTAAATCAGTTTTACAATGAGGGAGTATTACAGTGAGGTAATATTATAACCAGGGAATGTTACTGTTTGGGAATATTACAGTAAAATAGTTTAACAGTGAGGAAGTGTATAGTGTACAGTATTATAGTGAGGGAGTGTTACAGTTCGGAAATATTGAAGTGATGCATATCACAGTGAAAAAGTGTTACAGTTAGTGAGTGTTAGAGTGATGGAGTAAGTATGCGTCAAGCCTTTATGATGTAGTGAGGGTTTATATGGTCAGGGAGTGAGAGTATTACAGTGAGGGACAGAGTCTCACAGTTAGGGAATATTACACCAAGGGAGTTTTGCAATGATGAATTATTACAGGCAGGGAATATCATAATGAGGGAGTATTACAGTTATGGAGTATTACATTACAGGAGCAGTTACAGTGAGGCATTATTACTGCCAGAGTATTACAGTGAGGGAACAGTGAAGGGGTGTTACAGTGAGGGAGTGTTACAGTTAAATACCGACTCAACCATCAAGACCCCCCACAGCTAAATATCCTCTGAATCCTAAATAGCTAAATACACCCTCCAGCACAAATACCCCTACAGTACATTACATTATTGTAAACCTTGTGCAGTGACATTATGTTAATGTAAACATTATGCAGTCACACTGAATCTTATGTATCTTTATTCTTACAGGGGGATCAATCCCTTATCAACCACCAGGTAAATAAATTTCAATGTAGATTTTATCAGAATAAGTATGCCCTAAATTTGCCCTAAACCACAAATACCTGCACAAAAAATAATTTTTTTGGACATTTTTTAAAACGTAAAAACATTTTTTTTAAATGTATAAAAAATGTTATATAAATTTCTGATGGAACAGTATCTGTATTACATTTTTACAGTGCCAACTACAATGACTACAACACCAACTACACCGAACAATGGTAAATATTAATTTTATGTATATAGTATATAAAGTATAAGTGTAGGAATATTACAATGAGGGAGGAATACAAAGAGAGTGTGCTACAGTGAGGCAGTATTACAAAGAGTGAGCGTTATAGTGAGGGTGTGTTGCAGTGAGGGTGTATTATAGTGAGGGAGTGTTGCAGTGAGGGTGTATTATAGTGATGGAGTGTTGCAGTGAGGCTGTATTATAGTGAGGGAGTGTTGCAGTGAGGGTGTATTATAGTGAGGGAGTGTTGCAGTGAGGGTGTATTATAGTGAGGGAGTGTTGCAGTGAGGGTGTATTATAGTGAGGGTGTATTATAGTGATGAAGTGTTGCAGTGAGGGTGTATTATAGTGAGGGAGTGTTGCAGTGAGGGTGTATTATAGTTAGGGTGTATTGTAGTGAGGAAGTGTTGCAGTGAGAGTGTATTATAGTGAGTGAGTGTTGCAGTGAGGGTGTATTATAGTGATGGAGTGTTGCAGTGAGGGTGTATTATAGTGAGCGAGTGTTGCAGTGAGGGTGTATTATAGTGAGCGAGTGTTGCAGTGAGGGTGTATTATAGTGATGGAGTGTTGCAGTGAGGGTGTATTGTAGTGAGGAAGTGTTGCAGTGAGAGTGTATTATAGTGAGTGAGTGTTGCAGTGAGGGTGTATTATAGTGATGGAGTGTTGCAGTGAGGGTGTATTATAGTGAGCGAGTGTTGCAGTGAGGGTGTATTATAGTGAGCGAGTGTTGCAGTGAGGGTGTATTATAGTGATGGAGTGTTGCAGTGAGGGTGTATTATAGTGAGGGAGTGTTGCAGTGAAGGTGTATTATAGTGAGGGAGTGTTGCAGTGAGGGTGTATTATAGTGAGGGAGTGTTGCAGTGATGGTGTATTATAGTGATGAAGTGTTGCAGTGAGGGTGTATTATAGTGATGGAGTTTTGCAGTGAGGGTGTATTATAGTGAGGGAGTGTTGCAGTGAGGGTGTATTATAGTGTGCGAGTCTTGCAGTGAGGGTGTATTATAGTGAGTGTGTATTATAGTGAGTGTGTATTATAGTGAGGGTGTATTATAGTGAGGGTGTATTATAGTGAGGGTGTATTATAGTGAGGGTGTATTATAGTGAGTGTGTATTATAGTGAGGGAGTGTTGCAGTGAGGGTGTATTATAGTGAGGGAGTGTTGCAGTGAGGGTGTATTATAGTGATGGAGTGTTGCAGTGAGGGTGTATTATAGTGAGGGAGTGTTGCAGTGAGGGTGTATTATAGTGAGGGAGTGTTGCAGTGAGGGTGTATTATAGTCAGGGAGTGTTGCAGTGAAGGTGTATTATAGTATTGGAGTGTTGCAGTGAGGATGTATTATAGTGAGGGAGTGTTGCAGTGAGGGTGTATTATAGTGAGCGAGTCTTGCAGTGAAGGTGTATTATAGCGAGGGAGTTTTGCAGTGAGGGTGTATTATAGCGAGGGAGTGTTGCAGTGAGGGTGTATTATAGTGAGGGAGTGTTGCAGTGAGGGTGTATTATAGTGAGGGAGTGTTGCAGTGAGGGTGTATTATAGTGAGGGAGTGTTACAGTGAGGGAGTGTTGCAGTGAGGGTGTATTATAGTGAGGGAGTGTTGCATTGAGGGTGTATTATAGTGATGGAGTGTTGCAGTGAGGGTGTATTATAGTGAGGGAGTGTTGCAGTGAGGGTGTATTATAGTAAGGGAGTGTTGCAGTGAGGGTGTATTATAGTGATGGAGTGTTGCAGTGAGGGTGTATTATAGTGAGGGAGTGTTGCAGTGAGGGTGTATTATAGTGATGGAGTGTTGCAGTGAGGGTGTATTATAGTGAGGGAGTGTTGCAGTGAGGGTGTATTATAGTGAGGAAGTGTTGCAGTGAGGTTGTATTATAGTGATGGAGTGTTGCAGTGAGGGTGTATTATAGTGATGGAGTGTTGCAGCAAGGTTGTATTATAGTGATGGAGTGTTGCAGAGAGGGTGTATTATAGTGATGGAGTGTTGCAGCAAGGTTGTATTATAGTGAGCGAGTGTTGCAGTGAGGGTGTATTATAGTGAGGGAGTGTTGCAGTGAGGGTGTATTATAGTGAGGGAGTGTTGCAGTGAGGGTGTATTATAGTGAGCGAGTGTTGCAGTGAGGGTGTATTATAGTGAGCGAGTGTTGCAGTGAGGGTGTATTATAGTGAGCGAGTGTTGCAGTGTGGGTGTATTATAGTGAGGGAGTGTTGCAGTGAGGGTGTATTATAGTGAGCGAGTGTTGCAGTGAGGGTGTATTATAGTCAGGGAGTGTTGCAGTGAGGGTGTATTATAGTCAGGGAGTGTTGCAGTGAGGGTGTATTATAGTGAGCGAGTGTTGCAGTGAGGGTGTATTATAGTGAGGTAGTGTTGCAGTGAGGGTGTATTATAGCGATGGAGTGTTGCAGTGAGGGTGTATTATAGTGATGGAGTGTTGCAGTGAGGGTGTATTATAGTGAAGGAGTGTTGCAGTGAGGGTGTATTATAGTGAGGGAGTGTTGCAGTGAGGGTGTATTATAGTGAGGTAGTGTTGCAGTGAGGGTGTATTATAGTGAGGGAGTGTTGCAGTGAGGGTGTATTATAGTGATGGAGTGTTGCAGTGAGGGTGTATTATAGTGATGGAGTGTTGCAGTGAGGGTGTATTATAGTGAAGGAGTGTTGCAGTGAGGGTGTATTATAGTGAGGGAGTGTTGCAGTGAGGGTGTATTATAGTGAGGGAGTGTTGCAGTGAGGCTGTATTATAGTGAGGTAGTGTTGCCGTTAGGGTGTATTATAGTGAGGGAGTGTTTGACGTGAGGGTGTATTATAGTGATGGAGTTTTGCAGTGAGGGTGTATTATAGTCAGGGAGTGTTGCAGTGAGGGTGAATTATAGTGAGGGAGTGTTGCAGTGAAGGAGTATTATAGTGAAGAAGTGTTGCAGTGAGGGTGTATTATAGTCAAAAAGTGTTGCAGTGAGGGTGTATTATAGTCAAAAAGTGTTGCAGTGAGGGTGTATTATAGTCAAAAAGTGTTGCAGTGAGGGTGTATTATAGTGAGGGTGTGTTGCAGTGAGGGTGTCTTATAATGAGGGTGTATTATAGTGACGGTGAATTATAGTGAGGGAGTGTTGCAGTGAGGGAGTGTTGTAGTCAGGGTGTATTATAGTCAGGGAGTGTTGCAGTGAGGGTGTATTATAGTGAGGGAGTGTTGCAGTGAGGGTGTATTATAGTGAGGGAGTGTTGCAGTGAGGGTGTATTATAGTGACGGCGTGTTGCAGTGAGAGTGTATTATAGTGAGCGAGTCTTGCAGTGAAGGTGTATTATAGCGAGGGAGTTTTGCAGTGAGGGTGTATTATAGTGAGGGAGTGTTGCAGTGAGGGTGTATTATAGTGAGGGAGTGTTGCAGTGAGGGTGTATTATAGTGAGGGAGTGTTGCAGTGAGGGTGTATTATAGTGAAGGAGTGTTGCAGTGAGGGTGTATTATAGTGATGGAGTGTTGCAGTCATGGTGTATTATAGTGAGGAAATGTTGCAGTGAGGGTGTATTATAGTGAGGGATTGTTTCAGTGCGGGCATATTATAGTGAGGGAGTGTTACACTGAGAGTGTATTATAGTGAGGGAGTGTTGCACTTAGGGCGTGTTATAGTGAGGGGGTGTTACAGTGAGCTTGTATTATAGTGATGGAGTGTTGCAGTGAGGGTGTATTATAGTGAGGGAGTGTTGCAGTCAGGGTGTATTATAGTGAGGGAGTGTTGCAGTGAGGGTGTATTATAGTGAGGGAGTGTTGCAGTGAGGGAGTGTTGCAGTGAGGGTGTATTATAGTGAGGGAGTGTTGCAGTGAGGGTGTATTATAGTGAGGGAGTGTTACAGTGAGGGTGTATTATAGTGAGGGAGTGTTGCAGTGAGGGTGTATTATAGTGAGGGAGTGTTGCAGTGAGGGTGTATTATAGTGAGGGAGTGTTACAGTGAGGGTGTATTATAGTGAGGGAGTGTTGCAGTGAGGGTGTATTATAGTGAGGGAGTGTTGCAGTCAGGGTGTATTATAGTGAGGGAGTGTTGCAGTGAGGGAATGTTGTAGTCTGGGTGTATTATAGTCAGGGAGTGTTGCAGTGAGGGTGTATTATAGTCAGGGAGTGTTGCAGTGAGGGTGTATTATAGTGAGGGAGTGTTGCAGTGAGGGTGTATTATAATGAAGGAGTGTTGCAGTGAGGGTGTATTATAGTGAAGGAGTCTTGCATTGAGGGTGTATTATAGTGAGGGAGTGTTGCAGTCATGGTGTATTATAGTGAGGAAATGTTGTAGTCTGGGTGTATTATAGTCAGGGAGTGTTGCAGTGAGGGTGTATTATAGTCAGGGAGTGTTGCAATGAGGGTGTATTATAGTGAGGGAGTGTTGTAGTCAGGGTGTATTATAGTCAGGGAGTGTTGCAGTGAGGGTGTATTATAGTGATGGAGTGTTGCAGTGAGGGTGTATTATAGTGAGGGAGTGTTGCAGTGAGGGAGTGTTGCAGTGAGGGTGTATTATAGTGAGGGAGTGTTGCAGTGAGGGTGTATTATAGTGAGGGAGTGTTGCAGTGAGGGTGTATTATAGTGAGGAAGTGTTGCAGTGAAGGTGTATTATAGTGAGGAAGTTTTGCAGTGAGGGTGTATTATAGTGAGGGAGTGCTGCAGTGAGGGTGTATTATAGTGAGGGAGTGTTACATTCAGGGTGTATTATAGTGAGGAAGTGTTGCAGTGAGGGTGTATTATAGTGAGGGAGTGTTGCAGTGAGGGTGTATTATAGTGAGGGTGTATTATAGTGAGGGTGTATTATAGTGAGGGAGTGTTGCAGTGAGGGAGTGTTGCAGTGATGGTGTATTATAGTGAGGGAGTGTTGCAGTGAGGGTGTATTATAGTGATGGAGTGTTGCAGTGAGGGTGTATTATAGTGAGGGAGTGTTGCAGTGAGGGTGTATTATAGTGAGGAAGTGTTGCAGTGAGGGTGTATTATAGTGATGTAGTGTTGCAGTGAGGGTGTATTATAGTGATGGAGTGTTGCAGTGAGGGTGTATTGTAGTGAGGAAGTGTTGCAGTGAGAGTGTATTATAGTGAGTGAGTGTTTCAGTGAGGGTGTATTATAGTGAGGGAGTGTTGCAGTGAGGGTGTATTATAGTGAGGGAGTGTTGCAGTGAGGGTGTATTATAGTGATGAAATGTTGCAGTGAGGGTGTATTATAGTGATGTAGTGTTGCAGTGAGGGTGTATTATAGTGATGAAATGTTGCAGTGAGGGTGTATTATAGTGAGGGAGTGTTGCAGTGAGGGTGTATTATAGTGAGGGAGTGTTGCAGTGAGGGTGTATTATAGTGAGGGAGTGTGACAGTGAGGGTGTATTATAGTGATGTAGTGTTGCAGAGAGGTTGTATTATAGTGAGGTATTGTTGCAGTCAGGGTGTATTATAGTGAAGGAGTGTTGCAGTCAGGATGTTTTATAGTCAGGGAGTGTTGCAGTAAGGGAGTATTATAGTGAGGGAGTGTTGCAGTGAGTGTGTATTATAGTGAGGGAATGTTGCAGTGAAGCAGTATTATAGTGAAGAAGTGTTGCAGTGTGGGTGTTTTATAGTCAGGGAGTGTTGCAGTGAGGGTGTATTATAGTGAGGGAGTGTTGCAGTGAGGGTGTATTATAGTGAGGTAGTGTTGCAGTGAGGATGTATTATAGTGATGGAGTGTTGCAGTGAGGGTGTATTACAGTGATGGAGTGTTGCAGTGAGGGTGTATTATAGTGAGGGAGTGTTGTAGTGAGGGTGTATTATAGTGAGGGAGTGTTGCAGTGAGGGTGTATTATAGTGATGGAGTGTTGCAGTGAAGGTGTTTTATAGTGATCGAGTGTTGCAGTGAAGGTGTATTGTAGTATTGGAGTGTTGCAGTGAGGATGTATTATAGTGAGGGAGTGTTGCAGTCAGGGTGTATTATAGTGAGGGAGTGTTGCAGTGAGGGTGTATTATAGTGAGGAAGAGTTGCAGTTAGGGTGTATTATAGTGAGGGAGTGTTGCAGTGAGGGTGTATTATAGTGAAGGAGTGTTGCACTGAGGGTGTATTATAGTGAGGTAGTGTTGCAGTGACTGTGTATTATAGTGAGTGTGTATTATAGTCAGGGAGTGTTGCAGTGAGGGTGTATTATAGTGAGGTAGTGTTGCAGTGAGGGTGTTTTATAGTGAAGGAGTGTTGCAGTGATGGTGTATTATCGTGAGGTAGTGTTGCAGTGAGGGTGTATTATAGTGAGGTAGTGTTGCAGTGAGGGTGTTTTATAGTGAAGGGGTGTTGCAGTGAGGGTGTATTATAGTGAGGGAGTGTTGCAGTGAGGGTGTATTATAGTGAGGTAGTGTTGCAGTGACTGTGTATTATAGTTAGTGTGTATTATAGTCAGGGAGTGTTGCAGTGAGGGTGTATTATAGTGAGGGAGTGTTGCAGTGAGAGTGTATTATAGTGAGGGAGTGTTGCAGTGAGGGTGTTTTATAGTGAAGGAGTGTTGCAGTGATGGTGTATTATCGTGAGGTAGTGTTGCAGTGAGGGTGTATTATAGTGAGGGAGTGTTGCAGTGAGAGTGTATTATAGTTAGGTAGTGTCGCAGTTAGGGTGTATTATAGTGAGGGAGTGTTGCAGTGAGGGTGTATTATAGTGAGGGAGTGTTGCAGTCAGGGTGTATTATAGTTAGTGTGTATTATAGTCAGGGAGTGTTGCAGTGAGGGTGTATTATAGTGAGGGAGTGTTGCAGTGAGGGTGTATTATAGTGAGGGAGTGTTGCAGTGAGAGTGTATTATAGTTAGGTAGTGTCGCAGTTAGGGTGTATTATAGTGAGGGAGTGTTGCAGTGAGGGTGTATTATAGTGAGGGAGTGTTGCAGTGAGGGTGTATTATAGTGAGGGAGTGTTCTAGTGAGGGTGTATTATAGTGAGGGAGTGTTGCAGTGAGGGTGTATTATAGTGAGGGAGTGTTGCAGTGAGGGTGTATTATAGGGAAAGAGTGTTGCAGTGAGGGTGTATTATAGTGAGGGAGTGTTGCAGTGAGGGTGTATTATAGTGAGGAAGAGTTGCAGTGAGGGTGTATTATAGTGAGGGAGTGTTGCAGTGAGGGTGTATTATAGTGAAGGAGTGTTGCAGTGAGGGTGTATTATAGTGAGGTAGTGTTGCAGTGACTGTGTATTATATTGAGTGTGTATTATAGTCAGGGAGTGTTGCAGTAATGGTGTATTATAGTGATGTAGTGTTGCAGTGAGGGTGTTTTATAGTGAAGGAGTGTTGCAGTGATGGTGTATTATCGTGAGGTAGTGTTGCAGTGAGGGTGTATTATAGTGAGGTAGTGTTGCAGTGAGGGTGTTTTATAGTGAAGGAGTGTTGCAGTGAGGGTGTATTATAGTGAGGGTGTATTATAGTGAGTTAGTGTTGCAGTGACTGTGTATTATAGTGAGTGTGTATTATAGTCAGGGAGTGTTGCAGTGAGGGTGTATTATAGTGAGGGAGTGTTCTAGTGAGGGTGTATTATAGTGAGGGAGTGTTGCAGTGAGGGTGTATTATAGTGAGGGAGTGTTGCAGTGAGGGTGTATTATAGGGAAAGAGTGTTGCAGTGACGGTGTATTATAGTGAGGGAGTGTTGCAGTGAGGGTGTATTATAGGGAAAGAGTGTTGCAGTGAGGGTGTATTATAGTGAGGGAGTGTTGCAGTGAGGGTGTATTATAGTGAGGGAGTGTTACAGTGAGGGTGTATTATAGTGAGGGAGTGTTGCAGTGAGGGTGTATTATAGTCAGGGAGTGTTGCAGTGACGGTGTATTATAGTGAGGGAGTGTTGCAGTGAGGGTGTATTATAGTGAGGGAGTGTTACAGTGAGGGTGTATTATAGTGAGGGAGTGTTGCAGTGACGGTGTATTATAGTGAGGGAGTCTTGCAGTGAGGGTGTACTATAGTGATGGAGTGTTGCAGTGAGGGTGTATTATAGTGAGGGTGTGTTGCAGTGAGGGTGTCTTATAGTGATGGAGTGTTACAGTGAGGGTGTATTATAGTGAGGGAGTGTTACAGTGAGGGTGTATTATAGTGATGGAGTGTTGCAGTGAGGGTGTATTATAGTGAGGGTGTATTATAGTGAGGGTGTATTATAGTAAGGGAGTGTTGCAGTGAGGGTGTATTATAGTGAGGGAGTGTTGCAGTGAGGGTGTATTATAGTGATGGAGTGTTGCAGTAAGGTTGTATTATAGTGAGGGAGTGTTGCAGTGTGGGTGTATTATAGTGATGGAGTGTTGCAGTGAGGGTGTGTTATAGTGAGGGAGTGTTGCAGTGAGGGTGTATTATAGTCAGGGAGTGTTGCAGTGAGGGTGTATTATAGTGAGGCAGTGTTGCAGTGAGGCTGTATTATAGTGAGGTAGTGTTGCCGTTAGGGTGTATTATAGTGAGGGAGTATTTGTCGTGAGGGTGTATTATAGTGATGGAGTTTTGCAGTTAGGGTGTATTATAGTGAGGGAGTGTTGCAGTGAGGGTGTATTATAGTGATGGAGTGTTGCAGTGAGGGTGTATTATAGTGAGGGAGTGTTGCAGTGAGGGTGTATTATAGTGAGGCAGTGTTGCAGTGAGGGTGTATTATAGTGAGGCAGTGTTGCAGTGAGGCTGTATTATAGTGAGGTAGTGTTGCCGTTAGGGTGTATTATAGTGAGGGAGTGTTGCAGTGAGAGTGTATTATAGTTAGGTAGTGTCGCAGTTAGGGTGTATTATAGTGAGGGAGTGTTGCAGTGAGGGTGTATTATAGTGAGGGAGTGTTGCAGTGAGGGTGTATTATAGTGAGGGAGTGTTCTAGTGAGGGTGTATTATAGTGAGGGAGTGTTGCAGTGAGGGTGTATTATAGTGAGGGAGTGTTGCAGTGAGGGTGTATTATAGGGAAAGAGTGTTGCAGTGAGGGTGTATTATAGTGAGGGAGTGTTGCAGTGAGGGTGTATTATAGTGAGGGAGTGTTGCAGTCAGGGTGTATTATAGTGAGGAAGAGTTGCAGTGAGGGTGTATTATAGTGAGGGAGTGTTGCAGTGAGGGTGTATTATAGTGAAGGAGTGTTGCAGTGAGGGTGTATTATAGTGAGGTAGTGTTGCAGTGACTGTGTATTATATTGAGTGTGTATTATAGTCAGGGAGTGTTGCAGTAATGGTGTATTATAGTGATGTAGTGTTGCAGTGAGGGTGTTTTATAGTGAAGGAGTGTTGCAGTGATGGTGTATTATCGTGAGGTAGTGTTGCAGTGAGGGTGTATTATAGTGAGGTAGTGTTGCAGTGAGGGTGTTTTATAGTGAAGGAGTGTTGCAGTGAGGGTGTATTATAGTGAGGGTGTATTATAGTGAGTTAGTGTTGCAGTGACTGTGTATTATAGTGAGTGTGTATTATAGTCAGGGAGTGTTGCAGTGAGGGTGTATTATAGTGAGGGAGTGTTCTAGTGAGGGTGTATTATAGTGAGGGAGTGTTGCAGTGAGGGTGTATTATAGTGAGGGAGTGTTGCAGTGAGGGTGTATTATAGGGAAAGAGTGTTGCAGTGACGGTGTATTATAGTGAGGGAGTGTTGCAGTGAGGGTGTATTATAGGGAAAGAGTGTTGCAGTGAGGGTGTATTATAGTGAGGGAGTGTTGCAGTGAGGGTGTATTATAGTGAGGGAGTGTTACAGTGAGGGTGTATTATAGTGAGGGAGTGTTGCAGTGAGGGTGTATTATAGTCAGGGAGTGTTGCAGTGACGGTGTATTATAGTGAGGGAGTGTTGCAGTGAGGGTGTATTATAGTGAGGGAGTGTTACAGTGAGGGTGTATTATAGTGAGGGAGTGTTGCAGTGACGGTGTATTATAGTGAGGGAGTCTTGCAGTGAGGGTGTACTATAGTGATGGAGTGTTGCAGTGAGGGTGTATTATAGTGAGGGTGTGTTGCAGTGAGGGTGTCTTATAGTGATGGAGTGTTACAGTGAGGGTGTATTATAGTGAGGGAGTGTTACAGTGAGGGTGTATTATAGTGATGGAGTGTTGCAGTGAGGGTGTATTATAGTGAGGGTGTATTATAGTGAGGGTGTATTATAGTAAGGGAGTGTTGCAGTGAGGGTGTATTATAGTGAGGGAGTGTTGCAGTGAGGGTGTATTATAGTGATGGAGTGTTGCAGTAAGGTTGTATTATAGTGAGGGAGTGTTGCAGTGAGGGTGTATTATAGTGATGGAGTGTTGCAGTGAGGGTGTATTATAGTGAGGGAGTGTTGCAGTGAGGGTGTATTATAGTGAGGCAGTGTTGCAGTGAGGGTGTATTATAGTGAGGCAGTGTTGCAGTGAGGCTGTATTATAGTGAGGTAGTGTTGCCGTTAGGGTGTATTATAGTGAGGGAGTATTTGTCGTGAGGGTGTATTATAGTGATGGAGTTTTGCAGTTAGGGTGTATTATAGTCAGGGAGTGTTGCAGTGAGGGTGTATTATAGTGAGGGAGTGTTGCAGTGAAAGAGTATTATAGTGAGGGAGTGTTGCAGTGAGGGTGTATTATAGTGAGGAAGTGTTGTAGTGAAGGTGTATTATAGTGAGGAAGTGTTGCAGTGAGGGTGTATTATAGTGAGGGAGTGTTGCAGTGACGGTGTATTATAGTGAGGGAGTCTTGCAGTGAGGGTGTACTATAGTGATGGAGTGTTGCAGTGAGGGTGTATTATAGTGAGGGAGTGTTGCAGTGAGGGTGTCTTATAGTGATGGAGTGTTACAGTGAGGGTGTATTATAGTGAGGGAGTGTTACAGTGAGGTTGTATTATAGTGATGGAGTGTTGCAGTGAGGGTGTATTATAGTGAAGGAGTGTTGCAGTGAGGGTGTATTATAGTGAGGGAGTCTTGCAGTGAGGGTGTATTATAGTGAGGGAGTGTTGCAGTGAGGGTGTATTATAGTGAGGGAGTGTTGCAGTGAGGGTGTATTATAGTGATGGAGTGTTGCAGTAAGGTTGTATTATAGTGAGGGAGTGTTGCAGTGTGGGTGTATTATAGTGAGGGAGTGTTGCAGTGAGGGTGTCTTATAGTGAGGGAGTGTTGCAGTGAGGGTGTATTATAGTGAGGGAGTGTTGCAGTGAGGGTGTATTATAGTGAGGCAGTGTTGCAGTGAGGCTGTATTATAGTGAGGTAGTGTTGCCGTTAGGGTGTATTATAGTGAGGGAGTATTTGTCGTGAGGGTGTATTATAGTGATGGAGTTTTGCAGTTAGGGTGTATTATAGTGAGGGAGTGTTGCAGTGTGGGTGTATTATAGTGATGGAGTGTTGCAGTGAGGGTGTGTTATAGTGAGGGAGTGTTGCAGTGAGGGTGTATTATAGTGAGGGAGTGTTGCAGTGAGGGTGTATTATAGTGAGGCAGTGTTGCAGTGAGGCTGTATTATAGTGAGGTAGTGTTGCCGTTAGGGTGTATTATAGTGAGGGAGTGTTGCAGTGAAAGAGTATTATAGTGAGGGAGTGTTGCAGTGAGGGTGTATTATAGTGAGGAAGTGTTGCAGTGAAGGTGTATTATAGTGAGGAAGTGTTGCAGTGAGGGTGTATTATAGTGAGGAAGTGTTGCAGTGAGGGTGTATTATAGTGAGGAAGTGTTGCAGTGAAGGTGTATTATAGTGAGGAAGTTTTGCAGTGAGGGTGTATTATAGTGAGGAAGTTTTGCAGTGACGGTGTATTATAGTGAGGGAGTGTTGCAGTGAGTTGGTATTATAGTGAGGGAGTGTTGCATTGAGGGTGTATTATAGTGACGGTGTATTATAGTGAGGGTGTATCAAGTATCGTCCTTGTTAACCAAGGTTCAATTTTAGAATCATGCCCTTTCCTTACATTTTTTTTTTTAATGTAAAAAATGTTTCATAATTTTCTGATGGAACAGTATCTATATTATTTTTTTTAGAAATTTTTCAATTTCCAGCCTCAACAACAACTGAAATGCCAACTACAACGACTACAACACCAAGTACACCCAACCAAGGTAAATATTGCATTTTATATAAAGAGTATAGAAAGTAAAATTGTGGGAATATTACAATGAGACAGTATTACAGAGAGTGTGTTACAGTGAGGCAGTATTAGAGAGAGAGTGAGTTACAGTGGAGGCAATATTACAGAGAAAATGTGTGTTACAGTAAGGCAGTATTACAAAGAGAGTGTGTTACAGTGAGGCAGTATTACAAAGAGATTGTGTTACAATGAGTCACTATTAAAGAGAGAGTGTGTTACAGTGGATGCAGTGTTACAGAGAGAGTGTGTTTCAGTCAGGCAGTACTACAGAGAGAGTTTGTTACAGTGAGGCAGTATTACAGTGAGTGAGCTTTATTGTGAGGGAGTGTTGCAGTGAGGGAGTATTATAGTGAGGGAGTGTTGCAGTGAGGGAGTATTATAGTGAGGGAGTGTTGCAGTGACGGTGTATTATAGTGAGGGAGTGTTGCAGTGAAGGTGTATTATAGTGAGGAAGTTTTGCAGTGAGGGTGTATTATAGTGAGGGAGTGTTGCAGTGAGTGTGTATTATAGTGAGGAAGTGTTGCAGTGAGGGTGTATTATAGTGAGGGAGTGTTGCAGTGAGGGTGTATTATAGTGAGGAAGTGTTGCACTGAAGGTGTATTATAGTATTGGAGTGTTGCAGTGAGGGAGTATTATAGTGAGGGAGTGTTGCAGTGAGGGAGTGTTGCAGTGAGGGTGTATTATAGTGAGGGAGCGTTGCAGTGAGGGTGTATTATAGTGAGGGAGTGTTCCAGTGAGGGTGTATTATAGTGAGGGAGTGTTGCAGTGAGGGTGTATTATAGTGAGGGAGTGTTGCAGTGAAGGTGTATTGTAGTATTGGAGTGTTGCAGTCAGGATGTATTATAGTGAGGGAGTGTTGCAGTGAGGTTGTATTATAGTGAGGGAGTCTTGCAGTGAGGGTGTATTATAGTGACGGAGTCTTGCAGTGAGGGTGTATTATAGTGACGGAGTGTTGCAGTGAGGGTGTATTATAGTCAGGGAGTGTTGCAGTGAAGGTGTATTATAGTGAGGAAGTTTTGCAGTGAGGGTGTATTATAGTGAGGGAGTGTTGCAGTGAGGGTGTATTATAGTGAGGAAGTGTTGCAGTGAAGGTGTATTATAGTGAGGAAGTTTTGCAGTGAGGGTGTATTATAGTGAGGGAGTGTTGCAGTGAGGGTGTATTATAGTGAGGAAGTGTTGCAGTGAGGGTGTATTATAGTGAGGGAGTGTTGCAGTGAGGGTGTATTATAGTGAGGAAGTGTTGCACTGAAGGTGTATTATAGTATTGGAGTGTTGCAGTGAGGGAGTATTATAGTGAGGGAGTGTTGCAGTGAGGGTGTATTATAGTGAGGGAGTGTTGCAGTGAGGGAGTGTTGCAGTGAGGGTGTATTATAGTGAGGGAGCGTTGCAGTGAGGGTGTATTATAGTGAGGGAGTGTTCCAGTGAGGGTGTATTATAGTGAGGGAGTGTTGCAGTGAGGGTGTATTATAGTGAGGGAGGGTTGCAGTGAGGGTGTATTATAGTGAAGGAGTGTTGCAGTGAGGGTGTATTATAGTGAGGGAGTCTTGCAGTGAGGGTGTATTATAGTGATGGAGTGTTGCAGTGAGGGTGTATTATAGTGACGGAGTGTTGCAGTGAGGGTGTATTATAGTGAGGAAGTTTTGCAGTGAGGATGTATTATAGTGAGGGAGTGTTGCAGTGAGGGTGTATTATAGTGAGGAAGTGTTGCAGTGAAGGTGTATTATAGTGAGGAAGTTTTGCAGTGAGGGTGTATTATAGTGAGGGAGTGTTGCAGTGAGGGTGTATTATAGTGAGGAAGTGTTGCAGTGAGGGTGTATTATAGTGAGGGAGTGTTGCAGTGAGGGTGTATTATAGTGAGGAAGTGTTGCACTGAAGGTGTATTATAGTATTGGAGTGTTGCAGTGAGGGAGTATTATAGTGAGGGGGTGTTGCAGTGAGGGTGTATTATAGTGAGGGAGTGTTGCAGTGAGGGAGTGTTGCAGTGAGGGTGTATTATAGTGAGGGAGTATTGCAGTGAGGGTGTATTATAGTGAAGGAGTGTTGCAGTGAGGGTGTATTATAGTGAGGGTGTATTATAGTGAGGGAGTGTTGCAGTGAGGGTGTTTAATAGTGAGGTAGTGTTCCAGTGAGGGTGTATTATAGTGAGGGAGTGTTGCTGTGAGGGTGTATTATAGTGACGGTGTATTATAGTGAGGGTGTGTTGCAGTGAGGGTGTATTATAGTGAGGGAGTGTTGCAGTGAGGGTGTTTAATAGTGAGGTAGTGTTCCAGTGACGGTGTATTATAGTGATGGAGTGTTGCAGTGAGGGTGTATTATAGTGATGGAGTGTTGCAGTGAGGGTGTATTATAGTGAGGGAGTGTTCCAGTGAGGGTGTATTATAGTGAGGGAGTGTTGCTGTGAGGGTGTATTATAGTGACGGTGTATTATAGTGAGGGTGTGTTGCAGTGAGGGTGTATTATAGTGACGGAGTATTGCAGTGAGGGTGTATTATAGTGAAGGAGTGTTGCAGTGAGGGTGTATTATAGTGATGGAGTGTTGCAGTGAGGGTGTATTATAGTGATGGAGTGTTGCAGTGAGGGTGTATTATAGTGAGGGAGTGTTGCAGTGAGGGTGTATTATAGTGACGGAGTGTTGCAGTGAGGGTGTATTATAGTGAGGAAGTTTTGCAGTGAGTGTGTATTATAGTGAGGGAGTTTTACATTCAGGGTGTATAATAGTGAGGAAGTGTTGCAGTGAGGGTGTATTATAGTGAGGGTGTATTATAGTGAGGGTGTACCAAGTATGGTCCTTGTTAACCAAGGTTCAATTTTAGAATCATGCCCTTTGGCTTACATTTTTTTTTCAATGTAAAAAATATTTCATAATTTTCTGATGGAACAGTATCTATATTATTTTTTTTTAGAAATTTTTCAATTTCCAACCTCAACAACAACTGAAATGCCAACTACAACGACTACAACACCAAGTACACCCAACCAAGGTAAATATTGCATTTTATATATAGAGAGTATAGAAAGTAAAATTGTGGGAATATTACAATGAGACAGTATTACAGAGAGTGTGTTACAGTGACGCAGTATTAGAGAGAGAGTGAGTTACAGTGGAGGCAGTATTACAGAGAAAATGTGTGTTACAGTAAGGCAGTATTACAAAGAGAGTGTGTTACAGTGAGGCAGTATTACAAAGAGAGTGTGTTACAATGAGGCACTATTAAAGAGAGAGTGTGTTACAGTGAGGCAGTACTACAGAGAGAGTGTGCTTTATTGTGAGGGAGTGTTGCAGTCAGGGTGTATTATAGTGAGGGAGTGTTGCAGTGAGGGAGTGTTGCAGTGAGGGAGTGTTGCAGTGAGGGTGTATTATAGTGAGGGAGTTTTGCAGTGAGGGTGTATAATAGTGATGGAGTGTTGCAGTGAGGGTGTATTATAGTCAGGGAGTGTTGCAGTGAGGGTGTATTATAGTGAGGGAGTGTTGCAGTGAGGGTGTTTAATAGTGAGGGAGTGTTCCAGTGAGGGTGTATTATAGTGAGGGAGTGTTGCTGTGAGGGTGTATTATAGTGACGGTGTATTATAGTGAGGGAGTGTTGCAGTGAGGGTGTATTATAGTGAAGGAGTGTTGCAGTGACGGTGTATTATAGTGATGGAGTGTTGCAGTGAGGGTGTATTATAGTGAGGGAGTGTTGCAGTGAGGGTGTATTATAGTGACGGAGTGTTGCAGTGAGGGTGTATTATAGTGACGGAGTGTTGCAGTGAGGGTGTATTATAGTGAGGAAGTTTTGCAGTGAGTGTGTATTATAGTGAGGGAGTTTTACATTCAGGGTGTATAATAGTGAGGAAGTGTTGCAGTGAGGGTGTATTATAGTGACGGTGTATTATAGTGAGGGTGTACCAAGTATGGTCCTTGTTAACCAAGGTTCAATTTTAGAATCATGCCCTTTGGCTTACATTTTTTTTTCAATGTAAAAAATATTTCATAATTTTCTGATGGAACAGTATCTATATTATTTTTTTTTAGAAATTTTTCAATTTCCAACCTCAACAACAACTGAAATGCCAACTACAACGACTACAACACCAAGTACACCCAACCAAGGTAAATATCGCATTTTATATATAGAGAGTATAGAAAGTAAAATTGTGGGAATATTACAATGAGACAGTATTACAGAGAGTGTGTTACAGTGAGGCAGTATTAGAGAGAGAGTGAGTTACAGTGGAGGCAGTATTACAGAGAAAATGTGTGTTACAGTAAGGCAGTATTACAAAGAGAGTGTGTTACAGTGAGGCAGTATTACAAAGAGAGTGTGTTACAATGAGGCACTATTAAAGAGAGAGTGTGTTACAGTGAGGCAGTACTACAGAGAGAGTGTGCTTTATTGTGAGGGAGTGTTGCAGTCAGGGTGTATTATAGTGAGGGATTGTTGCAGTGAGGGAGTGTTGCAGTGAGGGAGTGTTGCAGTGAGGGAGTGTTGCAGTGAGGGTGTATTATAGTGAGGGTGTATTATAGTGAGGGAGTGTTGCAGTGAGGGTGTATAATAGTGATGGAGTGTTGCAGTGAGGGTGTATTATAGTGAGGGAGTGTTGCAGTGAGGGTGTATTATAGTCAGGGAGTGTTGCAGTGAGGGTGTATTATAGTGAGGGAGTGTTGCAGTGAGGGTGTATTATAGTGAGGGAGTGTTGCAGTGAGGGTGTTTAATAGTGAGGGAGTGTTCCAGTGAGGGTGTATTATAGTGAGGGAGTGTTGCAGTGAGGGTGTTTAATAGTGAGGGAGTGTTGCAGTGAGGGTGTATTATAGTGAGGGAGTGTTGCAGTGAGGGTGTATTATAGTCAGGGAGTGTTGCAGTGAGGGTGTATTATAGTGAGGGAGTGTTGCAGTGAGGGTGTATTATAGTGAGGGAGTGTTGCAGTGAGGGTGTTTAATAGTGAGGGAGTGTTCCAGTGAGGGTGTATTATAGTGAGGGAGTGTTGCAGTGAGGGTGTATTATAGTGAGGGTGTATTATAGTGAGGGAGTGTTGCAGTGAGGGTGTATTATAGTGACGGAGTATTGCAGTGAGGGTGTATTATAGTGAAGGAGTGTTGCAGTGACGGTGTATTTTAGTGATGGAGTGTTGCAGTGAGGGTGTATTATAGTGAGGGAGTGTTGCAGTGAGGGTGTATAATAGTGATGGAGTGTTGCACTGAGGGTGTATTATAGTGAGGGAGTGTTGCAGTGAGGGTGTATTATAGTCAGGGAGTGTTGCAGTGAGGGTGTATTATAGTGAGGGAGTGTTGCAGTGAGGGTGTATTATAGTGAGGGTGTATTATAGTGAGGGTGTATTATAGTGAGGGAGTGTTGCAGTGACGGTGTATTTTAGTGATGGAGTGTTGCAGTGAGGGTGTATTATAGTGAGGGAGTGTTGCAGTGAGGGTGTATAATAGTGATGGAGTGTTGCACTGAGGGTGTATTATAGTGAGGGAGTGTTGCAGTGAGGGTGTATTATAGTCAGGGAGTGTTGCAGTGAGGGTGTATTATAGTGAGGGAGTGTTGCAGTGAGGGTGTATTATAGTGAGGGTGTATTATAGTGAGGGAGTGTTGCAGTGAGGGTGTATAATAGTGATGGAGTGTTGCAGTGAGGGTGTATTATAGTCAGGGAGTGTTGCAGTGAGGGTGTATTATAGTCAGGGAGTGTTGCAGTGAGGGTGTATTATAGTGAGGGAGTGTTGCAGTGAGGGTGTATAATAGTGATGGAGTGTTGCAGTGAGGGTGTATTATAGTCAGGGAGTGTTACAGTGAGGGTGTATTATAGTGAGGCAGTGTTGCTGTGAGGGTGTATTATAGTGACGGTGTATTATAGTGAGGGTGTGTTGCAGTGAGGGTGTATTATAGTGAGGGAGTGTTGCAGTGAGGGTGTATTATAGTGAAGGAGTGTTGCTGTGACGGTGTATTATAGTGATGGAGTGTTGCAGTGAGGGTGTATTATAGTGAGGGAGTGTTGCAGTGAGGGTGTATTATAGTGACGGAGTGTTGCAGTGAGGGTGTATTATAGTGACGGAGTGTTGCAGTGAGGGTGTATTATAGTGAGGAAGTTTTGCAGTGAGTGTGTATTATAGTGAGGGAGTTTTACATTCAGGGTGTATAATAGTGAGGAAGTGTTGCAGTGAGGGTGTATTATAGTGACGGTGTATTATAGTGAGGGTGTACCAAGTATGGTCCTTGTTAACCAAGGTTCAATTTTAGAATCATGCCCTTTGGCTTACATTTTTTTTTCAATGTAAAAAATATTTCATAATTTTCTGATGGAACAGTATCTATATTATTTTTTTTTAGAAATTTTTCAATTTCCAACCTCAACAACAACTGAAATGCCAACTACAACGACTACAACACCAAGTACACCCAACCAAGGTAAATATCGCATTTTATATATAGAGAGTATAGAAAGTAAAATTGTGGGAATATTACAATGAGACAGTATTACAGAGAGTGTGTTACAGTGAGGCAGTATTAGAGAGAGAGTGAGTTACAGTGGAGGCAGTATTACAGAGAAAATGTGTGTTACAGTAAGGCAGTATTACAAAGAGAGTGTGTTACAGTGAGGCAGTATTACAAAGAGAGTGTGTTACAATGAGGCACTATTAAAGAGAGAGTGTGTTACAGTGAGGCAGTACTACAGAGAGAGTGTGCTTTATTGTGAGGGAGTGTTGCAGTCAGGGTGTATTATAGTGAGGGATTGTTGCAGTGAGGGAGTGTTGCAGTGAGGGAGTGTTGCAGTGAGGGAGTGTTGCAGTGAGGGTGTATTATAGTGAGGGTGTATTATAGTGAGGGAGTGTTGCAGTGAGGGTGTATAATAGTGATGGAGTGTTGCAGTGAGGGTGTATTATAGTGAGGGAGTGTTGCAGTGAGGGTGTATTATAGTCAGGGAGTGTTGCAGTGAGGGTGTATTATAGTGAGGGAGTGTTGCAGTGAGGGTGTATTATAGTGAGGGAGTGTTGCAGTGAGGGTGTTTAATAGTGAGGGAGTGTTCCAGTGAGGGTGTATTATAGTGAGGGAGTGTTGCAGTGAGGGTGTTTAATAGTGAGAGAGTGTTGCAGTGAGGGTGTATTATAGTGAGGGAGTGTTGCAGTGAGGGTGTATTATAGTCAGGGAGTGTTGCAGTGAGGGTGTATTATAGTGAGGGAGTGTTGCAGTGAGGGTGTATTATAGTGAGGGAGTGTTGCAGTGAGGGTGTTTAATAGTGAGGGAGTGTTCCAGTGAGGGTGTATTATAGTGAGGGAGTGTTGCTGTGAGGGTGTATTATAGTGAGGGTGTATTATAGTGAGGGAGTGTTGCAGTGAGGGTGTATTATAGTGACGGAGTATTGCAGTGAGGGTGTATTATAGTGAAGGAGTGTTGCAGTGACGGTGTATTTTAGTGATGGAGTGTTGCAGTGAGGGTGTATTATAGTGAGGGAGTGTTGCAGTGAGGGTGTATAATAGTGATGGAGTGTTGCACTGAGGGTGTATTATAGTGAGGGAGTGTTGCAGTGAGGGTGTATTATAGTCAGGGAGTGTTGCAGTGAGGGTGTATTATAGTGAGGGAGTGTTGCAGTGAGGGTGTATTATAGTGAGGGTGTATTATAGTGAGGGTGTATTATAGTGAGGGAGTGTTGCAGTGACGGTGTATTTTAGTGAGGGAGTGTTGCAGTGAGGGTGTATAATAGTGATGGAGTGTTGCACTGAGGGTGTATTATAGTGAGGGAGTGTTGCAGTGAGGGTGTATTATAGTCAGGGAGTGTTGCAGTGAGGGTGTATTATAGTGAGGGAGTGTTGCAGTGAGGGTGTATTATAGTGAGGGTGTATTATAGTGAGGGAGTGTTGCAGTGAGGGTGTATAATAGTGATGGAGTGTTGCAGTGAGGGTGTATTATAGTCAGGGAGTGTTGCAGTGAGGGTGTATTATAGTCAGGGAGTGTTGCAGTGAGGGTGTATTATAGTGAGGGAGTGTTGCAGTGAGGGTGTTTAATAGTGAGGGAGTGTTCCAGTGAGGGTGTATTATAGTGAGGGAGTGTTGCAGTGAGGGTGTTTAATAGTGAGGGAGTGTTGCAGTGAGGGTGTATTATAGTGAGGGAGTGTTGCAGTGAGGGTGTATTATAGTCAGGGAGTGTTGCAGTGAGGGTGTATTATAGTGAGGGAGTGTTGCAGTGAGGGTGTATTATAGTGAGGGAGTGTTGCAGTGAGGGTGTTTAATAGTGAGGGAGTGTTCCAGTGAGGGTGTATTATAGTGAGGGAGTGTTGCTGTGAGGGTGTATTATAGTGACGGTGTATTATAGTGAGGGTGTGTTGCAGTGAGGGTGTATTATAGTGACGGAGTATTGCAGTGAGGGTGTATTATAGTGAAGAAGTGTTGCAGTGACGGTGTATTATAGTGATGGAGTGTTGCAGTGAGGGTGTATTATAGTGAGGGAGTGTTGCAGTGAGGGTGTATTATAGTGACGGAGTATTGCAGTGAGGGTGTATTATAGTGAAGGAGTGTTGCAGTGACGGTGTATTATAGTGATGGAGTGTTGCAGTGAGGGTGTATTATAGTGATGGAGTGTTGCAATGAGGGTGTATTATAGTGATGGAGTGTTGCAGTGAGGGTGTATTATAGTGAGGGAGTGTTGCAGTGAGGGTGTATTATAGTGACGAAGTGTTGCAGTGAGGGTGTATTATAGTGAGGAAGTTTTGCAGTGAGTGTGTATTATAGTGAGGGAGTTTTACATTCAGGGTGTATTATAGTGAGGAAGTGTTGCAGTGAGGGTGTATTATAGTGAGGGAGTGTTGCAGTGAGTGTGTATTATAGTGAGGGAGTTTTACATTCAGGGTGTATTATAGTGAGGGAGTGTTGCAGTGAGGGTGTATTATAGTGACGGAGTGTTGCAGTGAGGGTGTATTATAGTGAGGGAGTGTTTTCAGTGAGTGTGTATTATAGTGAGGGAGTTTTACATTCAGGGTGTATTATAGTGATGGAGTGTCGCAGTGAGGGTGTATTATAGTGAGGGAGTGTTGCAGTGAGGGTGTATTATAGTGATGGAGTGTTGCAGTGACGGTGTATTATAGTGAGGGAGTGTTGCAGTGAGGGTGTATTATAGTGACGGTGTATTATAGTGAGGGTGTACCAAGTATGGTCCTTGTTAACCAAGGTTCAATTTTAGTATCATGCCCTTTGGCTTACATTTTTTTTTCAATGTAAAAAATATTTCATAATTTTCTGATTGAACAGTATCTATATTATTTTTTTTTAGAAATTTTTCAATTTCCAACCTCAACAACAACTGAAATGCCAACTACAACGACTACAACACCAAGTACACCCAACCAAGGTAAATATCGCATTTTATATATAGAGAGTATAGAAAGTAAAATTGTGGGAATATTACAATGAGACAGTATTACAGAGAGTGTGTTACAGTGAGGCAGTATTAGAGAGAGAGTGAGTTACAGTGGAGGCAGTATTACAGAGAAAATGTGTGTTACAGTAAGGCAGTATTACAAAGAGAGTGTGTTACAGTGAGGCAGTATTACAAAGAGAGTGTGTTACAATGAGGCACTATTAAAGAGAGAGTGTGTTACAGTGAGGCAGTACTACAGAGAGAGTGTGCTTTATTGTGAGGGAGTGTTGCAGTCAGGGTGTATTATAGTGAGGGAGTGTTGCAGTGAGGGAGTGTTGCAGTGAGGGAGTGTTGCAGTGAGGGAGTGTTGCAGTGAGGGAGTGTTGCAGTGAGGGTGTGTTGCAGTGAGGGTGTGTTGCAGTGAGGGTGTATTATAGTGAGGGTGTATTATAGTGAGGGAGTGTTGCAGTGAGGGTGTATAATAGTGATGGAGTGTTGCAGTGAGGGTGTATTATAGTGAGGGAGTGTTGCAGTGAGGGGGTATTATAGTGAGGGAGTGTTGCAGTGAGGGTGTATTATAGTCAGGGAGTGTTGCAGTGAGGGTGTATTATAGTGAGGGAGTGTTGCAATGAGGGTGTATTATAGTGAGGGAGTGTTGCAGTGAGGGTGTATTATAGTGAGGGAGTGTTGCAGTGAGGGTGTTTAATAGTGAGGGAGTGTTGCAGTGAGGGTGTATTATAGTGAAGGAGTGTTGCAGTGAGGGTGTATTATAGTGATGGAGTGTTGCAGTGAGGGTGTATTATAGTGATGGAGTGTTGCAGTGAGGGTGTATTATAGTGAGGGAGTGTTGCAGTGAGGGTGTTTAATAGTGAGGTAGTGTTCCAGTGACGGTGTATTATAGTGATGGAGTGTTGCAGTGAGGGTGTATTATAGTGATGGAGTGTTGCAGTGAGGGTGTATTATAGTGATGGAGTGTTGCAGTGAGGGTGTATTATAGTGAGGGAGTGTTGCAGTGAGGGTGTATTATAGTGACGGAGTGTTGCAGTGAGGGTGTATTATAGTGAGGAAGTTTTGCAGTGAGTGTGTATTATAGTGAGGGAGTTTTACATTCAGGGTGTATAATAGTGAGGAAGTGTTGCAGTGAGGGTATATTATAGTGACGGTGTATTATAGTGAGGGTGTACCAAGTATGGTCCTTGTTAACCAAGGTTCAATTTTAGAATCATGCCCTTTGGCTTACATTTTTTTTTCAATGTAAAAAATATTTCATAATTTTCTGATGGAACAGTATCTATATTATTTTTTTTTAGAAATTTTTCAATTTCCAACCTCAACAACAACTGAAATGCCAACTACAACGACTACAACACCAAGTACACCCAACCAAGGTAAATATTGCATTTTATATATAGAGAGTATAGAAAGTAAAATTGTGGGAATATTACAATGAGACAGTATTACAGAGAGTGTGTTACAGTGAGGCAGTATTAGAGAGAGAGTGAGTTACAGTGGAGGCAGTATTACAGAGAAAATGTGTGTTACAGTAAGGCAGTATTACAAAGAGAGTGTGTTACAGTGAGGCAGTATTACAAAGAGAGTGTGTTACAATGAGGCACTATTAAAGAGAGAGTGTGTTACAGTGAGGCAGTACTACAGAGAGAGTGTGCTTTATTGTGAGGGAGTGTTGCAGTCAGGGTGTATTATAGTGAGGGAGTGTTGCAGTGAGGGAGTGTTGCAGTGAGGGAGTGTTGCAGTGAGGGAGTGTTGCAGTGAGGGTGTATTATAGTGAGGGTGTATTATAGTGAGGGAGTGTTGCAGTGAGGGTGTATAATAGTGATGGAGTGTTGCAGTGAGGGTCTATTATAGTGAGGGAGTGTTGCAGTGAGGGTGTATTATAGTGAGGGAGTGTTGCAGTGAGGGTGTATTATAGTCAGGGAGTGTTGCAGTGAGGGTGTATTATAGTGAGGGAGTGTTGCAGTGAGGGTCTATTATAGTGAGGGAGTGTTGCAGTGAGGGTGTATTATAGTGAAGGAGTGTTGCAGTGACGGTGTATCATAGTGATGGAGTGTTGCAGTGAGGGTCTATTATAGTGAGGGAGTGTTGCAGTGAGGGTGTATTATAGTGAGGGAGTGTTGCAGTGAGGGTGTATTATAGTCAGGGAGTGTTGCAGTGAGGGTGTATTATAGTGATGGAGTGTTGCAGTGAGGGTGTATTATAGTGAGGGAGTGTTGCAGTGAGGGTGTTTAATAGTGAGGGAGTGTTCCAGTGAGGGTGTATTATAGTGAGGGAGTGTTGCTGTGAGGGTGTATTATATTGACGGTGTATTATAGTGAGGGTGTGTTGCAGTGAGGGTGTATTATAGTGACGGAGTATTGCAGTGAGGGTGTATTATAGTGAACGACTGTTGAAGTGACGGTGTATTATAGTGATGGAGTGTTGCAGTGAGGGTGTATTATAGTGAGGGAGTGTTGCAGTGACGGTGTATTCTAGTGAGGGAGTGTTACAGTGAGGGTGTATTATAGTGAAGGAGTGTTGCAGTGAGGGTGTATAATAGTGAGGGAGTGTTGCAGTGAGGGTGTATAATAGTGATGGAGTGTTGCAGTGAGGGTGTATAATAGTGATGGAGTGTTGCAGTGAGGGTGTATTATAGTCAGGGAGTGTTGCAGTGAGGGTGTATTATAGTGAGGGAGTGTTGCAGTGAGGGTGTATTATAGTGAGGGAGTGTTGCAGTGAGGGTGTTTAATAGTGAGGGAGTGTTGCAGTGAGGGTGTATTATAGTGAGGGAGTGTTGCAGTGAGGGTGTATTATAGTCAGGGAGTGTTGCAGTGAGGGTGTATTATAGTGAGGGAGTGTTGCAGTGAGGGTGTATTATAGTGAGGGAGTGTTGCAGTGAGGGTGTTTAATAGTGAGGGAGTGTTCCAGGGAGGGTGTATTATAGTGAGGGAGTGTTGCTGTGAGGGTGTATTATAGTGACGGTGTATTATAGTGAGGGTGTGTTCCAGTGAGGGTGTATTATAGTGACGGAGTATTGCAGTGAGGGTGTATTATAGTGAAGGAGTGTTGCAGTGACGGTGTATTATAGTGATGGAGTGTTGCAGTGAGGGTGTATTATAGTGAGGGAGTGTTGCAGTGAGGGTGTATTATAGTGACGGTGTATTATAGTGAGGGTGTGTTGCAGTGAGGGTGTATTATAGTGACGGAGTATTGCAGTGAGGGTGTATTATAGTGAAGGAGTGTTGCAGTGACGGTGTATTATAGTGATGGAGTGTTGCAGTGAGGGTGTATTATAGTGAGGGAGTGTTGCAGTGAGGGTGTATTATAGTGACGGAGTGTTGCAGTGAGGGTGTATTATAGTGAGGAAGTTTTGCAGTGAGTGTGTATTATAGTGAGGGAGTTTTACATTCAGGGTGTATAATAGTGAGGAAGTGTTGCAGTGAGGGTGTATTATAGTGACGGTGTATTATAGTGAGGGTGTACCAAGTATGGTCCTTGTTAACCAAGGTTCAATTTTAGAATCATGCCCTTTGGCTTACATTTTTTTTTCATTGTAAAAAATATTTCATAATTTTCTGATGGAACAGTATCTATATTATTTTTTTTTAGAAATTTTTCAATTTCCAACCTCAACAACAACTGAAATGCCAACTACAACGACTACAACACCAAGTACACCCAACCAAGGTAAATATTGCATTTTATATATAGAGAGTATAGAAAGTAAAATTGTGGGAATATTACAATGAGACAGTATTACAGAGAGTGTGTTACAGTGACGCAGTATTAGAGAGAGAGTGAGTTACAGTGGAGGCAGTATTACAGAGAAAATGTGTGTTACAGTAAGGCAGTATTACAAAGAGAGTGTGTTACAGTGAGGCAGTATTACAAAGAGAGTGTGTTACAATGAGGCACTATTAAAGAGAGAGTGTGTTACAGTGAGGCAGTACTACAGAGAGAGTGTGCTTTATTGTGAGGGAGTGTTGCAGTCAGGGTGTATTATAGTGAGGGAGTGTTGCAGTGAGGGAGTGTTGCAGTGAGGGAGTGTTGCAGTGAGGGAGTGTTGCAGTGAGGGAGTGTTGCAGTGAGGGTCTATTATAGTGAGGGTGTATTATAGTGAGGGTGTATAATAGTGATGGAGTGTTGCAGTGAGGGTGTATTATAGTGAGGGAGTGTTGCAGTGAGGGTGTATTATAGTCAGGGAGTGTTGCAGTGAGGGTGTATTATAGTGAGGGAGTGTTGCAGTGAGGGTGTTTAATAGTGAGGGAGTGTTCCAGTGAGGGTGTATTATAGTGAGGGAGTGTTGCAGTGAGGGTGTTTAATAGTGAGGGAGTGTTGCAGTGAGGGTGTATTATAGTGAGGGAGTGTTGCAGTGAGGGTGTATTATAGTGAGGGAGTGTTGCAGTGAGGGTGTATTATAGTGAGGGAGTGTTGCAGTGAGGGTGTATTATAGTGAGGGTGTGTTGCAGTGAGGGTGTATTATAGTGAGGGAGTGTTGCAGTGAGGGTGTATTATAGTGAGGGAGTGTTGCAGTGATGGTGTTTTATAGTGAGGGAGTGTTGCAGTGAGGGTGTATTATAGTGAAGGAGTGTTGCAGTGAGGGTGTATTATAGTGAAGGAGTGTTGCAGTCAGGGTGTATTATATTGATGGAGTGTTGCAGTGAGGGAGTGTTGCAGTGAGGGTGTATTATAGTGAGGGAGTGTTGCAGTGAGGGTGTATTATAGTGAGGGAGTGTTGCAGTGAGGGTCTATTATAGTGAGGGAGTGTTGCAGTGAGGGTGTATTATAGTGAAGGAGTGTTGCAGTGACGGTGTATTATAGTGATGGAGTGTTGCAGTGAGGGTCTATTATAGTGAGGGAGTGTTGCAGTGAGGGCGTATTATAGTGATGGAGTGTTGCAGTGAGGGTGTATTATAGTGACGGAGTGTTGCAGTGAGGGTGTATTATAGTGAGGAAGTTTTGCAGTGAGGGTGTATTATAGTGAGGGAGTGTTGCAGTGAGGGTGTATTATAGTGAGGGAGTGTTGCAGTGAGGGTGTATTATAGTGAGGGAGTGTTGCAGTGAGGGTGTATTATAGTGAGGAAGTTTTGCAGTGAGGGTGTATTATAGTGAGGGAGTGTTGCAGTGACGGTGTATTATAGTGATGGAGTGTTGCAGTGAGGGTCTATTATAGTGAGGGAGTGTTGCAGTGAGGGTCTATTATAGTGAGGGAGTGTTGCAGTGAGGGTGTATTATAGTCAGGGAGTGTTGCAGTGAGGGTGTATTATAGTGATGGAGTGTTGCAGTGAGGGTGTATTATAGTGAGGGAGTGTTGCAGTGAGGGTGTATTATAGTGAGGGAGTGTTGCAGTGACGGTGTATTATAGTGAGGGAGTGTTGCTGTGAGGGTGTATTATATTGACGGTGTATTATAGTGAGGGTGTGTTGCAGTGAGGGTGTATTATAGTGACGGAGTATTGCAGTGAGGGTGTATTATAGTGAACGACTGTTGAAGTGACGGTGTATTATAGTGATGGAGTGTTGCAGTGAGGGTGTATTATAGTGAGGGAGTGTTGCAGTGACGGTGTATTCTAGTGAGGGAGTGTTACAGTGAGGGTGTATTATAGTGAAGGAGTGTTGCAGTGAGGGTGTATTATAGTGAGGGAGTGTTGCAGTGAGGGTGTATAATAGTGATGGAGTGTTGCAGTGAGGGTGTATTATAGTGAGGGAGTGTTGCAGTGAGGGTGTATTATAGTCAGGGAGTGTTGCAGTGAGGGTGTATTATAGTGAGGGTGTATTATAGTGAGGGAGTGTTGCAGTGAGGGTGTATAATAGTGATGGAGTGTTGCAGTGAGGGTGTATTATAGTGAGGGAGTGTTGCAGTGAGGGTGTATTATAGTCAGGGAGTGTTGCAGTGAGGGTGTTTAATAGTGAGGGAGTGTTGCAGTGAGGGTGTATTATAGTCAGGGAGTGTTGCAGTGAGGGTGTATTATAGTGAGGGAGTGTTGCAGTGAGGGTGTATTATAGTGAGGGAGTGTTGCAGTGAGGGTGTTTAATAGTGAGGGAGTGTTCCAGTGAGGGTGTATTATAGTGAGGGAGTGTTGCTGTGAGGGTGTATTATAGTGACGGTGTATTATAGTGAGGGTGTGTTGCAGTGAGGGTGTATTATAGTGACGGAGTATTGCAGTGAGGGTGTATTATAGTGAAGGAGTGTTGCAGTGACGGTGTATTATAGTGATGGAGTGTTGCAGTGAGGGTGTATTATAGTGAGGGAGTGTTGCAGTGAGGGTGTATTATAGTGACGGTGTATTATAGTGAGGGTGTGTTGCAGTGAGGGTGTATTATAGTGACGGAGTATTGCAGTGAGGGTGTATTATAGTGAAGGAGTGTTGCAGTGACGGTGTATTATAGTGATGGAGTGTTGCAGTGAGGGTGTATTATAGTGAGGGAGTGTTGCAGTGAGGGTGTATTATAGTGACGGAGTGTTGCAGTGAGGGTGTATTATAGTGAGGAAGTTTTGCAGTGAGTGTGTATTATAGTGAGGGAGTTTTACATTCAGGGTGTATAATAGTGAGGAAGTGTTGCAGTGAGGGTGTATTATAGTGACGGTGTATTATAGTGAGGGTGTACCAAGTATGGTCCTTGTTAACCAACGTTCAATTTTAGAATCATGCCCTTTGGCTTACATTTTTTTTTCAATGTAAAAAATATTTCATAATTTTCTGATGGAACAGTATCTATATTATTTTTTTTTTAGAAATTTTTCAATTTCCAACCTCAACAACAACTGAAATGCCAACTACAACGACTACAACACCAAGTACACCCAACCAAGGTAAATATTGCATTTTATATATAGAGAGTATAGAAAGTAAAATTGTGGGAATATTACAATGAGACAGTATTACAGAGAGTGTGTTACAGTGAGGCAGTATTAGAGAGAGAGTGAGTTACAGTGGAGGCAGTATTACAGAGAAAATGTGTGTTACAGTAAGGCAGTATTACAAAGAGAGTGTGTTACAGTGAGGCAGTATTACAAAGAGAGTGTGTTACAATGAGGCACTATTAAAGAGAGAGTGTGTTACAGTGAGGCAGTACTACAGAGAGAGTGTGCTTTATTGTGAGGGAGTGTTGCAGTCAGGGTGTATTATAGTGAGGGAGTGTTGCAGTGAGGGAGTGTTGCAGTGAGGGAGTGTTGCAGTGAAGGAGTGTTGCAGTGAAGGAGTGTTGCAGTGAAGGAGTGTTGCAGTGAAGGAGTGTTGCAGTGAAGGAGTGTTGCAGTGAGGGAGTGTTGCAGTGAGGGTCTATTATAGTGAGGGTGTATTATAGTGAGGGAGTGTTGCAGTGAGGGTGTATTATAGTGAGGGAGTGTTGCAGTGAGGGTGTTTAATAGTGAGGGAGTGTTCCAGTGAGGGTGTATTATAGTGAGGGAGTGTTGCAGTGAGGGTGTTTAATAGTGAGGGAGTGTTGCAGTGAGGGTGTATTATAGTGAGGGAGTGTTGCAGTGAGGGTGTATTATAGTGAGGGAGTGTTGCAGTGAGGGTGTATTATAGTGAGGGAGTGTTGCAGTGAGGGTGTATTATAGTGAGGGTGTGTTGCAGTGAGGGTGTATTATAGTGAGGGAGTGTTGCAGTGAGGGTGTATTATAGTGAGGGAGTGATGCAGTGATGGTGTTTTATAGTGAGGGAGTGTTGCAGTGAGGGTGTATTATAGTGAGGGAGTGTTGCAGTGAGGGTGTATTATAGTGAAGGAGTGTTGCAGTCAGGGTGTATTATATTGATGGAGTGTTGCAGTGAGGGAGTGTTGCAGTGAGGGTGTATTATAGTGAGGGAGTGTTGCAGTGAGGGTGTATTATAGTGAAGGAGTGTTGCAGTGAGGGTCTATTATAGTGAGGGAGTGTTGCAGTGAGGGTGTATTATAGTGAAGGAGTGTTGCAGTGACGGTGTATTATAGTGATGGAGTGTTGCAGTGAGGGTCTATTATAGTGAGGGAGTGTTGCAGTGAGGGCGTATTATAGTGATGGAGTGTTGCAGTGAGGGCGTATTATAGTGACGGAGTGTTGCAGTGAGGGTGTATTATAGTGAGGAAGTTTTGCAGTGAGGGTGTATTATAGTGAGGGAGTGTTGCAGTGAGGGTGTATTATAGTGAGGGAGTGTTGCAGTGAGGGTGTATTATAGTGAGGAAGTTTTGCAGTGAGGGTGTATTATAGTGAGGGAGTGTTACATTCAGGGTGTATTATAGTGAGGGAGTGTTACATTCAGGGTGTATTATAGTGAGGAAGTGTTGCAGTGAGGGTGTATTATAGTGAGGGAGTGTTGCTGTGAGGGTGTATTATAGTGAGGGAGTGTTACATTCAGGGTGTATTATAGTGATGGAGTGTTGCAGTGAGGGTGTATTATATTGAGGGAGTGTTGCTGTGAGGGTGTATTATAGTGAGGGAGTGTTGCAGTGAGGGTGTATTATAGTGAGGGAGTGTTGCAGTGAGGGTGTATTATAGTGAGGGAGTGTTGCAGTGAGGGTGTATTATAGTGAGGAAGTTTTGCACTGAGGGTGTATTATAGTGAGGGAGTGTTGCAGTGAGGGTGTATTATAGTGAGGGAGTGTTACATTCAGGGTGTATTATAGTGAGGGAGTGTTGCAGTGAGGGTGTATTATAGTGACGGTGTATTATAGTGAGGGTGTACCAAGTATGATCCTTGTTAACCAAGGTTCAATTTTAGAATCATGCCCTTTGGCTTACATTTTTTTTTAATGTAAAAAATGTTTCATAATTTTCTGTTGGAACAGTATCTATATTATTTTTTTTTAGAAATTTTTCAATTTCCAACCTCAACAACAACTGAAATGCCAACTACAACGACTACAACACCAAGTACACCCAACCAAGGTAAATATTGCATTTTATATATAGAGAGTATAGAAAAGTAAAATTGTGGGAATATTACAATGAGACAGTATTACAGAGAGTGTGTTACAGTGAGGCAGTATTAGAGAGAGAGTGAGTTACAGTGGAGGCAGTATTACAGAGAAAATGTGTGTTACAGTAAGGCAGTATTACAAAGAGAGTGTGTTACAGTGAGGCAGTATTACAAAGAGATTGTGTTACAATGAGGCACTATTAAAGAGAGAGTGTGTTACAGTGGATGCAGTGTTACAGAGAGAGTGTGTTACAGTGAGGGTGTATTATAGTGAAGGAGTGTTGCAGTGAGGGTGTATTATAGTGAGGGAGTGTTTCAGTGAGGGTGTATTATAGTGATGAAATGTTGCAGTGAGGGTGTATTATAGTGATGGAGTGTTGCAGTGAGGGTGTATTATAGTCAGGAAATGTTGCAGTGAGGGTGTATTATAGTGAGGGAGTGTTGCAGTGAGGGTGTATTATAGTGAGGGAGTGTTGCAGTGAGGGTGTATTATAGTGAGGGAGTGTTGCAGTGAGGGCGTGTTATAGTGAGGGAGTGTTGCAGTGACGGTGTATTATAGTGAGGGAGTGTTACAGTGAGGGTGTATTATAGTGAAGGAGTGTTGCAGTGAGGGTGTATTATAGTGAGGGAGTGTTGCAGTGATGGTGTTTTATAGTGAGGGAGTGTTGCAGTGAGGGTGTATTATAGTGAGGGAGTGTTGCAGTGAGGGTGTATTATAGTGAAGGAGTGTTGCAGTCAGGGTGTATTATATTGATGGAGTGTTGCAGTGAGGGAGTGTTGCAGTGAGGGTCTATTATAGTGAGGGAGTGTTGCAGTGAGGGTGTATTATAGTGATGGAGTGTTGCAGTGAGCGTGTATTATAGTGACGGAGTGTTGCAGTGAGGGTGTATTATAGTGAGGAAGTTTTGCAGTGAGGGTGTATTATAGTGAGGGAGTGTTGCAGTGAGGGTGTATTATAGTGAGGGAGTGTTGCAGTGAGGGTGTATTATAGTGAGGGAGTGTTGCAGTGAGGGTGTATTATAGTGAGGGAGTGTTACATTCAGGGTGTATTATAGTGAGGGAGTGTTGCAGTGAGGGTGTATTATAGTGAGGGAGTGTTGCTGTGAGGGTGTATTATAGTGAGGGAGTGTTACATTCAGGGTGTATTATAGTGATGGAGTGTTGCAGTGAGGGTGTATTATATTGAGGGAGTGTTGCAGTGAGGGTGTATTATAGTGAGGGAGTGTTGCAGTGAGGGTGTATTATAGTGAGGGAGTGTTGCAGTGAGGGTGTATTATAGTGAGGGAGTGTTGCAGTGAGGGTGTATTATAGTGAGGGAGTGTTGCAGTGAGGGTGTATTATAGTGAGGGAGTGTTGCAGTGAGGGTGTATTATAGTGAGGGAGTGTTGCAGTGAGGGTGTATTATAGTGAGGAAGTTTTGCAGTGAGGGTGTATTATAGTGAGGGAGTGTTACATTCAGGGTGTATTATAGTGAGGGAGTGTTGCAGTGAGGGTGTATTATAGTGAGGGAGTGTTACATTCAGGGTGTATAATAGTGAGGAAGTGTTGCAGTGAGGGTGTATTATAGTGACGGTGTATTATAGTGAGGGTGTACCAAGTATGGTCCTTGTTAACCAAGGTTCAATTTTAGAATCATGCCCTTTGGCTTACATTTTTTTTTAATGTAAAAAATGTTTCATAATTTTCTGTTGGAACAGTATCTATATTATTTTTTTTTAGAAATTTTTCAATTTCCAACCTCAACAACAACTGAAATGCCAACTACAACGACTACAACACCAAGTACACCCAACCAAGGTAAATATTGCATTTTATATATAGAGAGTATAGAAAAGTAAAATTGTGGGAATATTACAATGAGACAGTATTACAGAGAGTGTGTTACAGTGAGGCAGTATTAGAGAGAGAGTGAGTTACAGTGGAGGCAGTATTACAGAGAAAATGTGTGTTACAGTAAGGCAGTATTACAAAGAGAGTGTGTTACAGTGAGGCAGTATTACAAAGAGATTGTGTTACAATGAGGCACTATTAAAGAGAGAGTGTGTTACAGTGGATGCAGTGTTACAGAGAGAGTGTGTTACAGTGAGGGTGTATTATAGTGAAGGAGTGTTGCAGTGAGGGTGTATTATAGTGAGGGAGTGTTTCAGTGAGGGTGTATTATAGTGATGAAATGTTGCAATGAGGGTGTATTATAGGGATGGAGTGTTGCAGTGAGGGTGTATTATAGTCAGGAAATGTTGCAGTGAGGGTGTATTATAGTGAGGGAGTGTTGCAGTGAGGGTGTATTATAGTGAGGGAGTGTTGCAGTGAGGGTGTATTATAGTGAGGGAGTGTTGCAGTGAGGGTGTATTATAGTGAGGGAGTGTTGCAGTGAGGGTGTATTATAGTGAAGGAGTGTTGCAGTGAGGGTGTATTATAGTGAGGGAGTGTTGCAGTGAGGGCGTGTTATAGTGAGGGAGTGTTGCAGTGACGGTGTATTATAGTGAGGGAGTGTTACAGTGAGGGTGTATTATAGTGAAGGAGTGTTGCAGTGAGGGTGTATTATAGTGAGGGAGTGTTGCAGTGACGGTGTATTCTAGTGAGGGAGTGTTACAGTGAGGGTGTATTATAGTGAGGGAGTGTTGCAGTGAGGGTGTATTATAGTGAGGGAGTGTTGCAGTGAGGGTGTCTTATAGTGAGGGAGTGTTGCAGTGAGGGTGTATTATAGTGAGGGAGTGTTGCAGTGAGGGTGTATTATAGCGAGGGAGTGTTGCTGTGAGGGTGTATTATGGTGAAGGAGTGTTGCAGTGAGGGTGTATTATAGTGAGGGAGTGTTGCAGTGAGGGTGTATTATAGTGATGGAGTGTTGCAGTGAGGGTGTATTATAGTCAGGAAATGTTGCAGTGAGGGTGTATTATAGTGAGGGAGTGTTGCAGTGAGGGTGTATTATAGTGACGGAGTGTTGCAGTGAGGGTGTATTATAGTGAGGGAGTGTTGCAGTGAGGGTGTATTATAGTGAGGGAGTGTTGCAGTCAGGGTGTATTATAGTGAGGGAGTGTTGCAGTGAGGGTGTATTATAGTGAAGGAGTGTTGCAGTGAGGGTGTATTATAGTGAGGGAGTGTTGCAGTGAGGGCGTGTTATAGTGAGGGAGTGTTGCAGTGACGGTGTATTATAGTGAGGGAGTGTTACAGTGAGGGTGTATTATAGTGAAGGAGTGTTGCAGTGAGGGTGTATTATAGTGAGGGAGTGTTGCAGTGACGGTGTATTCTAGTGAGGGAGTGTTACAGTGAGGGTGTATTATAGTGAGGGAGTGTTGCAGTGAGGCTGTATTATAGTGAGGGAGTGTTGCAGTGAGGGTGTATTATAGTGAGGGAGTGTTGCAGTGAGGGTGTATTATAGTGAGGGAGTGTTGCAGTGAGGCTGTATTATGGTGAGGGAGTGTTGCAGTGAGGGTGTCTTATAGTGAGGGATTGTTGCAGTGAGGGTGTATTATAGCGAGGGAGTGTTGCTGTGAGGGTGTATTATGGTGAAGGAGTGTTGCAGTGAGGGTGTATTATAGTGAGGGAGTGTTTCAGTGAGGGTGTATTATAGTGATGAAATGTTGCAATGAGGGTGTATTATAGGGATGGAGTGTTGCAGTGAGGGTGTATTATAGTGAGGGAGTGTTGCAGTGAGGGTGTATTATAGTGAGGGAGTGTTGCAGTGAGGGTGTATTATAGTGATGGAGTGTTGCAGTGAGGGTGTATTATAGTCAGGAAATGTTGCAGTGAGGGTGTATTATAGTGAGGGAGTGTTGCAGTGAGGGTGTATTATAGTGACGGAGTGTTGCAGTGAGGGTGTATTATAGTGAGGGAGTGTTGCAGTGAGGGTGTATTATAGTGAGGGAGTGTTGCAGTGAGGGTGTATTATAGTGAGGGAGTGTTGCAGTGAGGGTGTATTATAGTGAGGGAGTGTTGCAGTGAGGGTGTATTATAGTGAGGGAGTGTTGCAGTGAGGGTGTATTATAGTGAGGGAGTGTTGCAGTGAGGGTGTATTATAGTGAAGGAGTGTTGCAGTGAGGGTGTATTATAGTGAGGGAGTGTTGCAGTGAGGGCGTGTTATAGTGAGGGAGTGTTGCAGTGACGGTGTATTATAGTGAGGGAGTGTTACAGTGAGGGTGTATTATAGTGAAGGAGTGTTGCAGTGAGGGTGTATTATAGTGAGGGAGTGTTGCAGTGACGGTGTATTCTAGTGAGGGAGTGTTACAGTGAGGGTGTATTATAGTGAGGGAGTGTTGCAGTGAGGGTGTATTATAGTCAGGAAATGTTGCAGTGAGGGTGTATTATAGTGAGGGAGTGTTGCAGTGAGGGTGTCTTATAGTGAGGGATTGTTGCAGTGAGGGTGTATTATAGCGAGGGAGTGTTGCTGTGAGGGTGTATTATGGTGAAGGAGTGTTGCAGTGAGGGTGTATTATAGCGAGGGAGTGTTGCAGTGAGGGTGTATTATAGTGAGGGAGTGTTGCAGTGACGGTGTATTATAGTGAGGGAGTGTTGCAGTGACGGTGTATTCTAGTGAGGGAGTGTTACAGTGAGGGTGTATTATAGTGAAGGAGTGTTGCAGTGAGGGTGTATTATAGTGAGGGAGTGTTGCAGTGAGGGTGTATTATAGTGATGAAATGTTGCAGTGAGGGTGTATTATAGTGATGGAGCGTTGCAGTGAGGGTGTATTATAGTCATGAAATGTTGCAGTGAGGGTGTATTATAGTGAGGGAGTGTTGCAGTGAGGGTGTATTATAGTGAGGGAGTTTTGCAGTGAGGGTGTATTATAGTGAAGGAGTGTTGCAGTGAGGGTGTATTATAGTGAGGGAGTGTTGCAGTGAGGGTGTTTTATAGTCAGGGAGTGTTGCAGTGAGGGTGTATTATAGTGAGGGAGTTTTGCAGTGAGGGCGTGTTATAGTGAGGGAGTGTTGCAGTGACGGTGTATTATAGTGAGGGAGTGTTACAGTGAGGGTGTATTATAGTGATGGAGTGTTGCAGTGAGGGTGTATTATAGTGATGGAGTGTTGCAGTGAGGGTCTATTATAGTGATGGAGTGTTGCAGTGAGGGAGTGTTGCAGTGAGGGTGTATTATAGTGAGGGAGTGTTGCAGTGAGGGTGTATTATAGTGACGGAGTGTTGCAGTGAGGGTGTATTATAGTGAGGGAGTGTTGCAGTGAGGGTGTATTATAGTGAGGGAGTGTTGCAGTGAGGGTGTATTATAGTGAGGGAGTGTTGCAGTGAGGGTGTATTATAGTGAGGAAGTTTTGCAGTGAGGGTGTATTATAGTGAGGGAGTGTTACATTCAGGGTGTATTATAGTGAGGAAGTGTTGCAGTGAGGGTATATTATAGTGACGGCGTATTATAGTGAGGGTGTACCAAGTATGGTCCTTGTTAACCAAGGTTCAATTTTAGAATCATGCCCTTTGGCTTACATTTTTTTTTTAATGTAAAAAATGTTTCATAATTTTCTGATGGAACGGTATCTATATTATTTTTTTTTAGAAATTTTTCAATTTCCAACCTCAACAACAACTGAAATGCCAACTACAACGACTACAACACCAAGTACACCCAACCAAGGTAAATATTGCATTTTATATATAGAGAGTATAGAAAGTAAAATTGTGGGAATATTACAATGAGACAGTATTACAGAGAGTGTGTTACAGTGACGCAGTATTAGAGAGAGAGTGAGTTACAGTGGAGGCAGTATTACAGAGAAAATGTGTGTTACAGTAAGGCAGTATTACAAAGAGAGTGTGTTACAGTGAGGCAGTATTACAAAGAGAGTGTGTTACACTGAGGCACTATTAAAGAGAGAGTGTGTTACAGTGAGGCAGTACTACAGAGAGAGTGTGCTTTATTGTGAGGGAGTGTTGCAGTCAGGGAGTGTTGTAGTGAGGGTGTATTATAGTGAGGGAGTGTTGCAGTGAGGGTGTATAATAGTGATGGAGTGTTGCAGTGAGGGTGTATTATAGTGAGGGAGTGTTGCAGTGAGGGTGTATTATAGTGAGGGAGTGTTGCAGTGAGGGTGTATTATAGTGAGGGAGTGTTGCAGTGAGGCTGTATTATAGTGAGGGAGTGTTGCAGTAAGGGTGTATTATAGTGAGGGAGAGAGGGAGTGTTGCAGTGACGGTGTATTATAGTGAGGCAGTGTTACAGTGAGGGTGTATTATAGTGAAGGAGTGTTGCAGTGAGGGTGTATTATAGTGAGGGAGTGTTACAGTGAGGGTCTATTATAGTGAGGGAGTGTTGCAGTGAGGGTGTATTATAGTGAGGCAGTGTTGCAGTGAGGGTGTATTATAGTGAGGGAGTGTTGCAGTGAGGGTGTATTATAGTGAGGAAGTTTTGCAGTGAGGGTGTATTATAGTGAGGGAGTGTTACATTCAGGGTCTATTATAGTGAGGGAGTGTTGCAGTGAGGGTGTATTATAGTGAGGGAGTGTTGCAGTGAGGGTGTATTATAGTGAGGAAGTGTTGCAGTGAAGGTGTATTATAGTGAGGATGTTTTGCAGTGAGGGTGTATTATAGTGAGGAAGTTTTGCAGTGAGGGTGTATTATAGTGAGGGAGTTTTACATTCAGGGTGTATAATAGTGAGGAAGTGTTGCAGTGAGGGTATATTATAGTGACGGTGTATTATAGTGAGGGAGTGTTGCATTGAGGGTGTATTATAGTGACGGTGTATTATAGTGAGGGTGTACCAAGTATGGTCCTTGTTAACCAAGGTTCAATTTTAGAATCATGCCATTTGGCTTACATTTTTTTTTAATGTAAAAAATGTTTCATAATTTTCTGTTGGAACAGTATCTATATTATTTTTTTTTAGAAATTTTTCAATTTCCAACCTCAACAACAACTGAAATGCCAACTACAACGACTACAACACCAAGTACACCCAACCAAGGTAAATATTGCATTTTATATATAGAGAGTATAGAAAAGTAAAATTGTGGGAATATTACAATGAGACAGTATTACAGAGAGTGTGTTACAGTGACGCAGTATTAGAGAGAGAGTGAGTTACAGTGGAGGCAGTATTACAGAGAAAATGTGTGTTACAGTAAGGCAGTATTACAAAGAGAGTGTGTTACAGTGAGGCAGTATTACAAAGAGAGTGTGTTACAATGAGGCACTATTAAAGAGAGAGTGTGTTACAGTGGATGCAGTGTTACAGAGAGAGTGTGTTACAGTGAGGCAGTACTACAGAGAGAGTGTGCTTTATCGTCAGGGAGTGTTGCAGTCAGGGTGTATTATAGTGATGGATTGTTGCAGTGAGGGAGTGTTGCAGTGAGGGTGTTTAATAGTGAGGGAGTGTTCCAGTGAGGGTGTATTATAGTGAGGCAGTGTTGCAGTGAGGGTGTATTATAGTGAGGGAGTGTTGCAGTGAGGGTGTATTATAGTGAGGGAGTGTTGCAGTCAGGGTGTATTATAGTGAGGGAGTGTTGCAGTGAGGGTGTATTATAGTGAGGAAGTTTTGCAGTGAGGGTGTATTATAGTGAGGGAGTGTTACATTCAGGGTGTATTATAGTGAGGGAGTGTTGCAGTGAGGGTGTATTATAGTGATGGAGTGTTGCAGTGAGGGTGTATTATAGTGAGGGAGTGTTGCAGTGAGGGTGTATTATAGTGATGGAGTGTTGCAGTGAGGGTGTATTATAGTGAGGAAGTTTTGCAGTGAGGGTGTATTATAGTGAGGGAGTGTTGCAGTGAGGGTGTATTATAGTGAGGGAGTGTTGCAGTGAGGGTGTATTATAGTGATGGAGTGTTGCAGTGAGGGTGTATTATAGTGAGGGAGTGTTGCAGTGAGGGTGTAATATAGTGAGGGAGTGTTACATTCAGGGTGTATTATAGTGAGGAAGTGTTGCAGTGAGGGTGTATTATAGTGAGGGTGTATTATAGTGAGGGTGTACCAAGTATGGTCCTTGTTAACCAAGGTTCAATTTTAGAATCATGCCCTTTGGCTTACATTTTTTTTAAATGTAAAAAATGTTTCATAATTTTCTGTTGGAACAGTATCTATATTATTTTTTTTTAGAAATTTTTCAATTTCCAACCTCAACAACAACTGAAATGCCAACTACAACGACTACATCACCAAGTACACCCAACCAAGGTAAATATTGCATTTTATATATAGAGAGTATAGAAAGTAAAATTGTGGGAATATTACAATGAGACAGTATTACAGAGAGTGTGTTACAGTGAGGCAGTATTAGAGAGAGAGTGAGTTACAGTGGAGGCAATATTACAGAGAAAATGTGTGTTACAGTAAGGCAGTATTACAAAGAGAGTGTGTAACAGTGAGGCAGTATTACAAAGAGAGTGTGTTACAATGAGTCACTATTAAAGAGAGAGTGTGTTACAGTGGATGCAGTGTTACAGAGAGAGTGTGTTACAGTGAGGCAGTATTACAGAGAGAGTGTGCTTTATCGTCAGGGAGTGTTGTGAGGGAGTGTTGCAGTGAGGGTGTATTATAGTGAGGGAGTGTTGCAGTGAGGGTGTATTATAGTGAGGGAGTGTTGCAGTGAGGGTGTATTATACTGAGGGAGTGTTGCAGTGAGGGTGTATTATAGTGATGGAGTGTTGCAGTGAGGGTGTATTATAGTGAGGAAGTTTTGCAGTGAGGGTGTATTATAGTGAGGGAGTGTTGCAGTGAGGGTGTATTATAGTGAGGGAGTGTTGCAGTGAGGGTGTAATATAGTGAGGGAGTGTTACATTCAGGGTGTATTATAGTGAGGAAGTGTTGCAGTGAGGGTGTATTATAGTGAGGGTGTATTATAGTGAGGGTGTACCAAGTATGGTCCTTGTTAACCAAGGTTCAATTTTAGAATCATGCCCTTTGGCTTACATTTTTTTTAAATGTAAAAAATGTTTCATAATTTTCTGTTGGAACAGTATCTATATTATTTTTTTTTAGAAATTTTTCAATTTCCAACCTCAACAACAACTGAAATGCCAACTACAACGACTACATCACCAAGTACACCCAACCAAGGTAAATATTGCATTTTATATATAGAGAGTATAGAAAGTAAAATTGTGGGAATATTACAATGAGACAGTATTACAGAGAGTGTGTTACAGTGAGGCAGTATTAGAGAGAGAGTGAGTTACAGTGGAGGCAATATTACAGAGAAAATGTGTGTTACAGTAAGGCAGTATTACAAAGAGAGTGTGTAACAGTGAGGCAGTATTACAAAGAGAGTGTGTTACAATGAGTCACTATTAAAGAGAGAGTGTGTTACAGTGGATGCAGTGTTACAGAGAGAGTGTGTTACAGTGAGGCAGTATTACAGAGAGAGTGTGCTTTATCGTCAGGGAGTGTTGTGAGGGAGTGTTGCAGTGAGGGTGTATTATAGTGAGGGAGTGTTGCAGTGAGGGTGTATTATAGTGAGGGAGTGTTGCAGTGAGGGTGTATTATACTGAGGGAGTGTTGCAGTGAGGGTGTATTATAGTGAGGGAGTGCTGCAGTGAGGGTGTTTTATAGTGAGGGAGTGTTGCAGTGAGGGTGTATTATAGTGAGGGAGTGTTGCAGTGAGGGTGTATTATAGTGAGGGAGTGCTGCAGTGAGGGTGTATTATAGTGAGGGAGTGTTGCAGTGAGGGTGTATTATAGTGAGGGAGTGTTCCAGTGAGGGTGTATTATAGTGAGGGAGTGTTGCAGTGAGGGTGTATTATAGTGAGGGAATGTTGCAGTGAGGGTGTTTAATAGTGAGGGAGTGTTATAATGAGGGTGTATTATAGTGAGGGAGTGTTGCAGTGAGGGTGTATTATAGTGAGGGAGTGTTGCAGTGAGGGTGTATTATAGTGAGGGAGTGTTGCAGTGAGGGTGTATTATAGTGAGGGAGTGTTGCAGTGAGGGTGTATTGTAGTGAGGGAGTGTTGCAGTGAGGGAGTATTATAGTGATGGAGTGTTGCAGTGAGGGTGTATTATAGTGAGGGAGTGTTGCAGTGAGGGTGTATTATAGTGATGGAGTGTTGCAGTGCTCCCTTCTACACCAAGACATGTAGCCACATTATTAATACAAACCTTATGCAGCCACATGATAATGTAAAATTTATGCAGTTACATTATGTTAACATTTAAACCACAAATACCCCATAAGTAAATACTACCTCAACCACAAACATGGCTTAATACCCACACTGCCACAAAGACCCCCACAGCTAATACATGTAAATACCTGTAAACATTATGCAGTCACACTGAATCTTATCTATCTTCATTCTTGCAGTGGGAACAATCTTGTACCAACCACCAGGTAAATAAATTTCAATTTAGATTTTATATGATGCCAAATGACAATACTTTTCTCAGAGTAAGAAATGAAATAATCTCTAAACTGCTAATACCCACACAGCACATTTTGTTTTGTTTTGTAAACATATGACATTAATGTAAATCTTACAGAGTCATATTACATTATGGTAACCCTTATGCAGTCACTACTTCAATATAAATCAGACAGCCACATTATATTTTTTTGTAAATTTAATGCAGTAACATTACATTAAAGTAAATCTTATTGTCACAGCTCAGCCAGAGACAACAAACTTAGTTTCCCAGTATCCTCAACATGTCAGGTCTAGATACTTCCCCAGATCACACAGACTCAAATTCCCACAGACTCAAATTTGTCACAAAACACCTATCCTCATTCTTCATCCCCAGATTTCTAATCACACACACCTATTCTCAATAGTCTCACAGTATAAGGCGCACACTTACACTCGCGCCCATTATGAGGTTTCACTTCTGCATTTTGTAGTGACAATTTCAAGCCAGCCTCTTTAGTGTTTTCTCTTTTTGGGCTTGACTTACTTAGTTTTGGTTTCCGAGTTTGTCCCTTCCATCTTCAGTCCTGTTTACTGATCACCCGACCTGTGGCTATCGTTTAGACTCTTAGTAGCATATAACAAAACAAGAGTGTGGATTAGAATGTAACAAATTAAAAATAACTTGCTTTCACTAAGGTGACTCATCACCAAATGTGGCAGGCAGGAAGGTGAGACCTAAAAAGATGGGTAAAGCAATGGAAATACAGACACAGAATGTGTGGCAAACATTTGTAGAAACAAATATCAAAGAAGAAGGCTTTATTTGTCACATGTACATTAAAGCACAGTGAAATTCTTTTTCACATATCTCAGCTTAGTTAGGAAGCTGGGGTCAGAGCACATGTTCAGGCACGATACAGCTGTGGCAGCTTGGCAGTGCTGGGGCTTGATCCCCAACCTTCTGATCAGTAACCCAAAGCCTTAACTCTTGAGCCATCACTGCCCTCACATGAAGGCATAGTGAAAACTCAGACATTTTTAAAGAGTTTTGAAATCCTGGCCATATGCATTTTTAGATACCCAAAAGAGGACATGTCCAGGAAAAAGAGGATGTATGGTCACCCTAGTGTTTGCACACTTTATAGCCATATGTCTGTGATATTAACACATATTTGGCAGATGTGTCACACATTTTCATCCAGCTCTCACTAGCCATCAGCATCATGCTAGTATGCTAGTGTATCACTAATGGAAAAACAATGTGAATATGAGAAGCTGCTATATAAAGTTTGCCTACAAAGCCTTGCCTTCTAGCACTGCTTCGTTGGACCCATCAACTCTCAAGGTCCATCGAAACATGCATCAAGGCACTTCTCTGTCCTGGCATCTAGGTGGTGGAGTGAACCTCCCCATGGTTGTCTGAACTGCTGAGTCACTGGCTGTCTTCAAAGACTAAATGCATACCGCTTCATGAAGCACTTAAATTAGCACTTTATTATTTAAAAAAGGGATGATGATGTGGTTTTGATGGAGACTTCCACAGCTAAATATCCCAACACAGGTACATCCAAATCTAAATACCCCCTCAACCAAAAATACCCCATAACTAAATACCCCCTCAAGCACAAATACCCCACAGCTAAATAATCCTCTCAATCACTACTGCCCAAACTACTGCCCAGATTTAAATACCCCTCAGTAAAATACATCACAATGAAATGTATTTTAATTGTGATATATTTTATTATTTTGTTTTGTGATGTATTTTATTGTATTGTATATTTATCTTTTATTATCTGTGAAGAAACCATTTTTATATGAAGTGAAACAAAACCCTTGGGTGAATAGAGGGAAAGAGCTGTCATTTGATCTCGCCTTGGTGTTGAGTAGGATTTGTTGCCCTGGGCATCAACCAGATTTACCTGAGCCATAGTGGCAAGGCTGCAGGAGTGGATGAGATTTGGCAGATTTTGAAGGCACTGGACAAGGTTGGAGTTTGATATGCTTCTTCAGTGTTGCATGGAGATCCAGGACAGCCTGGCAACCTGAGATGGTCGAAATGAAAGGGAAACCACATAATTGAGTCTCCCAGAAAAAGTCTATCACAGGGTTTTGGAGAACTCTGAAAACTTTGGATTCAAGAGAAACAATGCAGGTTCTGCCCAGGCTTTTGGTACAGTAGATCAGCAGGCCTTATAAAGCAGGCTTTAATAATGCACAGCTTTGTAAGGGGTTCATGGGAACATGCTAATCCATTAAAATTTTTTTGTCAATTTACAGAAAGCCTGGGATTCTATGCCTTGACATTTGTTTTAGAAGGTACTTCAGGAGTAAAGGTTAAGGTCCTTGTTGAAGGTCCCAGCAGTGACAACTTGGCAGAGCTGGAATTTGAACTCACAACCTTCTGAGTAGAAGTCTAGTGTCTTAACTTTATGATCCTACCCTAACCTGTCTTTATGCTGGTTTTTGTCTTTGGCTAGTAACAAATATCTGATGTCAAAAAAAAAAAAAAACCCTGCAGCACACTAGAGTCGGGGGAGAGAGAGGAACTGAAGGACAGTTCTTTACCTATAGAGTTCAGTGACTCTTAGTAAAACTATTTAATGCTGGATTATATTAGGTTTCCAACCAGTTATTGTTCTGAAATACCTACAAGCTAGGTATATTTATAGCTATATTTAAAAGCTCCTGGACATAAATCAAAGCTAGTAGTTTAGCAACTGGTATGCCTTCACAATAATGTGAGTCCTTTTATTTATTTCATTTTAGTGTTTAATCGGAGCCACCTGAGGTCACCTTGCATTATTATTGAACAATTAAGTAGTAATAGGCTCTGATTTATAACACATTCTATGCCTTAGTAATGTGAATTAATACAAGATATTTTTTATATTCATACTGATTTTGTCTTCTCCTGGTTTAATGTTTTATATATCTGATCTGCTGTCTTAGGACACTTCTACCCATTTGGACTTGGAGATATAGTAAATGGAAAGATAGATGATGGAAGTTCATCTGTCATCACTCTTCAGCAACCATTTATATATTTTGGAAACACATACAACCAAATGTTTGTAAGCAAAATGTTTTTAATGTTCTAAATTCAAATTGTCACATTGACTGTAATTGAAGTAAAAGACTCAAATAAGAGCTAATCTTCTTTTTTTTTATTTCATGAGGACTTGGTAGTCAGTTGTCAGTCTGTAGTCCACAAGTGGGTCTAGCAGTATAGTACAGTAGACTGAACCAAGTAGTTAAAAAACTGCTGTAGCAGAACCAATAAATATATATATTTTTAAAAACCACAGCGACTCAACACTTGGACAATCACAGCTTCTGTAGCAGATCCTCTACTGCAATTTATCACATGCACTTATGAAAATTATTCACAACAGACTAGAAACTCACTACAGCACTGGAGACATCTGCCTAAAAAGGAGTGAATTTGCAGACATTTGTGGGTGCATTTGGCCTTTCTAATAGGGCCATGATTTATTAAAAAAGAAGAGTCGAGGATTAAAATAGAATGTTTAGAAATGAATGAACAAACAAATAGGCTTTATGTTTCAGATTCAAGTTCAGAATCGAAGGATATCATTTGTTTGGAGTGCACTGCATTACTCAAAAGTAAAGTGCCACTTTGTAAAAAAGAAAAAAAAACCTTTAGATTAACTCACCCACAAAATTCAGTTTGCATAAAACCAAATTATTCTATGAAGAGCCCATGAAAGTTAGTCCATTCTCATGAAACCCAAAAGCATGAAGATAAATGCTGACAAAGAATATCCTGACAAGAAGGCATTCACTATAACATAGATAGTAAAAGAATATATAAGAGTTGTTGATACAGGTCAAAGATTTAAAACAAATAACACTGTCAGGTACTACAGTTATCAATATTAATTTTTACTATTATATGTATAATGGGGTCCAAAATGCTGAGGCCACTAGTGAAAATGCTTTTATTTGGCATTCTTTTTCAATTTAACACAAAGGTTTTCATACAAATAATATTATTAGCAACAACTTATGAAAAGTAGAGTAGTAAATATTAGAAATATTTACATGAATTTCAGAATTTCTTAGTATTTGGTATTTGGTACTTTTACAAAAACAGATGTATAATATATTGGATATTTTATTAGTATGCATGAATTAATCATGATTCATGAGAACTGGAATAAGGTGTCTTTTTTCTGTAGGTAAACAACAATGGACACTTAACCTTTAATAACCCATGGAACAGTTTCACTCCCTACCAATTCCCTGCGCATGGTGGACGGGACATCATTGCTCCATTTTGGACAGATATCGATAATCGTGGAAATGGTGTCATTTCATATCAGCAGTACACTTCTGGCAGTGTTCTCACTCAAGCTACTCAAAACATAAATCAATATTTCCCCCAGCTGAGTTTCAGTGCCACCTGGGTCTTTGTTGCAACATGGGATCGAGTAGCATACTTTTCTTACTCTGGCACGGTAAGATATTCTTTTCAGAATCTTAGAATTTTAATGGCCACCATGTGTGAATTCTTGACAAATAACAATATATTAGTCTGTAAAAAAAAAAAAGTTTATCTGATGGAAAATTTGTCTTTTTTAATATCACATATTTGCATTCTGTTTTTTTTAGGAAACATCTTTCCAAGTAGTTTTGATTTCCAATGGCCATCTTTCATTTATTCTGATGAACTACGGTGTGATTGCTCCAACATCCCACCGTGTGCAGGTAACTTTTTGACCATTAGTCCATAAGCATACTCTAACCTGTAAAGTTGACGAAACATGTTTGATCATTTTACTTTCTTGATTGCTATTGCTAGGCTGGTTACGACACAGCTAGTTCCAATGACTATTTCTCAATTCCTGGGTCTTTTCAAAACAACTACACAAGTTTCACCTACAGCAGTAATGTGCATGTCTCAGGAAGATGGGCATTTCGTGTAGATCATGGATCACAAATGTGTCATTTTAATGGTAATGCCACTACAAGATACATACAATAATATATGTGATTGAAAGTCAATTGTCACACAGTTCACATTTATCTTTACAAACTAGAATCTGACCTAACTGCTTTATTCTACTAGGCACCTCTGTGCCACGTGATACCACGTTCTGGACAGATAACTCTTGCCAGCAAAAATGCACTTGCACCCAGGCAGGTCTCCAGTGCATCTCACAGCCATGCACATTTTCTCAAGCCTGCCGTCCTGCTGCGTTCCAGTTTGGCTGCCAAAATATACCACGCAAAACCTGCACCGTTTATACTGATCCCCACTACATCACCTTCGATGGTCGAAGCTTTCCCTTTCAAGGAATCTGTACCTACATCCTGTCTGAGGTTTAAAAGCATTTGTTTTGTTGGTTAGAATTAATGGGAAATCTAATATTGCATATTCACTCTTTTAAAGTATCTGACTATATCATTCTTTTCAGGCCTGTGGAAATGACGTGCCATACTATCGCGTTGAAGGAAAGAATGAGCATCGGGGTAGTACATATCTGTCATGGATACGCCTGGTTAGGGTATTTGTCTATGACAAAGAACTGGAACTGGTGAAAGGTCATCCATATGAGGCCAAGGTCAGAATGACTACAGTTCTTCAGTGAAAGTTTTCTGCTCTTTTTGAACTTACTAATATTATTCTCATTGTCTCTACAGGTGAATGGAACTTTTGCAGTAACACCATTCAGCCTTAACAATGGTTCCATTCAGGTCTATCAATCAGGTGGTTCTATAGTCATCAGCACAGATTTTGGACTGGTTGTTACATATGATACATATAGGTATGTGACCATCAATGTACCATATGAGTACCAAAACAGCACATGTGGCCTGTGTGGTAACTTTAATTACCGCCAAGATGATGACTTCCGCACACCTTCAGGAGAAATCTTGAGCTCAGACTTGGAATTTGGAAACTCCTGGAAGGCACAGGGTGACAATGACCCCGGCTGCGAGAAGACCCAGTGCTCAGGCCTAGAATGTGCAGGTTGTACCACAGATCAGAGCAACCTTTATAATAACTCGGATCACTGTGGGATCATGGCAGATATTAATGGTCCCTTTGCCAACTGCCACTCAAGTCTGTCACCTCAGACCTTTATAAACAGCTGTGTATATGATCTATGTGTGGGAGGTGGATACCAGCCAATTCTGTGTGGAACAATCAGTGTTTATGCTACTCAGTGCCAGCAGCAAGGCATACAGCTGGGTCAGTGGAGGAGACCAGGATTCTGTGGTAAGCAAAATACACTATATGGACAAAAGTATGTGGACACCTGATGTCCACACCAAAATGTGGTCCTCCAAACCTTTGCCACAAAGATGAATGCACACAATTGTCCAGAATGCCAATGTATGTTGTAGAAATTAAGGTTGCCCTTCATTAGAAATAAGGGGCCCAAAATTGTTTCAGCAGGAAAATGCTGATGTACACAAGCAAGCTTTATAAAGACACTGGTTTGCTAAGATTGGTATCAAAGAACTTGAATGACTCAAACCAGGGCTCTGAAACCCACTCAACACCTTTGGTATGATTTGGAACACTGACTGCACACCAAACCTTCTTGTCAGGGCCTGACCTCACCAATGCTCTTGTGGCTGAATTGGCAGAAATCCCCAAAGGGATGGAATTGGATTTTCAAAAAGTGCATATAGGCATGATAGTCAGATATCCACAACTTTTGACCATATAGGGTACTTCTCTGTAATGGTGTTACAAAGTATAATAAGCATGACTAGAAACTTATTCAAGCTTCAAATTTAATTGTACTTCTACCCTTCCATTTACTCCTAGAAATGCCATGCCCTGTCCACAGTCACTATGAATTCCAGGGAACAAGCTGCCCAGCAACATGCAGTAACCCCTCTGCACCTTCACACTGCACTTTACCAAATCAGGAAAGCTGTATCTGTGATGCAGGATATGTCCTAAGTGGTGGTGAATGTGTTCTTCAGAGTAACTGTGGTTGCACTTTTGAAGGACTTTACTATGCTGAGGGTCAATCAGTGGTATTGGACAGTGACTGTGGCAGGCTATGCACCTGCACCAATATGGTAATGAGCTGTCAACATCATCAGTGTGGCCCACAGGAGATGTGTACCACCAATAATGGTGTAAGGGGCTGCAGACCTATCAGTTATTCCACCTGTTGGGTTGACCGACTAGGCTCATATCACACCTTTGATGAACTGGCTTTCAGTTATCCTGGAGCCTGTGAACTCACCCTCACAAGAGTTATAGGATCATCCCTACTAGCTAACTTTGCAGTGATCATACAGAAAGTTCCCATGGGTCTTCAGGGCTTCTCAAAGTTGCTTAAATTTGAGACAAATGGAAAACAGATCTCCATAGACATGAAAGAAGGAGGAAGTGTGCAGGTAGATTTCTTTTACAAAATTGAGAGAATGCATTAATATGCCTATGCATGTTTAAGTGATACAGTGCAGTGATAATAATCATAATCACTTATGACCTTCTCCTTCAGGTTGATGGCCAGGTAGTTGCTCTACCTTTCAGTGTTGGCAATAGTCAAATCCTTATCTACCACAGCAGTGTGAACAGTATCATTATAGAAACATCCTTTGGGGTAACTGTGAGAGCTGACTGGTCACAGCTAATCAGAATCACTGCACCCAGCACCTACAATGGTACACTTGGAGGCTTGTGTGGGAATTTCAATGGAAACCAAGGAGATGAATTTTACAGCCCAGGTGGAGTCTTGTTAAATACTGCACAGGTGTTTGGGGATAGCTGGAGAAATGGGTCTCATTCAGCCAACTGCATAGAATCAGACGTCATCCAACCAGGACAGAACAGAAGCGAGTTCACTGAGTACTGCAGCATCATGGCCTCTACAGATGGGCCATTTGCTCAGTGCCACAGCAGTCTGAACCCTTACATATGGATAGCACATTGCAGACACAATTTGGAACAGACCCATGGTGCCATAGAGGCCTTGTGTGAGGCTCTACAAGCCTACTCTGTACTCTGCAAGCAAAATGGCATTAGTGTAGGAGAATGGAGAAATATTACCAACTGTGGTGAGTACTGGAAATATTAGCTTTAGATTATATTTGCTTCTAGACTATATTTGCTTTTTTTATTTTCATAAATTGTCAGTTTGTCTAGTTAGAGCAAGCTAACTAGAATTATATTCTTCTTCAGATTTGCCATGCCCAGCCCATAGCCACTTTGAGGAATGTGGCACTTCCTGCCCTGCAGCCTGTCCCAGTCTGTCTTTTCCCTTCCCTTGCACTCAATACTGCCAGGAAGGATGCCAGTGTGATAATGGGCTTCTGCTAAGTGGAGACCAGTGTGTCCCCCCTACTGGTTGTGGCTGTTTTCATGAAGGCCGTTACAGGCAGAGTGGAGAGCAGTTCTGGTATGGTGAGCAGTGTCTTGTCCATTGTGTCTGTGATGGGACCTCAGGTATCGTCCACTGTAGTTCATCATCTTGTCAAGATCAGGAAATATGCCGTGTCATTGATGGAGAATATGGCTGCCATTCTCAACCCAGTGCCACATGCTCTGCTTCAGGGGACCCCCACTACACCTCTTTTGATGGACATAGATTTGATTTCCAGGGTACATGCCAATATACACTGGCAACTGTATGTAACGATACTCTAGGGCTACCATATTTTGAAGTCACTGCACGAAATGAAGCATGGAATGGACTCTCAGTGTCAATCACTGTTGAAGTTAATGTCAATGTTTCAGGACATCTGGTGCACGTTTCACGCAATATGTATGGCACAGCAAAGGTGAGCAATAAAAATGATTTTTCTTACCATAAAACCAATTTCACTACTGACAAGTGCACTGTTGCTAAAATGTTAGGCTGATTAAATAAAGCTTATAACGATTCAAAATTGGTGTAAAAAAACTCTATGTGCTGAAAGGCAGTTCAAATAGATTTACGGTAAATATTGAAGAAAAAAATAAATACTTTAATACTATGGAAGCTGCTTTTTGATTTACCTTTCTTTCCACCAGATTGATAGTGAAACCAGGAACCTTCCTGCCCTTCTCGACTCTGGCCGTGTGTCAGTTTACTCCAGTGGACAGAATACATATATTACAACTGACTTTGGCCTAAGTGTGAGTTACGATGGCTCTTGGGTGGTGCTAATCACAGTTCCAGGGAATTACAGTGGAGCCACATGTGGCCTCTGTGGTGACTTCAATGGTAACAGCAATGATGATTTCCGTATGCGATCTGGTACGCTGACTTCTTCTGCTTCAGAATTTGGAGCTGACTGGGAAGTGGGGAATGACACAACATGTAATCACGGTTGTGGAGACTCATGCTCAGCATGCCAAGACCCATCTATAGCACAGTCTCTGTGTGCAATCATAATTGACAATCGGGGTCCTTTGAGTTTCTGTCATGCACATGTTGATCCTCAGGCCTATTTTAATGACTGTGTCTTTGATCTATGCCTCTCTGGGCACAGAAGTGATGTACTGTGCCGTTCCATTGAAACGTATGTTGGTAAATGTCAGTCTGCCAATGTCAGGATTTACCCCTGGAGAGAAAACACGACATGCCGTAAGTAACGCAACAAGGAAGTGAAAACAATAAACTGTAGTTCACAAATGATGAAACTAAAATATGTGTGTCTACACCAGATTCATTATCAGGAATCAGTATTTTTTTCCTGACCGTTATTAAACCATAACTCATTTAAAATCCAATGCAGAATTAAACAACTGCAAGTATCAGATGTGTAAGTAAAGTCACACAGTGAAATGCCATACCATTATACAGTATATGCTAATTCCTCAGGTATGGACTGCCCCATGAACAGTCATTATGATCTATGTGGCTCAGACTGTGGAGACACCTGTGCCAGCTACATAAATGCTACGTGTGACACAGCATGCAGAGAGGGCTGTTTCTGTGATGAAGGCTTTGTAAGGAGTGGTGGAAACTGTTTGCCTGTGGAGCAGTGTGGTTGCTCATACAATGGATTGTATTTCCAGGTAAGTTTCTGGCATCATTTCACCCTGCACTGCACCACCCTTGGACTGTGCTACATTTTGAAGTGTTACAGTCTGAATTTAAAATGGAATTTTACCATTTTATTTCCACAACATGTCTTAGATGAGAAAATGCAAAATATTTTATTTGACATAAACATTAAACAAAAACAAAAGCGGACATTTCTTGGTTGCATCACCTCCATGGTTCAGTATCAGCTTTGGGTGCAATTACAGCTGGAAGTTTCCTAGCATATGTCTCTAGATAAGAAATCTTTGTTATTATACTTGTGTACAACAAAGTTTGGTGTGAAAATTTAACTTTATCAACGTTGCACATCTGGATCCTGATTTTCTTGCCTATTCTTGAAACTGCTTCACATTTGAATCCATGGAGACCATTGGTGAACTGAGCAAATCTCAGGTGTTGCCACAGATTCTCAATTGGATCGATGGCTGGACTTTGACTGGGCCATTCTAACACATTCAGGTTCTTGATTTTGAAACACTCATATATTACATGGCAGTGTGCCTTAAGTCGTTCTTTTGTTGGAGAGTAAGACTGGGTCAGGTTTTATTTTAGGATTATCCAGTATTCTAAAATAAAACGGCTGTATCTATGCTGCACTTGCCCTTGACCAGTTTCCCTGCTGAAGAAAAGCATTCTTACAGCATGATGCTGCCACCACGATGGTTCACAGAGGGGTTCTCAGGGTGATAAGCAGTGTTTGGTCAAAATTCTACTTTTTGGCTATGGTCCAGATTATCTATTTCTACATGGCATGGCTTTTTTCAGGGAATACTTTCTTTTTGCCACTCTTTCATAAAGCACTGCTTCGTGGAATGTCCTAGCCATGCTACTGGGCTGTTTCAGAGGGGATGAGGAAAAATATTCTAAATAAAATCACTGCAATATTGATACATGTGACATGCTCATGCATTTTTGGTGGATACCAGACAGTAGTAGGGGCAAAATGATTACATTTAGATGCTACTCAAGTTATAAATTTTATAATAAAATTATAAAATTTTAAAATTATATTTTATCTAATAAAGCCTGCTTTTTTTCCACCTGAAGTAAACCTCCAGTACTACACAGGCTGTCACCTCAATTTGTCCTCAGACTGTGACTTTCAAACAGAAATAAGAAAATGCCTGATACTGACTGGTTAATGTTATTTTTTCTCTTACCATAATTGCTGAGAGTCAATTACATGTAATTAAAACAAAGGATTGCGTTCATTTGATCTTTGTGGCGGTTAAATATAGACTTGTAATAATGACTTGTTGATATTTTATCAACACCAGTGCTCTGCTGTATCTGTGTTATGTTAACCACCCATGAATGAGCATTGGAAAAAAAATAAACATGTTTTTAGCCCAGACTTAAACACTGAGACTGTGTCTGAGCCCCAAACACTAACTGGAAGGCTGTTAAATAACTGTGAGATTTTGAAAGAGAAAGCTTTGCCCCCTGCTGCAGCCTTCACTATGCGAGGTACCAACAAGTAGCCTGCACCTTTTGATTGAAGTAGGCGTGGTGGATCATAAAAGACCAAAAGTTTGCTCAGGTACTGTGGCGTGAGACCATTCAGTGCTATATAGTTAAAAAGTTGTATTTTACAATCAATATGAAATTTTTATTGGGAGCCAACGTAGAGGTAACAAATGCATGAAACAAGCATATAAAAAGAAAAAAAGCAGTGGGACTAAAAGAGCCTTGTGCAACACCAAACTTTACTTTAATATATATATATATATATATATATATATGAAACCATGATCAGAGGCCAGTAGTAAGTCATTTACCACTTTAACCAGTGCTCTCTCTGTGCTGTGATGAGGCCTAAGTCCTGACTGGTACATTTCCTAAATTTTATTCCTATGTAAGTATGAACAGAACCTTTTCTACGATCTTGAACATAAAGATGATGTTCCTCTTTTGGCTGCTTCTGTTAGTGGGTCGCCACAGTGGATCATTGGTCCATGTATTTGATTTGGCACAGTTTTTACACCAGATGCCCTTCTTGATGCAACCCTCCCCAATTTTATCTGGGCTTGGCACGGGCACTGAGATCATACTGTTACACGCAACCTCAGTGGCTGGGGCTGGTTTCCTGGCCAGGAATCAAACCCAGGCCGCAGTGGTGAGAGAACGAAATCTTGGACGTAAAGTGGAGGTTTGATATTGGCCTATAGTTGGACAGCTGAGAGGGGTTGAGGTCAGGTTTTTTAAATCAGTTGTTTGATAACTGCTAGTTTAAAGGATTTAGGTACATAGCCAGTGCTAAGGGAGGAATTGATTATCTTTAGAAGAGGTTTAGTTGCTTCTGGTAGTATCTGTTTGAATAAATATGTAGGTAAGGAATCTAGTACACAAGTTGATGATTTTGATGAGGAAATTAGTGAAATTAGTTTGGTCTCTTGAAGTGGAGTAAAGCATTTTAATCACTGATCTGATGTGGTTATATTGTCGTCTACATGGCCAGTAGTCTGGCTTTAATTTAATTGTCTGAATTTTTTGCCTAGCATGTATGTGTCTGTGGTGGTCTTATTCCTAGTTACCTTTGCTACAGTATTAAATTAGACTCTAATATTATTTTTGTTATCTTCTATTAGAGTAGAGAGATATGCTGATCTGAGAGCCTTTCTATAGCTATATATAAAGCTATAGAAGGCTCTCCTTTCATGCAATTTGGAATAATGCAAAATTAATTTGATGCCAGTTATATTGTAATTTTTGAGTGGTCTGTTTTAAGGTTTGCTTCTGACCATTATACCAGGGTGATCATTTTTTCTCTATAATTATTTTTCTTTTAAGTGAGGCTACATTATCTAGAGTGTAGCGGAATGTTGATTTTAAAAGGTTCTGTGGGATCAGATGGTGATTGAATCAAGGTTGATAACTCTAGAAGATTGTTGATAAAACTCTGTGCAGTAGATGGCTTGAATGTACTTTTGATGTGATAGCGTAGCAAAGTGCATATATTATGACTGACACATTTTAAATGAGATGAGAAAATGATCTGAGATAGTTTCAGGCTGGGGTTGTGCAACTATATTTTCTATATTTAATCCAAATGTTAGTATTAAATTAAAGAGTATGTCCACCATTATGAGTGAGTGCTATTATGTTCTGATTAACCCTTACTGAATCTAGAATGGACACAAATGCTGTTCTCAGAGGGTCTTCCGGATTATCAAAATGAATATTAACGTCTCCAGCAATTAATGCTTTGTTTACAGAAACAGCCAGGTTTGAGACGAACTCTGAAAATTCATTAAGAAATTCAGAATATGGCCCTAGTTGTCTCATGAACATGTTTTCTCCCATCTGAGCTATTCACCGTTCGTTTTTTTTTTTTTTTTTTTTTAATAACCAAACCATGATTAATACTTTTGGTAGAACTTTGGATTTGTTTTGATAGCACCCTGGTATTCATGATGCTGGTTGTTTAGGTATGTTCTCTAACAAACACTGGGTTTTTTGATTTTTTGAAAAACAGGTGTATATATATTGAGATTTCAACTCTAATTTCTAATGGCAACTGGTTGCACCAGAAGTAATTTAGGAGTTTCAAAGTGATGATATACAATCACTAATTTTAGGACTTCTAGTTGTAAATTAATTTCCAAACCACAATGATTTTCCCCCACACTTTAATGTGATTGGTTTTTTTGTGCAAATTCATGATGTATAATTCCAATTAAATCTCATTTATTTCCAGGTTCTTAAAAATATGGAAAGGTGAAAAGTAGTGAAAAGAGGATGAGTTAAGTGCCATCAGCATAGCAGTCTAATGAAAAGTCATATGATTATAGCTGCGTAGAGATTGAGAAGTATCAGGACTGAAGATTTGTCTCTCTGATCTAGCAACTTGAATCTTCCCAGTGATAGCCATGAGAGCAGTTCCTGTGGAGTGTGCTACTTTGAAGTCAGACTAGTTAGGGTCCCAAAGGTCACTATGGGTGAGAAAGACAAATGATTGTATGAATTTTATGATTTTTTGAGAGAAGGTAGAGAAATAACACTAAAAATATTTTCTAATATTCTAGTTTGGGCTTTTTGGTTCTCTGGTGGACTAGTAGCTAGCATGGATCCAACAGGTGATCCACTGTGGTGACCCCGAATGGGAGCAGCCAAAAGAGGGGGGAGTCTAATGTGGGCTTTTTCAGAATAGGTAGCCTTTCAGAATAGGTTATCTTTGCTATGTTCACCTCTTTTAACAGCTCTGAAACAGCTTCGTTCCACAAATGGTCAGGACTCTGAAAACTCCAGTTTTCACCCACCTCCCTTGATGGTGCACAACCCATAAAACGGGCACAAGCCCCATCATCATGCACTAGCCACATCACTAGGCACCCTATCTGCTAATCTGGTTCTTTCTCAATTACTGTATGGCTTTTTCTTATATACTGTGATGGACAACTGAGACATCTTGAGAAGTGAACAGTGAGTAGCAACAGTGAGCTTTATATTTAAACTCAAAAAAGGGAAAACAATGAAAATAACCAAATTAAAAGACAAAAACTTGGCTCCTTTTTCTCTTTCATACACCCATGTAGCTCACTGAGAAATAATGAGCATGAGTGAGATTAATATTGAGTGAGAGAGAGAGAGAGTTTGTTTATATAAGCTTCCAACTAATAAGCTAAAGGTATGCAATGGTCATTGGCCATTCCTCCATACTCTTTCTGCAGACTCCTGCTAAATCTTGCCCCCACCTGCCACACATAAACTCTCAGTAATGTCAGTATAGACTGTCCACCTATACTAGTATAGCTATAATTACAGCACAACAGTCGCTGTGTTTCTCATGGACTTCTATGCGGCTAGTGGTTATAATGCTTTATTGCCCACACCACCACTAATTCACAATACTACTGTATATACTGTACAGTATATTGCACTGTGCTGTGTGTTGCGTTGTAATTAATGTTTTTTGCTGTATTTATCTCTGTCACATCTCTGTCTCTTTGCTGTTATGCCCATTGTGCACTGCCAATTTTTTTTCTTCTAATTTTGAACTACCATACGTGTCAGGTGTGTTCACTGTTGTCATTTTCTAGAAAATTGTACGGACTTGAAGAATGCTAGTTCATTCTGTATACATGTATATATAGCTAGAATGACAAAGCCCTCTAATCTAATCTCTTTTCTTAGTAAACCCATTGTGTTTTTTCCTGTAGGCCGGTGAGCAGTTCTGGACTGAAGGATGTTCACAACGCTGTGAGTGCTTTGCTCCAAATGACCTGCGCTGCATCTCTGCCTTTTGCACTCCCACCCAGGAGTGTGTGGTCAAGAATGGTAGACTCGGCTGCTACAGCCAAATGTCAACTTGCATGGTCTCAGGCGATCCCCATTATTTTACCTTTGATGGGGCTGTGGCCCACTTTCAGGTAAGAAAGGGTTTTTTTCTTCTCTGTTACGTTGATATTATCTTTTTTAAAAGCAAAAGATTATATGACAGGGCCACATGGTGGTGCAGCAGGTAGTATTGCCACTTCATGGCTCCAGGGTCCCCGGTTTGATCCTGAGCTCAGGTTACTGTCTATGCGGAGTTTCTTTACATGTTCTCCCCATGTCCGTGTGGGTTTCCTCTGGGTTCTCCAGTTTTCTCCCTCTTCCCAAAAACATTCTAGTAGGTGGATTGGTAAAGATAAATTGCCCATAATTGTGAATAAGTGTATTAGTTGTGTGTATGTAAAATAAACATAAATAAATAAGTCAGTAATCTCTTTTTATCACATTTAATAAGTGAGAACCCATTTTAACATTACATGGTAGGTTACAGTTATTTTACTGTTTTGAATGCTCTAATAATTACTCAAACTTTCTGTAGGGCACTTGTTCATATGAGATTTCTCAGACATGTGGGAGTGTCTCTGACAACGGTCTACAATTCCATGTGGTGGCAACCAACATGCATCGTGGGAGCACGGTTGTGTCCTTTGTATCTGTAGTGGATGTGTGGCTAACTAAACAACAGGAGCAAACACGAATTACAATCGGACAAAACAGGAGAGTGAAGGTATTAAAATGATACTTTATTCCCCGCTTTCAGGGAAATATGTGTGAAACATGGGTCCTTAGGGATTTTCTTTTTTATTGTTACAGGTTGATGGGAAGGAAGTGGACTCATCTGCTTATCAAATCAGTCATCTAGCAGAAATATATCATGAGCAGAATTTTATAGTTGTGAATGCGTCACATGAGCTCATGGTCTACTTCGATGGTCGTTTTACACTTTTAGTGAGACTGGGCCCAGGCTTCCATGGATCTGTATGTGGGATGTGTGGTAACAATAATGGAGATCCTACAGATGACAAGACCCTGCCGGATGGAGCACTTGCACCAAATGATGCTGTTTTTGGCAACAGCTGGAAATCAAACATCAGTAGCCCAGGGTAGTTAATTTGATTATAAGATAACAGTAAAATAAATATGTGAAATTAGAGCCAACACATGGACTTTGCCTTGCACAGCCTAACTCATTCTCTACAATGAACAATATTAGCAATATAGCGATATACTAGCATTTAGCCATTGACCTTCCATCTATGTTGTAGGTCATGAGAAAATACATGTAGTTGTGACAGCTAAAAAACTAGATTTTTCAAAATTGAGATATTTATTTTCATGTATATAATATATATATTTGTCTGTAGATGTCTCAAGCTGCAAATTTGCAAACCCTTTCTGATTTTTACACTTTATTATCCTTGTCCATCCTGTGTCCTGTCTAGATGTGGTGCTACTGACCAGCTTGGTGATGCTAATGACTGCCCCTTCAAAGAAGAGTACTCTGAACTCTGCAGCATCATCACCAACACCAGTGGACCTTTCCGGCACTGCCATTTCCATATCAACCCTGAATCTTACTTCACTTCCTGTGTGTATGACTTGTGTGCTTACCCACAGTCATGGGGACAAGACCTGCTTTGTTCAACTGTGGAGGCCTATGATGCTGCTTGCACCATACTGGAGCTCCAAATCCCAGACTGGCGCTCTGATCTATCTTGCTGTAAGTTTTCTGTCTTTATGCACCCATCACTGATACAGTATTTTAAGAATCTGAATAAAAAGTGGACTTAATAAAATGGCATTACAGTAATAATACTACAGGGGAAATGTTAGGTTTAATTAGTATTCTGACTGTATTATTTTTTACTGACTGTCATCTATTGTTCCTCTATTTAGCAACAGTGGACCCCTGTGAGGCTCTGGACTGTACTGAGAATGAATGGTGTGGGGAGAAAGATGGCATCTATGGCTGCTTCTGTAATGAGAATTATCCCAGACCGAACCCTGAATCTTACAGTAAATATCTTTAAAATTTTATTTCCATGGAAACAAATGCTATAAATACTTAATTGCCACAAGCCTTCCCTGACTGACTACTTTTTTTCTCCCAGACTCTACTGAAATATGTGAAAGCAGCTCTGGCACCATGATTCTGTCCCGCTGTCAGCTGTTTGAAGCTGGTTTTCCTGCTAACAACCTGCACTTACATGACCCCAGCTGCAAAGGAAAAGTTGAAGATGGCAGACTGGTTTTCCACTTTGATAATGATGACCACATCTGTGGCACAAATCTCACGGTATACCTAACCGTCAATTGAGGTTTAAATTTCAGCTGCACTTGCCACCTGTAAATCAAGAAGTCAGAGATGTAAAAGCTCGAATTTAATTTCCTTATTTTCAATAATATTTACAGGCCAATGGCACCCACTTCATTTATGAGAACCAAATCCAAGGGGAGGTGGACTCACCAGAAGGCTCTATTCACAGGGAGAAAAGATTGGAACTTAACTTCTCCTGCATCTACCAGCTCACCCAGACATTCAGCATGGACACAGAGCTGAATCCTATTCAGAGGTAGGGGTACAGTTCAGTAATAAACTTTTATGTAAGGGATGTAATTTAACCTTTGCATGCATTGACACCACTTATATGCCCGCATCTAATTAGTCTGTGGTTGTACTTTTTCAAAGCATTGTGCACAAGATTCTTCCAACTGGGCAGGGCATGTACCAGGTCAGGATGATTCCCTATGAGGATGCTGGATTCTCCCACCAGTACACTGGCAGGGTGGATATAGAGGTGGGCCAGCAAATCTACATAGGTGTCTTTGTTCAAGGAGTCGACAGCCGTCAGATTGCCACAGTGATAGATTCCTGTTGGGCTACACCTGTAAATGAGGACAACTATACTGTCCGCTGGGACCTCATCACTAGAAAGTAAGTAACTTCCTCCTTCTCTACCTATATATAGAGGATATTCATCCTAAGCAGCTAGGAACTTCAAATTGAATGTATTTATTTCTATAAAGCTTCTTTGTGACAATGTCCATTGTTAAAAGTGCTATACAAATAGAATAGAATAGAATTGAATCAATATTGGTGCTACAATTATCTAGTGTCTCAGCTAGGTTGACTAACTTGACTTCAGTTGCATATAAATAAACAGATTTCAATTATTATATATGCAAAATTAAATAATTCAGTGGATAATTTGGTGTCTATGAAATCATCTTAATCCTTTAAAAATCAGAAGATTCTATATTCCATATATTAGACACTAACGGCTTATTGACGGTTTCTAAGTGCATTAAAGTCTAAAGATTCATAATCATAGAATAAATAAATCCTTAAGAGCTTCAAGAGGGATACAATATAATATTCAATGTGGAAGAAGATAAAATACAAATAATATAGTAAAATTACTGCCTAAGTAATGTTATATATGTGAGCATCAAACGGGAGACTGGAGTCAATAATTACACCAAGGTCTTGAAAGGATGTAACTGAAAGGCTCGACTCCATAATCAGAAAGCTTACTTCTAGCTGCCTGTGGTCCTAGTACAAGTATTTCTGTCTTGGCAGAAGTAAGTAGGTGGAAGTTACTCAGCATCCTGTGTCTAATGTCCTTTATACACACTCAAGCTCATTAAATGGTATCTATCACCTGGCAAACATACAGCTGAAGTCAACAAGAGCACTGATATTTGTTTTAAGAGATTATTCACTGACATGATTTCAGTTTCTCATTGACATGATTCTCCCATGTAACTAATCACATGTCTGCCGTCTGGAGTAATAATGTAATAGAGTAATATAATAAAAATATCTTTGCTACTTGTTGCACTTATATCATCCCCTTTACATTAAGAAGGAAAGCCCACATAAAACATCAGTGAAAGATCAGGATAGCCACTTTCTCTAAGTAAGGAGAATAGCTACTATCAGCACGTATCATACCCAGAAGGCAATTAAACCAATTGCATATGAAATATTTTCAGGTGTCCTAATCCACACGATGGCACAGTGAAGATTTTTGAGAATGGTGTCTCCACAACTGGACGATTCTCCTTCAAGATGTTTTCTTTTCATGAAAATGAATCCAAGGTTTTCCTTCACTGCAGCATTCACCTTTGCCTTCTGAGAAATCACAACTGTGCAGCGGTGAGTTAATAAACTTCAGAACTTTAGAATCTTACCCTAATGAAAGCAAGAGTCTGATTAACACACACTGTGCATGTAAGATAAGCCTACATTGTGAGGATGCTGTAGCTGATCCACTCATACCTTCAAAACACACACACACACACACACACACACACAACAAAAACATGTCAGTGACATTTCTGTACTGAGAATAAACCAACACTCTAATCATATCTGCTCAGTGCTGGTGCCTTTCCACTGATAGACAGGGTAGAGAGGTCCAATACTTTGTGATGCTTCAGTGATGGACTACAGTCAGTAATTTTAGACCTACAAAGTGACAGTGTGGCTCACGGGGCTGATAACTAGCCAATTAGAGGCAAAGCAGGTGTACCTAATAAAATAAGGTGATACTGATGGATACTGTTTACATACTGTGAGTTTCTGGTTATTCTAATTGTAGTGATCCCAAAAGTGGGAACAGTGGAACAGGCTGGAAAAGGATTTACTACCTAGCAGGTTAAAGTTAGTCAATAAGTTCAAATATCACTCCTAGTTTGAATGTTCCTTTTTATTTTTTGAAAAGTAAAATGTCTGTAAGTTTTGGTGCCCAGTAACATACACTTTAAATACTAATCTAACACTCATCTGACTTCACTTTAGCTGCTACAATAATGGAATGCTTTAATTTATGCATCCATTTATGAACCAGGAAAAAAGGAAGAAAAATAAAGCCTCCTTTATTTTGTGTGTTTTGTGCAGCGTTGTTTCCCTGGATATCGCCACCGTTCAGGCAGGTCTGTGGACATTCATGACAGTGCCTCCATCTCCATGGGGCCTTTTATCTGGACCGCAAAAAGCAGAGGTAAATCTCTCAATAACAGAGATATGCCATGTTTTCCTCACATTTCAGTTTTCTTAAACCCATTAAAATGTAGTGAGTACACAAGTGACATTCCAACAGGTTTAGAGTGACTTGGAAAACCTGTCTATAATCCCATTGACTGGGAAGTGGTCATGATCCCATTTCATCCCTATAGAAGTCACTCAACTCCACTGGACACAGCTGGACTTTTCACTAAACTGGGATAAAAAAATCAGAACTTAGTCTTAGAGCTTTAAAAACCAGTGATCACAATGGTGCAATTTCTATCTACAGTCATGTAGAATCTCATATCACTGATCTTAATGAGAAAAAAAAACCTTTTTTCTGCTTTCTAACACCCAATGTTACCTTTTGTTGTTCACAGGTGTGTAGGCCCAAGAGGAAATAAAAATGTCTTTTATTGCATTTCCTGAGCATCCGGATCATTCTCCAAATGCATTATGAGCAAAGATTTTACGGCTTTAGTTTCTCTGTTAAAGAGTTTCCATGACTTCTGAATCATAAAGAAATATTAATTGTTAATTACACAATGATTGAATCTGTCTGTTTAAATGATTGAACATCCTTTACATTCATTCTTATTACTCTTAACCTTTGAGGGAGTTTGAGCTTGAGTTTGAGTAACAATACACATTACACTGACTGGGAGAATAAATTAATGTTGGGTGTTCAAATGGTGTGAAATATGTACTTCACCCTATAGAATGATTCTACAGTAATCCTGAAAATGTTTTCCATGTCTACGCTGTTTTACGATTTCAATAAAGTTCTCTCTAACTGAGAATGTTCTGTTTACATGCTATTATTGTATTATTTCTCAGATTATTTCAACATAGCTCCACTCTATAGACCAGCCATCTCAGAATAACAAGTACAGAGAGGACTAAAAATAATTACTTGTTTGGAGTTGTAGTAGGCAGAGAAAGTGTGGCTGAATTGTGGGGTGTGGAGCGTGTGACAGTCTGATTTCTGAAAGATGTGTTTCTTGTAGTAACAAGTTTGAAACATAAAACATGGGGATGGACAAATGAAAAAAAGAATAGTGAAAACAGCGGTGGTGTGTGGTGGTGTTTCTTTTTAAAGCAACATTGGCTGGGGAGTGAGACACTGGTGCTGTGAATTAGTACAGCAGTCAAGCTTTCACTTAGGAGTTCTCTTCTGTGTCTGTAGCATCTGCGTCGACTGACAATATTTTAACATCTATAGGCCAATAGGTTCGACTCGGGAGGTGCAAATTAAACAGCTTTAGTTTTGTAAGGAAATAAATCTGTATTGAAAATAAATGGATTTCTTTAGTAAATAAAACAAAATAAAGCAGTTTTAACAGTATTCACAGTATCAGATTGAATATTTAATCACAATAACACAGAGATTAAAAGCAATGCACAATACATGAGTTATTCATGGACTAATCTGGGTGCACCCAATACTATAACTTTCAATTAGAATGCAACCTTATAACATCAGATGCTCAAATATAACTTCTGACAACCTCAGTTAACTCAGAAACATAAAAAAATAACTCTTTGGTATTCAAACCATTTCAAAATAACAATTCGGGAAATCTGATTCAATAGATTTCGTTCAATAACTCTGCTCAATACACTCAGTTTGGTGAATTTAGTACAAAAAAGATTTGATTCAATACATTCAATGCAAAAGACTCAAGTTCGTTTTGAATTTGATTTAGATCTCAGTTCAGGTAACTCGGTTCAGAAGAGTTCAGTTCCATCACTTCAGTTCAAGGAATAAGCTTCAGCAGTCGGTTCATTAGGTTCAGATTGAGTCTGAATCGATAGATTCGCCAGGAAAAGATTCGATTCCACAGATCTAGAAAACTCCGTGCGGTATGAAAGGTCGAGAGAAAAGACAGTTTGGTCTCCACAAAAATATTACTTTGAGCAGTCTCTCGGAAAAAAGGAACTTTGTTCTGTTGTACAAAACTAGCAGATGATCAGAACCTTCCTACCCCGTTCCTGGGCGCTGGCTCGCCATCCTGCATCATCGTCTAATAGAAAGGAACGGTTTTCCAGCATGGAAAAAAAACCTGACCAAAATCCTAAGGAAAAAAACCACATATGTATGTATTTTATCCTCTTCGACTCCTTTTTTACTTTCTTGCTCCAAATTACGCTGCTGCTCGTCTCTTATCTCACAGAGAAACTAAAGTGGCTCTCCCCATTAGCTAACGTGGGGCGGGACTTCTACTCAAACTCAACGGGATAGGTTGATCACTGAAATGTCAATCAATTTATATACATACAATTTTTTTAGATTTTATCATTTTTCTCACATTATATACTCAATTCTGATTTCAGTTCTGAGTTCATTTCTGTAACAAACCGTTTAATCATTTCATTGTTAATAATTAATTGTCTAAATTATACAGGGTTACATGTTGTTTAGGTACTCTGTGTGTGTGTGTGTGTGTGTGTGTGTGTAAGAGAAGGAGTGGGAGGGAGTGGACTTTTTTTAGTTCAAGATAGATAGATAGATAGATAGATATTCAATAGATAGATATTATATCTTGGAGATTCAAGATGGCGGCGCGTGCACACGCTGCGGCTTCTCTCTCTCCCGACAGAACGTGTTTTTTATCTTGTAAGTCGCAGTGTTATTGTAAGTATTCGTCACGTCTGTCTGTCTTTAAGCGTGTATACAGTCGTGAGTTTCTGCTTGACGTCGGTAGAACCTCATTTTTAGAGTTAAACTCTGCGCACACCGAAGAGCTGCGTGACCTCGGTCTGCTCCGGAGGTCTATTCCATCACCGACCCCCACTCCTGTATCTCGCCCACAGTGGATGCGCCACAAGCGGCGTGAGAGGAAGCAGAAGAGGGGTAAGCGCGGAGGTATCCGGGCTAGGCTAGCGGCTGACCCACACAAGCCAGCGATCCCCACCATCGTACTGGCCAACGTACGCTCTTTGGAAAATAAACTGGACTACATCCGTTTATTGCGCTCCACTCAGAGGATTGTAAGAGACTGTTGTGCTTTTGTATTCACGGAAACATGGCTCAGCAACAGCGTCCTGGACTCTGCCATTCAGCTCGACCAGCAACATGCTATCGTGCAGACAGAGTTCTCGTCGAGGGAGGTAAGTCCCGCGGCGGCGGGCTTTGTGCTTACATCAATGATGCTTGGTGCCGTGACGCTGTTGTGGTCTGCAGACACTGTTCACCCCTGGCGGAGTTCACGATTATTAAGTGCCGTCCGTTCTATCTACCGAGGGAATATACAGCCATACTGCTCATTGCTGTATACATCCCTCCCAGCTCCAGTAACAACAACAGGAGTGAGGCACTGAATGAACTATACCAGCACATCAGTGAGCAGCAGACACCCCACCCTGATGCATTTCTCATCTTGGCTGGGGATTTCAACCATGCAGACCTAAAGAGTGAGTTTCCTAAAATATATCAACACATAGACTTTCCAACTAGGGGAAACAACATACTAGACTTTGTTTACACCACCCAGAGTGGAGCTTACAAGGCCCTTCCCCTCCCCCACCTTGGTGCCTCAGACCACATCACTGTCATGCTAATGCCTGCATACAGACCGCTTGTTAAAGTTGCCAAACCAGTTCGCAAACAAATACTGGTGTGGCCAGAGGGGTCTTGAGAGGCTCTTCAGGACTGTTTCAGCACCACAGACTGGAATATGTTTAAGCAAGCTGCCACATACAACAACACCACTGACCTCCAGGAGTACACAGAGACTGTCACTGCCTACATCACCAAGTGTATTGAAGATGTAACGGTCACCAAGCCCATCACTGTTCGGGCCAATCAGAAGCCGTGGCTGACAGGCAAGGTCTACAGACTCCTGAAGGCTTGTAACACTGCCTTCAGATCTGGAGATGAGGAGGGACTGAGGACAGCTAGGGCCAACCTGTCCCGAGGCATCAGAGAGGCTAAGAGACAGTACTCCAGGAGGATAGTTCATTGTTTTAGCGACAGCAGAGACACTCGGAGCCTGTGGCGAGGGATACAGACCATTACGGACTACAAGCCCCCACCACAGACCTGTGACAGCACCATCTCCCTGCTGAACGAGCTGAACGCCTTCTTTGCTCGCTTTGAGGCACAAAACAGCACCACTGCACAGAAGACTCCACCTCCTCCTGGCGACCAGGTGATGACATTGTCCATGCACAGCGTGAAGAGATCCCTCAGCAGGATCAACACACGCAAAGCTCCGGGTCCTGACAACATACCTGGTCGTGTACTGAGAGACTGTGCAGTAGAACTCACTGATGTCTTCACAGACATATTTAACATATGCCATCACACATCTGGACAAAAAAGACTCATACGTTAGAATGCTGTTCATAGATTTCAGTTCAGCATTCAACACTATCATCCCTCAACAGCTCATTCACAAATTGGTCCAGCTGGGACTCAACACCTCGCTGTGCAACTGGCTGTTGGACTTCCTGACTGGGAGACCTCAAGCAGTACGGGTCGGCGGCAACACATCCAGCACCATCACATTGAACACAGGGGCCCCTCAAGGATGTGTGCTGAGCCCCCTTCTCTTCACTCTGCTGACCCATGACCATCGAGAGCATTCTGATGAGCTGCATCACTGTGTGGTATGGCGCCTGCAACGCATCCTGCCAAAAGACCCTCCAATGCATAGTGAGAAGATTGTTGGTGTCTCTCTTCCCTCCCTCCAAGACATCTACAGCACCCGTCTCACCCGAAAAGCCCTTTGCATTGCGGGTGATCCCACCCACCCGACACACAGCTTCTTCAGTCCGCTGCCATCAGGGAGAAGACTGCGGAGACTTCAGGCCAGGACCAGTAGACTGAAGGACAGCTTCATCCACCAGGCTGTCAGGAAGCTCAACTCTCTCCCAAACTTTGACCCTCTGACACCACCAACCCAGCCCCACCCCCCCATTCCCCAGGACCTGCACCAGTCACCTGTGCAGCATTAGTCTATGCTCTACCTCATACAGCATTGGACTGTAAATTACCCTTTTCTGACAGTTTACTTTGTCACTTTAACTTTGTCACTTTAACTTTGTCACTTTACCAGTCTGATAAGCTCTTTGCACTACTCACTTTACATTTGCACTGTTTGCACTCTATCTGTTGTGCCTTGTAGATCTACATTTATACTCTATTTATATGTATCCATTTGCATTTCCATTGTATTTTTACATCCTTTTTTGTGTGTGTGTTATCTGTATGCACCTAGGGTCTGAGAGTAACATAATTTCAATTCTCTGTATGTGCTGAACATGTGGCAGAATTGACAATAAAGTTGACTTTGACTTTGACTTTGATAGATAGATAGATTGATAGATATTTGATTTGGGTATTGAGGTGTGGCTAAGAGTTGTGTGTAAACAGAGAGGAGGGTTTTTATGTTTTTATTTGTTTTTGGGTTTTTCAAGATAGATACACTATATGGTCAAGAGTTTGTGGACACCTGACCATCACACCCATATGTGATTCTTCCCCAAACTGGTGCCACAAAGTTTGATGCACACAATTGTGTGGGATGTTTTTGTATGCTGTAGCATTACAGTTTCCCTTCACTGGAACTAAGAGACTCAAACCTGTTCCAGCATGACAATGCCCCTGTGCACAAAGCCAGCTCCATGAAGACATGGTGTGTGAAGGTTGGAGTGGAAGAACTCGAGTGTCCTGCACAGAGCCCTGACCTCAACCCCACTGAACACCTTTGGGATGAACTGGAACACCGACTGAACCCCAGACCTCCTCGACATCCCAACATCAGCGCCTGACCTCACTAATGCTCTTGTAGCTGAATGAACACAAATCCCCACAGCCACGCTCCAAGAGTGGAGCTTATTATAACAGCAAACACAGGGGAATAAATCTGGAATTGGATGTTCAGCAAGCACATATGGGTGTGATGGTCAGGTGTCTCAATACTGTTGTCCATTTAGTGTAGATAGATAGATAGATAGATACAGGATAGCTGGAACAAAGGATTTCATTACAAATGATATCAGCAATAACTTGAGTGAAAAGTAGAATCTTAGAAATATTTACATCAAGCTTTTTTGAAAATATTCAAAAATTCATTACATTGAAATATCAGAGAATTCTCAACATTGACATGAACATGTTTTACAGGTCAGGATACACATATTTACACAGATATTTACACTTACCACATTGTCACATTTTTAAAGTGTCCCATGGATGTTCGTTGATTGTCCTTTGTTCATTGTTCTTTGGCATTGTTATACCCTGGACAGTATATTAAAAGGTGCTCAATGGTTCCATCTTCATGACAGTTATTCATAAGACATGTTTTAGTGGAGACCTAGCAGCTCCATTTAAGAGTGAAGTCACCATACAGAAGTTTATAAAATGGAACCTTTTGTCTCGCTCTTCCTCTTTTCTTACACCATGTTTTCATGTCGCCTATCCAATGTATGTTTCTGTTCATAGCTTGTGTCACATTCTTACAAAATGCTGTCTTTAAATTATTTCCTGACTTGATTGCTCTCAGTCCTCCTTATTCTTTCGATTTAAATAAAAGTTCTCTCCTTGAAACATCTCTGTTATTTCCCCAGATAAATTGCGGGTTTAGTTCAATTCGACTTTTATGGTCAGGGCAGTGGTGGATCCTGGCATAGGCCATAGGGGCAGCCGTATGAGGGAGTTTCACACAGGATTGCCCCCGCTCTCTGTTTCTTTACAGTTTATTTGAGGCAGTTTCACACAGGACTGCCCCGCTCTCTGTTTCTTTACAGTTTATTTGAGGCAGTTTCACACAGGATTGGCCCCGCTCTCTGTTTCTTTACAGTTTATTTGAGGCAGTTTCACACAGGATTGCCCCCGCTCTCTGTTTCTTTACAGTTTATTTGAGGCAGTTTCACACAGGATTGCCCCCGCTCTCTCTGTTTCGCCCCACTCATTGAAAATGAATTGTTTAGCAGCTCCTTGGTTCACCTCCCCTTTCTGATGCCCCTCACACCTCTGCTGCAGTCTATCTGGTCATGAAAAGTCACCTGCTAGAATTCAATTCAATTTTATTTGTATAGGGCTTTTAACAATAGACATAGTCACAAAGCAGCTTTACAGAAATAAATACGTTCAAATTAAATTAAACCAAAATAAATTGTAAATCTGTGAATTTATCCCTAATAAGCAAGCCAGAGGCAATGGCGGTGAGGAAAAAACTCCCTGAGACAATATGAAGAAGAAACCTTGAGAGGAACCAAATTCCTGAAGTCTTCACATGAAGTCTGGTTTGTTGAACCTATCCACTGTCTGTGATGGAGACCTGAGTGCAAAACTGCTCACGGTAGCTGCAGCCCCAAGCCACCACACTACAACTCCCCATATCAGATCCCAAAGCCATCTCCATGGCCCACAAGCAGCACCATCCCCAGCAATCCCAATGATCTTCAGGTCGTCCATGTGGGGCCCCAGCAGCACAGAGCGATCTCCAACTGATGAGATCTCCAACCAGAAGTAGGGCATCAGGATGGATCAGGCAGGACCAGAGAGCAGAAGTGGTCAGGATCACTGATATCTCAGGAGTAGCATGTGTAGCTCGACAGAGAGAGGGAGAGAGAGAGAGAGAGAGAGAGATTGTTAGGTAAGCTTTTGTGCCGTAATGATTAAGGACAATCCCCAGGGATACAGACATTTAATGTCAGATTATCCAAACTCTGAATCTAATCTAATCATATTATATCTTTAAAAACATTATTTTCATAAAAATATTTTTTCAAAATATTGTTAACTCATATGAAAAATTAACATTTACTACCAAATCAGTGGCCTTGCCGCTGTATCCCTCCATGTTGTTTTTTGAAAGGATGATGCCTGTCAGGAAGAGTAGACTGAAGCAGATGCAAATGCAGTTAGTGTTTATTAAACAACTGGCACACAAATCCAAACCATAAAGCAAAGTAGAAAACTGTAAATGGTTGGTAGTCAGGCGATCAGCAAACCACATAAACAGGGCAAAATACAGAAAACAAGAATCAAGCATGATCAAAACCAGAAGATCCGTCACAAAATCCAAAGGTTTAGTAAGTTCAGGTAAGCAAACACTGAGTGTTACTTCATGTGTTTCTGTGAGAGTCCTTTTTATGTGTTTGTGCTGATTGGTGACAGTTGAGTGTAATCAGAAGTTCGGTGACTGTCAACTTGACAGAGTTCATGAGTTCTGGAAAGCGTAATCCGGAGTGGCCATGTTTGTAGGCTGCAGCGTGTTCTGGTAAACTAAGTTCAGTACCAGAGTTGACCTGACAATCCCAGGATGCTGATATGCTGAGCCAACCCACTATTCGGAATTGTTTTGCCGGGAGTTTCTTGCCTGCATCGGCGTCTTAACTATACTGTTTCTTTCTTTTTTTAAATCAATAATATCGCGCTATCGTTTTCATCTGTTGTATTTTTCACGTTCTCTTCTACCGTATTTTCATTTTTTTTTTTTCTCTCGAAGTGCGCTTTTGTATTTTGTCAAGACAGCGAGCGGAGGCCATTCACACCGGATCCACGCCGTCTACAATAATATCAACAAATCTTCGACTAAGGTGCGTTAAACAACATGTCTAACATTCAGCTTGTTCAGTGTGTTGAGTGCAGGATGTTTAGTCACTCTTCCTCCGTCGTTAGTATTAACTTTATTTGTGATAAATGCATGTTAGTTAGCTCTCTGACGGAGAAGATTGCTGCATTAGAGGTGCGCATCCAGTCTCTAGAGAGGGTTAGTGAGAGTGAGAGCAGCGTAGTTTCTGTAGGGGAAAGTCTGGATGCCTTAGGCGGAGTTAGTAATCCCCCAACTCCGGCATTAGAGCCCTCACAGCGGGGAGAATGGGTGACGACTCGGCGGCATAATCGCAAAGCCAAAGCTAACGCTAAGGCTCGCCCACAGGAGCACCACTCCTCTCCGCTTCACGTGTCCAACAGGTTTGCTCTCCTCAGTGAAGCACCCGCTGAGAAACCTGAAAGAGCTCTGGTTATAGGTGACTCTATCTTGCGGCACGTGAAATTAGCTAGGCCTTTAGGGGCACCAGCAGCTTTAGTTAGGTGTATACCGGGAGCCAGGGCGCCGGACATAGCAGGTAATCTTAGGGTCTTAGGCAAGCACAGGTTCTCAAAGATAGTTATTCATGTAGGAGCTAATGATATACGCCTTCATCAGTCTGAGGTTACTAAGATTAACTTGGTAGAGGTGTGTAAATTAGCGAAGGCGATGTCCGATGCTGTAGTATGCTCTGGCCCCATCCCAATGCGGCATGGCGATGTAGCTTACAGCAGGTTATGGTCACTGAACTGCTGGATGTCCAGGTGGTGCTCCGAAAACAATGTGGGCTTTATAGATAATTGGACTAACTTTGAGGGCAAGGCTGGCCTGTTAGGGCGGGACGGTGTCCATCCCACTCGGGAAGGTGCTGCTCTCATTTCTTGCAGCATAGCACATAGTCTCAGAACAGGCCTAGTTAATCGGTGACAATCCAGGGCCAAGGCCGGGGAGCAGACAAGCAGGCTAAACCGACCGTCTGCTAGCTGCACTGAGTCGTCACTTAGGTTCCACCGTATTGAGACTGTGTCTGTTCCCCGAGCTAAACAAAATTATAGACATACTCAGACAGTTTGTTTTAGTAATCTAATTAACATAAAATTAAACCATACCGAATGCATAGCCAGCACCGTTGATCTGAAGCTAGGACTGTTGAATATTAGATCTCTTACGTCTAAAGCGCTTATTGTTAATGAAACCATTACTGATCAGGAGTTTGATGTACTGTGTTTAACAGAAACGTGGATTAAACCAAACGAGTTTGTAGCATTAAATGAAGCTAGTCCTCCCGGGTACAGTTACATACATCAGCCCCGTCTAACTGGCAAAGGAGGAGGCGTCGCAGTCATTTATAATGATAATCTAGGCATCATGCAAAAACCTAGTCATAAATTCAACGCATTTGAAGTTCTTTATTCTAACATAACATACGTAGCCAGTAAAAATAAGTCTACCCAGGTGATTCCAGTAATTATTATTTACAGACCCCCAGGGCCATATTCGGAATTCCTATGTGAATTTGCGGATTTCATCTCTAACCTGGTTGTTTATTTAGACAAGGCATTAATTGTTGGAGACTTTAATATTCATTTTGATAATCCAGATGACCCTCTGAGAACAGCAGTTGTGTCCATTCTAGATTCTGTAGGGGTTAATCAGAATGTAATAGGACCCACCCATAGTGGTGGTCACACTCTTGATTTAATACTAACATTCGGATTAAATGTAGAAAATATAGTCTCATGTCCACAGTCTGAAGCTATCTCAGATCATTACCTCATCTCATTTAAAATGTGTATTAATCATAGTATATGCACCTTGCCACGTCACCGTGTTTTATCAGTAATCTCCCAGATTTATCAACCATGATTGGATCACCGTCTGATCCCGAAGAACTTGACCAGGCAACTGAATGTTTAGAATCAACGTTCTGCAACTCACTAGATAAGGTAGCTCCACTTAAAAGAAAAATAATTAGGGAGAAAAAGCTAGCACCCTGGTATAGCGATCACACACGAACTTTAAAACAGACCACTCGAAAACTAGAACGTAAATGGCGTCAAACTAACTTGGTAGTATTTCAAATAGCATGGAAGGAGAGCCTATTGAGCTATAAGAAAGCTCTTAGTGCTGCTAGATCAATGTATCTCTCCACCCTAATTGAAGATAACAGAAATAATCCTAGATTCTTATTTAATACTGTAGCAAAATTAACTAGGAATAAGACCACAATAGAAACACGCACACAATCATTATATAGCAGCGATGACTTCATGAATTTTTTCAATGGTAAAATTGAAAATATCAGGCTAGAAATTCAGACTATTAATTTAAAACCGGACAGTTCTATAACTAACCCTGTAGATGATCATATGATAATATTAGATAAACAACTACAATGTTTTACTCCCCTTGAAGAGACTGAACTAATTTCACTAATTTCATCATCAAAATCATCAACCTGTATGCTAGATCCTTTACCTACTTGTTTCCTCAAACAGATAATTCCTGAAACAATCAAACCTCTTTTAAAGATAATCAATTCTTCCCTTAGCATTGGCTATGTACCTAAATCTTTTAAATTAGCAGTTATCAAGCCCCTGATTAAAAAACCTGACCTCAATCCCTGTCAACTGTCCAACTACAGGCCAATATCAAACCTCCCCTTTATTTCCAAGGTCCTTGAAAAGGTTGTAGCACAGCAGCTATGCTCATACTTACATAGGAATAACATTCATGAAATGTATCAGTCAGGATTTAGGCCTCATCATAGCACAGAGACAGCACTGGTAAAAGTTGTAAATGACTTACTACTGGCCTCTGATCAGGGTTGTGTCTCCTTGCTGGTGCTGCTTGACCTTAGTGCAGCTTTTGATACCATTGATCATGCTATTCTCCTCAATAGACTAGAAAATGTAGTAGGCATTAAGGGAACAGCCCTTTCCTGGCTCAGGTCTTATTTGACTGATCGTTATCAGTTTGTAAACGTAAATGATGACTTCTCTTCTCATGCTAAGGTAAAGTTTGGTGTTCCGCAAGGCTCTGTTTTAGGCCCACTGCTCTTTTCTTTATATATGCTACCTCTGGGCAAAATTATTCGTAAGCATGGTATTAGCTTCCACTGTTACGCTGATGACACACAGTTGTATGTTTCAGCAAAGCCAGATGACAGACACCAGCTTAATAAAGTTGAGGAATGTGTAAAAGACATTAGAAACTGGATGCTTATTAACTTTCTCTTACTTAATTCTGACAAGACAGAAGTACTTGTACTAGGACCACATGCAGCTAGAAGTAAGCTTTCTGATTACATAATAACTCTGGATGACCTTTCTGTTTCATCATGTGCAGCAGTAAAAGACCTTGGTGTGATTATCGACTCTAGTCTTTCTTTTGAAGCTCATGTAGATAATATAACTAGGATTGCTTTCTTTCATCTCAGAAATATTGCTAAAATAAGAAATATATTGTCACTACACGATGCAGAAAAATTAGTTCATGCTTTTGTTACCTCTAGGTTGGATTATTGTAATGCCTTACTGTCTGGATGTTCCAGTAGATGCATAAACAAGCTCCAGTTAGTCCAGAATGCAGCAGCGAGAGTCCTTACTAGAACCAGAAGATATGACCACATCACCCCTATCTTATCCACACTGCATTGGCTCCCAATCAAATTTCGTATTGATTATAAAATACTACTATTGACCTATAAAGCACTAAATGGTCTCGCGCCACAGTACCTGAGCGAACTTTTGGTCTTTTATGATCCGTCACGCCTACTCAGATCAAAAGATGCAGGCTATTTGTTGGTACCTCGAATAATGCGGGCTACAGCTGGGGGTAGAGCTTTCTCATACAAAGCCCCACAGTTATGGAACAGCCTTCCACTTAGTGTTCGGGGCTCAGACACAGTCTCAGTGTTTAAGTCTAGGCTGAAAACATATTTGTTTAGTCAAGCCTTTTGTGAATAGTTTTCTTAGGTACAGGGGCAGGTCTGGAGGGTTTCACAGGCATAGAGTGTTGTGGTGAAATGGGATGTTTGGATGCTGTCGCCCCCCCACTCTCACACGTTCACTCAGGTTTGTCGACGGTGGAGTGGCTGGCTGCCTTATGTCCCAGGGTGCCCTCATGTCTGTGTTAGCTTCTGGCTCTCCCTTTCAGTTATGCTGTCATAGCTAGTCTTGCCGGAGTCCCTGCTTGCACTCTGCATGCAAAGTACATCGTGCTTAACCATTAGAGGACAAAAGCTCACCTAACAATCTCTTCCTTTCTCTCCATCTCTCTCTCTCCCTCACTCTCTGTCGAGCTACACATGCTACTTCTGAGATGCCAGTGATGCCAGTGATCCTGACCCCTTCTGCTCCTCCTCGCTGCCTGACCCATCCTGATGCCCTACTTCTGGTTGGAGTTCTCATCGGTTGAGTTCGCTCGCTGCTGCTGGGGGTGGCCCCATATGGACTGCCTGAAGAACTGTTTGGATTGCTGGGGATGGTGCCACCTGGGGGCTGTGGAGATGGCTTGGGGATCACATATGGGGAGCTGTACTGTAATGGCTTGGGACTGCGATTGCTGTAGTGGCTTTGGGGCTGCAGTTGCCACGAGCAGCTTCGTACTCAGGACTCCATCAGTGGACAGTGGATAGATTTTAACCAGCCGGACCTCTTGCAAATACTGTGATGAATTTATTGGTTGCACAATTGCACTATTTGTCCATATAGTACACAATAGAAGGGATTTATTTATAATTGCACTATCCGTTGCACCCAGATGAGGATGGGTTCCCTTTTGAGCCTGGTTCCTCTCAAGGTTTCTTCCTCATATCATCTCGGGGAGTTTTTCCTTGCCACCGTCGCCACTGGCTTGCTCATTAGGGATAAATTCACAGTGATAAATTTAAATATTTACAATATATTTTTGTGAATCCATTTATTTCTGTAAAGCTGCTTTGTGACAATGTCCATTGTTAAAAGCGCTATACAAATAAAATTGAATTGAATTGAATTGAATTCAATGTTTTACACTGAAATTAAGCCCAACCCATTCATTGCTCCTCCCCAGAGACTGAAATGTTTGTATCTCCCAGAATACATAATTCATTTAAGGGTTAAATAAACTCAACTATAATGCATTTATATTTGTAGTTTTACTGATGACTGGTTTTAATTTGTGTTGACTAAGATTTTAATCATGTCATGTTAATTACAAATAGGTTGCTGTATTAACATGTAAAGAAATTAACTTGGTTGTCTTAATATTATTAGTTGCATTGACTCATGGCTAAAGTTAACATTACAAGACATATTCACTTTTAACTATTCTGACAGCTGCATTGTGTAACATAGATATACACAAATAGGTCAGAGATCAACATGATGTACAAAACACCTTTCATTCATATCTAAGGGGAATTTGGATTAACTGTGTTGTGCGAGTAATGTAGAATATTTTTAAATATTTATTCTTACCAGCAATCCAAATGACAGTAAAACACAGAAATGCATACAGTACTGTATATGAGCATATAGATTGTATGTGATTGTAACACCGAACTGCACAGCAATGTCAATAAGAAATGAACATTTCTGTGCATGTCAGTATTCACTGGCCACTTTTGAAGAAACTTCTTTCACTTAAACAACTTGTTGTGATTAATTGTAACCATGCCATACTGAAAATCCTTTCAAACACTCCCTAATGTTTAACCTTATAACAGTCCCAAAAGGGCTGTGTGGCTGGGCATGACTAAAGGCAGGTAGGTTTCAAAGTAGGTTTCTGGTGGATTCTTTGTGTATGTTTATTTCATTCTTTGCATTTTCTTTTATTTGTTAAGTAAACTGTATGATTTAACTTGTGCTGATTTAATTGTAAAACAATATTTTTAATCATTGAATATCACTCAACATCATTATTTTTTAAATTAAATTTAGAGTAAAATATTGACTTTAACTGTACAATGGCTCCATTTGGTAATGTAGTTGCAAACACTTTGCAATAATCCTCTTTTAGTGCTTGGGCCCTATTGTTTTCCTAAGGATGATGATGATGATGATGATGATCAACTTTCGCCTGACAATCATTAGCTCCGCCCAGCAGGAAGTCGGCTATTTTGGATTTTGTGAAAAGTGCATGAGGCGAACTTTTAAATACTCCTCCTACGGGATTCAAGTGATTGTCACCAAACTTGGTCAACATTATGCCAAGACATTGAGGATGCTAAATTGTGAAGGGAATTTTGATATCTCGAACAGTTTCGCCATGGTGAGGCAATATATTTATGGCGAGAAAAGGAAAACAGGAAGTGACTCATATCTGCTGCATGTATTGAGTGATTTAGATCAAACTTGAGGTGTATGTTTGGTACTGAAGGCTGATCAAATGGATTTGGCTATTGTGAGTCACGGTCATAGTGCCACCAACTGGCAGCAGGAAGTGTGTGACTTACAACAGGCTTTGCAATAATCCTCTTATATTTAACCAAATCGTCTCAAACTTGGTCAGGATAATGTCAAGACATGGCTGATGTAAAATTATGTGAGGATTTTTGAAATCTTAAATAGTGTTGCCAAGGTAACACATCAACCATTAATACTCTTTTCGGGTGTTCTTGAGGCTCTTAGCATGCTTGAAATTTCATGAAAGTTGGCACACACGTCAGAGTTGTCGGACATTAGGCGTAGGCAAAATCTAAGACATGCGTGTGGAGGGGGGCTCTGTAGCGCTCCCTTTTGACTAAAGTGGTGGGGTCAGTTTCACCTACAGTCACCTAACTCAGGACATATATTGTTCTCATCAAGCCATACAACTTTCAAAATGAGAGTCATTAGCTCTGGCCAACAGGAAGTAGGTCATTTTGGATTTAATGCGGATTTTTTGAAAAGCAATCTTTTTTGAAAATACGTCCACTATATAGCTATAATTACACTTAATCTTTGCGTAGCTGTTACACCGTAATTCAAAACAAATCAAATCACAAACTAGGAGAAAGGAACATAAACAGAAATATGTTGCACCCCCTTAAAGGGAAATGGTAGCTCAGTGGTTAAGATGTTGGCTTTCTGATTGGAAGGTTGAGAGTTCAAATCCCAGTGCCACCAAGCTGCCACTGCTGGGCCCTTGAGCAAGGCCCTCAACTGCTCAGTTGTATAAGTGAGATAATTGTAAGTCGCTCTGGATAAGGCTGTCTGCCAAATGCCGTAAATGCATGTGCCCACTACATATTACTTTACTACAATTAATTAATGGTTAATAAGGATAACAACATATAGCTCTTCTTCATGCCAAGGTTCTTAATGTTAATTAAGACATGAAATAGGAATTGTCAAAAGTTTGGTTGCATGGCCCAGTGATTTCCGTTAAGTGGTAAGACTGTTGAGTTTGAGTAATTAATAGAATAATTTAATGGTTTAGACAAGTCATTCACATGATTTGATATGTGATATGTGATGTGATTTTTATAAGTGATTTGGGTGGATCTTGTAAATTGAGCAGTATACTGATTGCCTAAATATTTTATGCAATGTACAGTTTATTTTTATGTCTTATTGCTGCAGCAATTGCTTTCAAGAAGATTGGTGAACAGTCAACAATCTGTAATGGTGGACAGTGGTGCTGAACAACCCTGTCTTGTCCCTCTGTGTAGTGAAAATATTTTTGATGTGATCCCATTGGTGGTGTCGGTGGACACTGGTGAATTGTATAGAGGTTTTCATCCATTAAATGAAAAGTTGTGTATGGCAGCAGGGGTGTGGTCAAATGTAAGCTTTGGACAGAGAGGAGGTGGGTCAAACTGGCAGGTTAAAAAAAAATCCTGAGAAGACATGAGGAAGAAACCTTGAGAGGAACCAGATTCAAAAGGGAACTCATCCTCATCTGGGACACACAAGATAGTGGAATTATGAGGCGTTACTCTCCCACAACTGTATGCTATAAAGTCAAACATTAGGGAGTGTGTTGAAAGGATTTTCAGTACAGGTTTTTAGCTTTAAATCTATAGTATCCAAGTTAAGATATCCTCTGAACAATGAGTGAGACCTGGGCATAGACTGTTTTCAGCAGAATCTTTAGAAATTAAAGTGAAACAATAGCAATAGCAATCTTTAAGGGATCTGTTTGGTGCCTTCCAGAGAAATCTTATGACAGTCCTCAGCAGCAGCGAGTGATTCTCAGGCAAAGGTAGCTCCAAGCAGAAGCAGACTGGCAGTGTGGACCAGGCAATGTTGGGTAGCTAGTGTCTTGTGAATAATTTTGACAGCATTGTTGATGAGTGAGAGAGGGTGGTAATTAGATAGCAGTGTTAGGACTTTGTCAGCTTTTAATAGCACTGATGTAAGGGCTGTGTTCCTGTTTTGTGGTAATGCAGATTTTGTTTAACTTCCAGTGTCATATTTCAAAATTTTGGTGAGATTGTTTGCCAACAGCATTGATAAAATTCGACAGGAAGTCCATCTTGCTTTAAAGTTTGGTTGTTTGACATGCTTTTGAGAGCACTGTAATGTCATTTTCTGTGAATGGTTTATCCAGTGTCTTTACTTGATCAGTGGTTAATTTTGGAAGGCTAATGTTTTACATGACCTATTCTATGTTTCTTAAGGTAGGTTCATGGTCTGGACTGTATAAGTTGCCATCAAATGTTCTAAATGTATTATTTATTTACAGTGATGTTGTGGATTTTTTCTCCTTTAGTGGTTTTAATTGCTAGGATGAGTGATTTTTCTTTGTTTTATTTTAAGATGTTCTACACATTTCTTTTTTTCTGATTTAGTGTTATATTCAAAATTATCGTTTTTCCCCCCTTGTAGCCTGAATTGTGTCTTTTCATTAATGATATTTTTAGTGGAAGGTGTAGTTTACGCTGCTCTGTTTGAGTTTCCTGGGTGGGGTTATTTGTGTTTTTTTTTTTTTTTATTTCTTTTTCAAGATGGTTTTCTTTTGCTTGTTCATTCTCCTTCTTGAATGTTAAATATGATATGATTTTCCCTTGTTCCCTTTCCTTGCCCATTTCCCAAAGTAAGGTGGGTGAGACTTCTGGTGAATTGTTTGTTTCTAGGAAGTTGGTTCATTTTTTTTTTTTTTTAATAAAAAAAAGATAAGTCTGGATTGTTGAATAATGATATATTAAAGTGCCATCTACAATTACATTTTTTTATGGTTTACAAGTTTACTTTGTGTACACTTTACTTTGTGGCTATATTTAATGTGTACTATATTTAATGTGCTGTAACAACTCCTTAGGTGCAGTAAGGATAAAATAAAAAGTGTAATATGATTGCAGTCCAAACGCTACACTGAAAACATTGAGTGTAAAACTGGTAATGATATTTGTATATTGAATGTCTTATATGTTAAAGCTACTATGCCTCCCTCTGGTGTGTGGGTGGTATTGCAAGTTGTGGGTATGACATATTTTAGTTACCCCTTAAACTCCTTAAACATTAGGAATAAAACACACACACACACACACACACACACACACACACATGAAGAGCAATGGTAGACCACTGGTTACAACGTGGCAGAGAGAAAGATACTTGTCTTTCTCTTTCTTCACATTTTTGACATCGTTTATGGTCCTGGGGAGAAATTGATGGACCTGCAACTGTCCTTTGTGTGTGTGTGTGTGTGTGAGAGAAAGAGAGAGAGAGAACAGATTAATGTTCTTCCCACTGGAGCTTTACCCTTTGGGGGCAGTCGTGGCCTAATTGGGGGCAGTCGTGGCCTAATTGGGGGCAGTCGTGGCCTAATGGATAGAGACTCTGACTTGTAACTCGAAGGTGAACCTGAAGGTCGTGGGTTCGAGTCTCAGGTCCGGCAGGGATTGTAGGTGGGGGGAGTGAATGACCAGCGCTCTCTCCCACTCTCAATACCACCACTGCTCCCCGGCACTGCCCACTGCTCCGGGTGTGTGTGTGTGTGTGTTCACTACTGTGTGTGCACTTGGATGGGTTAAATGCAGAGCACAAATTCCGAGTATGGGTCACCATACTTGGCCACAAGTCACAAGTCACTTTGCTCTCCACTGTACCACATTCTGCTTTTCTGCCACTTCACTCAATCAGAGTCGAAACTGTGTATGTGTCTGTGTCACTGTGTGTGTCTGGGGTTTCATTTTGCAATTTATTATCAAGACTGACACCTTTATTTCCTCTCTCTCTTGCTGCTATGTGTGAAATATCAGAGATGCTTTAGTTTGGAAACACTGTGTTTTTTTTTTTCTTTTTACATGCATAGGGATGTAATAAAGAGTTCAGTGCTACAAAATTGAACTGTTAACATTTTTGGATTTGCTGAAACAGGCCAGTGAAGCAAGCTTCAGTAACTACAACACACACACACACACACAAGGATAGATTATCATTTTAATTTTGTACCAAGTTCATACAAAGACAGAAGATTTATTCTGTAAAGTGAAAGTTAAAAAGTTGTGCATAAAAATCACAAAACATCATCACCATAGTAACATTGTCATAAATACAGGCTTTAACAGGATTTTTTCAATTTATGAGTACATCACTTCTAATGGGAGGAGCTTCATAACATCACATGACCTGTTCAGGATATCACATGACCTGTTCAGGACATTGCATGACCTCTTCAGGATTAAACATGTGTGGATGAACTTTTACTGAGACATGTTTGGAGCTTCTTACACTGCGATATGAAAGGGACAGAGTTGATATTCAGACCCTAAATACTGCCCAAACAGGCTGACTGTACTGGGGCAGGGAGGAAAAATATCACGGAATATTATAGAACTGATTCATCGACGCATGCCTAATCCGGATGACATCACTGTGAGTTTATTCTTTTTAAAGAATTCATCAGAAAACCTGGTAATCACATTTGCTACAAATGAGCTTTAAAAAACAGATTGTCTCTCTGCACTGCAGTGTAACTGTTCAAACACACACACAAGTGACAGAACAGACATTTTGTTTTTCTTTGCTTGAATTTGATTTTATGATATTATAGAAATGTGTACACAGACACCTCGCTCAGAATAAACTTATATTGTTTGTTATATTGACATATAGAGAGACAAAGAGAGAGCAACAGAGATACGTTGGTCTGCAGCTCAGGATTCCAACATGGAGATTATGTTTGATCCTTTGCATTTATTATTATTATTATTATTATTAATTTATTTTAAATTATTATTAAAGCTCCAACAATATAAGAATAAACCACTAGTCTATTTATACACCCCCCCCCCCCCCCCCCCCCCCCCCCACACACACACACACACACACACACACACATACACAAAATTGGGCTAAATAATTGCACATGCTCATAAATATTCATACAGAAATTTGCATACATAATTATTTACATATTTATTTTTTGCTGTGTTTCTGTAAAACAGTGTTTATACATTATGCATTATATTATTCATTATTTATTGGATTTTATGTTAATCAATTTAGATAAAAAATAATAAAAATTTAATGTCAGTGCTTCAGCATGCTATCTGTCCTGTACATATTAATATGGCTTTCTGCCATTTTTTCCCCATGCTGGTTACAGTTGATATGAAATCAGATTATTCCACATTAATAAGCCCTTATTATATAAACAACTATAGAATTATCTACAGGTAAAGGGTAAAGTGTTCAACATATTACAGTAGCAATCAAAAGTACACTACACAAGAACTCTTACTAGGGAATTATTAAAAATGATTAAATGTATAATATAATTTGCTACATGCAGCACAAGCTTCATATGTGGCAAGACATCTTCAAAATCTGAAAGAGACATCAGGTCAAAAATAAATTTCAAATTCTGGAAGCACTTTTCTTTCAGGATCTGTATTGCTAAAGACATTTTCAGGAAGATTTAAAACCATCAGTCATTAAGTTTGAGCCAACAAAGTCAGTATTTACATATTGTGGTCAGGAGACATCAGAATCAAATAGCTTGCATGCTTAGTTGACATTATTTTAGGCAGATGTCATGCCTGAAAGCTTCATGTTATCATACCAAGGTTTCAAGTTGAATCTAGTCAATGCTGTGTAGAAAATCCTACTAAGAATGCAAATTTTCATCAAAAGTCTGTAATCTTCAAAACATGACCTTACTGCTTAACTTCCCAAATATGGCTGTGTGAGAAAATAGTGGAGTGATTGGCCGCTCTAGTAGATAAAATGGCTCCATGTTTGTCCTTGCTGAGTCCTACAGGCTCATCCGGGGCAAGAACATCCACAGGGGTGTGTCTCCATGGAGACAACAGATCACACTGGGCAGAGGTAATTAAGTCACATGGCCAAACCTGGAACAGACCCACAAGACTGCGTTATTGCAATCTCACGTCAATCAGAGAGCTGAACAATCGGCTTCTCGCCGAGGGAAAACTCATGATGGCATTTCAGCAAATCTGTCCTGGCAGCTGATTCCGCAGTGGAAATGAACGGTTTCTTAAAATAGAACTGGAGAGTAAGAGGCAGAGCAAGAGGCAGAGTGAGAGCGAGTTTTATTATACATTATCACAGGAAAATATCTGGAGTGTGTTCTTTCACTGCTGCATTTTTCCATATTTTCTCCAATTTCTGTCTCATTCTGCCTCCTTTTCTGATGTGGCACTTACATTAGGAACAGAAAATCCCTTAGAAAGGTTTTTTTTCCCCTCATTTCCTGATCCTGAGGCTCAATCTTTAAAATTATTTTATCTCAGACATCTGCTGGGCATTAAAATTTCTTCCTGCTGAAGTCAAACACAATACACATTATTCATTCATCTTCAGCAAGCACTTTATCCTGGTCAGGGTGGCAGTGGATTCAGAGTCTATCCCTCATTTTTGCTAGTGGAGAATAACATCCACCTGCATTGAATCTCTATCAATACCAAAAAACTTTTGACAGCGCTAGCTGTCTCCATCTCAAACAGAAAAGCGGCCTCTCCTGATGCCTTAGAGATTATTGCTGCTCTCGGGTGTCTACTGTCCCTAATGATGCTAATGATCTAATGAACTTTCTACCTGTGACCTTTACAGGTGATCGGGTTATCATGTGCTGATAACAGCTTGAACAAGGTTCACACCATTTCACACTTGAAAAATACTTTAGAGTGAGATGTTTTTAGAGCGAATTCTGAAACTAAATTTGCTAAAACTATATGTAGTGGAACTAGAACTTGTTAGATGCTAGATGCTTTTCCTTTGTTAGGTTTTAGTGTGTTAAATGGTCTGGGTTTTTTTTTTCAGCATGTTTGAGAATGTTTGATTCTTTTTGTTAACTGCAGCAGTCTGCATTTGAATGCTTTCCATGGACAAATATTACCCAATCAATGTTAGAAGAAGAAGACTCTCTTCTAATTTGCTCTTAGTTACTTTTCACACTCCTAATCCAATTCTGTCAAATTTCTAGGAAACTCACACAAATAATCCAAACAACATCAACCCTGACGTTAAAATAAAGATGACAAACAAATCAAACGTAAAAGCACAACTGCCTGAATGATGAGTAAAGATTTTGTTAGTGGTGTGAACTCCGTCTCTGAAAGTGCTTTACATCTCTGTGATAAAATAACACTTTCTGGCATTGGTCTGGTGTTAGCTTTTTGATCTGCTTGTATGATTCCTCTCAGAGTGTTAGTTGGAGGTTAATGAGAGTTGACAGCAAAGTTCCAGGCATGTGTCAGGAATTGTGGGACACTGTGAAGCTTTGCCACTGTGATCATAATTCTCACCACATTTCATTTACTGGATAAGACAGCTGAGTGACAGAGTGGAAATCTGAGTAAAGAAGAAGGCCCAGATTTGATCAAGAATCACCACTGACTGAGCAAGATCCATTCTCTTTGTTATGTAATGCTCTTCATAACAAACAGGAAATGCCAAAAAATGTTTACCGAAATACTTTAATATTTTGTACTCATTTGGCAGTGAGTAAAAATGGTTATTGTATTGCATCTTGTTAAACTCCTATTCCAAGCTATGATGCTCCTAATGCCAATGTCTCATTTTTCCTCCTGCTCCACATTTTTTCCTCCTCTCGCTCTGTCCCTTGCTTTCTCTTGTTCACACAGTCACTTCTGTCTTGCTGTTTGTGTGAAGCCCCTTGTGTTTGGGAAGAATCTGAGGGGAACGTCCGTACCCCAGTGGCTGATAGAACAGCTCTGGCAGGGTCTCTGTTCTAAACTGGAGTTTGTTTAAGTAGGGGTGATCTCGACTGTTGGGCTGGGACATTGATGGCTGTGGTTGTCCTGTGAGAGAGACATGATGCTGAGCAGGATTCTTACTGGGTTCCCAGGCTTGGAAGGCCGAGATGGCGGTGAGTGGATGGTTGTTGGTTCTGGAGTTCTTGGACTTGGGGATCAGGGAGGGTGTTATGGTGTTAACAACAGGAACATGGATTTCTGATGGAAGGAGGAATGGCTTTTCTTTGGAGTGGAAAGCAATGGGTTGGAAAGTCGTAGGTGATGACTGGCGATATGTCTGGTCCATCAATGGGAAACTCCTATAGTAGTCTCTGGTTGTTGTATCTTCTGTAAGTAAAGGAAATTTTAAAAAGGATGAGACTGAATTCTGTTTGGACAAAATCACCACAAAAAAGAATTAATTTTGCAACATGACATCCATAATTTTTAAAAATCATATTTACATTACAAAGATGAGGTTTATGTCATTTTGAACTGAGAGCAACAAGGGGAATAAAAAGCATTTAAATGGATGATCTAAAATTCAAACATGCAATAAACATCAGAGTCTGAAGATGAACACCAGTCTCCTGGCACATATTGCACAAAACTGCACATATCTGCACTTTACATTGGTACTGTCGGACTGCTGCTGCCACCATCCATATATCCACATATATATTCTTATTCTTATTCACTTTTTTTATGTATATATATATATTTTCTTTTTTATATATATATATATATATATATATATATATATATATATATATATATATATATATATATATATGTGTGTGTGTGTGTGTACATGTGACAAATAAAATTTGAATTTGGATCCTGACTCATTTTTGACAAATTTCTAACACCCAGAGTCTACACCAGGAACACTGGCCATTAGGTGGGAATACATACTGGATACTGCATACTATACCAGTACTTCTGAGGACATCATTCACACACACTTTCGTGCATTCACTTGTATCTAGAAGTATTTTTTTGTAAGTAATCTATATCCTGGCATGTTTTTGGAAAGTTGGAACAAAACCAGAGAACCCAGAGGAAACCCACATGGATATAGAGAGAACATGTGAAACCTGAATTCAGGGTGGGATCAGGGGGACCCTGGAACTGTGAGGCAGCAAAGTCTTGCAGGTGGTATTGACCCAAGAGAGGCAGCTTGAGTTAGCAGATGTGGTAGTGATATCACCTGCTATAAATATCACACACTACAGTAGAACTTGTCAAATACACAACCATTTAAAATGAAATGATATGAATGTTATAGCGTGTTTGTGGACCTGGTGTTTTTCTGAAATGCATTATTCCTGTCCAGTGTGAACAGCAGTGTAGACTGTGTTAATGTGTGTACAGTAGGGTCTGTGTTAACAGTTTTATAACAGTTTGTTAGTGTGTCATATTGGAGTAGCCTGTTTCAGACTATTGTAAGGAATATTAAATAATACTAGCATTTTAGCAAGATGTTAAATGACTGAGTAAATAAATACTGTAAATACTAATATTGCAGTCACAGTAAGGATACAGTGGTGTGTCCACAGGTTTCTTTTCTTGCACTCTTGTTATTTTATAAAAGGTGGCAGTGTGTGTGTGTGTGTGTGTGTGGGTGTGTGTGTGTGTGTGTATATATATATATATATATATATATATATATATATATATATATATATATATATATATATATATATATGTGGGACCTGTTCCTTCTACAAACAACAACTACATACCAGACCTCCTCCAGATAAGTTAGCTAAATTACATACATTCTTAATCCTATAAAGTGACAACTATGGTGTTCTCGTTAATTCTCTCTAGCGTCTGGATGCACATCTCTAATGCTGCAATCTTCTTCATCAGACTGCTAACTAATATACACTTATCACAAATAAACCTATTGTTAACAATGGAAAACCATGTTTAATGTATTACATGAACCCTTTTTTGTTGCTTAGTGGTGACAATTTCAAGCAGATCCACTGTGGAAGGCCTCTGTTTGCTGTCTTTAAAGAAAAAAAATCTTTAAAAAAATCTTCTTCATGAAACATTCTTTGAAAAATGAAGCAACAGCAAAAACTGAGAAAAAAATACAGCAACTGATAATGATAGCGCAGAACCTATCGATGATAAAAAAAAAAAAAAAAAAAAGTCTAGTTTAAAAGCCTGGCATTTCAAAAAAGGGAGATTTTTAGATCATCAGTTAGACCATTTAGCATCATCAGCATTGTTATTTTAAAAAAGTGACTGTCACACACTGTACCTGTAACCACACTTGCCATTCCTAGCTAGTATTAAATAACTAGCCTAGCTGGCTATTTGCAGCACAGAAGTTTTTTTCTGGACCCACCACATTTAAAGCCTAAACACACTCAGTGTTATTTTTAGATATTTATACACTATATTACCAAAAGTATTCGGTCACCCATCCAAATGATCAGAATCAGGTGTCCTAATCACTTGGCCTGGCCACAGGTGTATAAAATCAAGCACTTAGGCATGCAGACTGTTTTTACAAACATTTGTGAAAGAATGGGCCGCTCTCAGGAGCTCAGTGAATTCCAGCGTGGAACTGTCATAGGATGCCACCTGTGCAACAAATCCAGTCGTGAAATTTCCTCGCTCCTAAATATTCCACAGTCAACTGTCAGCTTTATCATAACAAAATGGAAGAGTTTGGGAACAACAGCAACTCAGCCACGAAGTGGTAGGCCACGTAAACTGACGGAGAGGGGTCAGCGGATGCTGAAGCGCATAGTGCAAAGAGGTCGTCGACTTTCTTCACAGTCAATTGCTACAGAGCTCCAAACTTCATGTGACCTTCAGATTAGCCCAAGTACAGTACACAGAGAGCTTCATGGAATGGGTTTCCATGGCCGAGCAGCTGCATCCAAGCCACACATCACCAAGTGCAATGCAAAGCGTCGGATGCAGTGGTGTAAAGCACGCCGCCACTGGACTCTAGAGCAGTGGAGACGCGTTCTCTGGAGTGATGAATCACGCTTTTCCATCTGGCAATCTGATGGACGAGTCTGGGTTTGGAGGTTGCCAGGAGAACGGTACATTTCGGACTGCATTGTGCCGAGTGTGAAATTTGGTGGAGGAGGAATTATGGTGTGGGGTTGTTTTTCAGGAGTTGGGCTTGGCCCCTTAGTTCCAGTGAAAGGAACTTTGAATGCTTCAGGATACCAAAACATTTTGGACAATTCCATGCTCCCAACCTTGTGGGAACAGTTTGGAGCGGGCCCCTTCCTCTTCCAACATGACTGCAAGGACCATAAAGACATGTCTGGTGTGGATGAACTTGACTGGCCTGCACAGAGTCCTGACCTGAACCCGATAGAACACCTTTGGGATGAATTAGAGCGAAGACTGAGAGCCAGGCCTTCTCGACCAACATCAGTGTGTGACCTCACCAATGCGCTTTTGGAAGAATGGTCAAAAATTCCTATAAATACACTCCTCAACCTTGTGGACAGCCTTCCCAGAAGAGTTGAAGCTGTAATAGCTGCAAAAGGTGGACCGACATCATATTGAACCCTATGGGTTAGGAATGGGATGGCACTTAAGTTCATATGTGAGTCAAGGCAGGTGACCGAATACTTTTGGTAATATAGTGTATGTGCACATATTACTGAGCATGTGACAGATTTTAGAATACTTACAAGAACAATAATTTCAATAACACTTAAGTATGTTCTGGAAATTCAAAATTCACATAAAATTAAAAATGTAAGAATTATATATATATATATATATATATATATATATATGTGTGTGTGTGTGTATGTATGTATATGTGTGTATATACATATATAGTCAGGTCCGGAAGTATTTGGACAATGACAGAGTTTTTGTGATTGCCTTTATACACCACCACAATTGCTCCTTACATCTCCTCTGAGTTTATTTTGTTAGGGGATTTGTTTGAGCCTCCATCATCCTTACAATTACAACTGGATGCTTTAAACTTGTCCCAGATTGTGCAGGCTCCTACAAGATATAACACCAAGGCTATGGAATCTGGTACATTAATTGATATTATCCTCACTAATAGGCCAGAGAGGTATACATCTGGAGTGTTCTGTCAAAGCTTTAGTGATCACTGTAATATAGTCTGTGTTCGCAAGGGCACCACCTTAAGAAACCCTCCTGTGCTTGTTTTCAAATGTTTTTTTTTTAAATTTCAATGAACAGGCTTTCTTGTATGACCTGGCTGATATGGACTGGTACAGAATTGGGCTTATTCCTGAAGTCGAAGAGGCTTGGGCATATTTTAAATTCTTGTTCAGAACAGTTTTGAACAAACATGCCTCTCTTAAAAAGATTAGAGTAAAAAACCGTCTTAGCCCTTGGTTCAGTCCAACTTTGTCTGAGCTTATTCGCCAAAAACATACTTTATGGCGTAGAGCAAAGACATCTAATAATATATCTGACTGGCAATCATATAGGGCTATAAGAAATAAATGTACTCAGTCTATTAGACAGGCAAAATTGAGTTATTTTAAACATCATTTGACTGTTAATGGTCCCGATCCCCGAAAATTTTGGAATACCATCAAAAAAATGGAAAATCAAAACATTTCTTCCAGTTTGCCTACTGTAATTAAATATGATGGTGTTGTTATCACAGATAAATCCAAAATGGTGGATCAATTCAATAGACATTTTGTCAAAGCTGGTTGTGCCTACGAGAATAGTTCTGGTACATCTAGTTGTTCTCCTGTCAACTTGGCATCTGTTATTCATTCACCTGCCTTAGGTCCCCCTCCTTCTCTTTTCAGTCAATACAGGAGACCGAAGTACTCGAGGAATTGCTCAACCTGGATACTTGTAAATCTGCTGGATTCGATGAATTAGATCCATTATTTTTAAAGAAAGCAGCTTATATTATCGCAGCGCCCACCGCTTGCATTTTTAATCTTTCTCTCCAAACTGGTGTCTTCCCGAGGGACTGGAAATCTGCTGCTGTAACCCCACTTTTTAAAGGGGGTGATAACTCAGATTTAAATTGTTATAGACCCATTTCCATTTTGCCCTGTCTCTCTAAAATATTAGAGAAATTGGTCAACAAGCAGCTTATGCACAATTTGGAGACTTATAATGTCCTTAATCAGGTTCAGTCTGGCTTCAGATCCGGGCATAGCTGTATTACTGCTACACTTAAGGTTCTCAATGACATTATATGTGCCATTGACAAGAAGGAGTACTGTGTAGCTGCATTCGTTGATCTGGCAAAGGCTTTCGACTCTGTGGACCATGAAATATTGCTGGATAGGCTAAGAGGAATAGGACTCTCTGAGAGCTGTCTGGCCTGGTTCAAGAGTTATTGTTCTGGTCGTTTACAATCAGTGAGGGTGGAGGGGCTTCTGTCAGATCCCTTGCCCCTATTTAAAGGGGTCCCACAAGGAAGCATATTGGGGCCTATACTTTTTAATATTTATGTTAATGACATTATTCTTGATGCAGGTGATTCTCATGTACATTTATACGCTGATGACACTATCATTTATACATTTAATTCTTCCCTGACTACTACATTATTTTTATTGCAGGTCAGTTTTACTCGCATCCAACATGCTTTCTCTAGTCTTCATTTAGTTTTAAATACAAATAAAACAAAATGTATGGTCTTTAACAGAAATCTTCCACATGTTGAGTATCCGCCTAAAATTTTTACATTGGATGGCTCTGAGATCGATTATGCTGAATGCTATAAATATCTTGGTATCTGAGATCGATTATGTTGAATGCTATAAATATCTTGGTATCTGAAACTCACATAAATGTACTGCTCACAAAGGTTAAAACTCGTATTGGTTTTCTTTATCGTAACAAATCTTCTTTTACGCATTCTTCAAAACAGCTTCTGGTTAAAATGACAGTGCTCCCAATTCTGGATTATGGTGATGTAGTTTATAGGTTTGCTTCAAAACTCTCCTTCATAAACTGGATGTTATTTACCACGCTTTAATCCGCTTTGTGACTGGAGCTTCATTTAACACTCACCATTGTCACTTGTATTCTTTATTGAACTGGCCTTCTCTTCATTCCCGTAGACAAATTCACTGGTTTTAGTTTATTTACAAAACTCTTATTGGGAAAACGCCGCTATATTTGCAGTCACTTCTTAATATTCATAATACAAGTCATAATTTGCGCTCTAGTAGTTTTATTAATTTTTGCATACCGAAAGCCCGTACCTCCTTTGGTCGTTACTCTTTTCAGTTTTCTGCTGCCGATGACTGGAATCATCTGCAGCAGACCTTAAAGCTTAGTTCATTCATTTCGCTTACTTCCTTTAAAAATTTTATTCAGTCAATAGTACAGGATCATTGTACTTGTTTTTAGTTATTTGTTCGTTTTTATGTCACTGTTTATAATTGTGTTATTTGTAATTGTATAATGTCTTTATTGTTGTACCTGCTTTTTATGTTGCCTCTTGGCCATGTCGTCATTGTAAATGAGAACTGGTTCTCAATTGACTTACCTGGTTAAATAAAGGTTATTATTATTATTACAATGGATTTGAAATAAAATAATCAAGATCGAAGTGCAGACTTTCAGCTTTATTTTAAGAGGTTCCACAAAAATATGGCATTTACCATTTAGGAATTACAGTCATTTTAAGCAAATACAATACAATACATCAATACAGTAATAATAATAATAATAATAATAATAATAAGTTTATTTTATATAGCGCCTTTCTGCAAACTCAAGGTCACTTTACAATATGAAAATAGATAAACATGACAGCAGACAAAGAATGAAGTAAATAATCAAGAAATCCACGGCATGAGTCAGATCATACAGTCAAAGATCAGAAAAACAAGAAAGAAAAAGATGTGTTTTAAGGTGGGTTTTGAAATCCTGTAATGAAGAAAGATCACGTATGTTTTTGGGAAGAGAATTCCAGAGTGTGGGGGCAGAGATACAAAACGCTCGTCCACCAAACAATGCTAACCTGTGGCGTGGAATTAACAGTAGACCAGTGTCTGAAGAGCGTAATGTGCAAACTGGGGAGTAAGTATGAATGAGATCAGAAATGTATGGGGGGGCGAGACCATGAAGTGCTTTGAAGGTGATAAGGAGAATCTTGTATTGAATGCGGAAATGAACAGGTAGCCAATGAAGTGTGTGTAGGATGGGAGTAATATGAGAGAATTTCTTAGAAAAAGTGAGAACCCTAGCTGCAGAGTTCTGGATATATTGGAGCTTATTTAATGTTGTGTTTGGTAGACCATAGAAAAGAGAATTACAGTAGTCTAGTCGAGAAGTGATGAAGGCATGAACCAGTGTCTCAGCATCATTGATATTTAAGAAGGGACGTAAACGAGCAATATTACGGAGGTGAAAGAAGGCAGATTTGGTGAGTGAAGAAATGTGAGGCAGGAATGAGAGAGAGGAGTCAAAGATTATACCCAGGTTTAACGGTGGTGGAAGGTCGAACCAAAATCCCAGCAATGTTGACATTATCAGCACAGAAAGGAGCAACATTTTTTGGTGAACCGACAAGTAGTAGATCTGTTTTATCAGTGTTGAGTTTGAGAAAGTTACTGGTCATCCAAGCATTTATATCATTAATACACGCTGTTATGGAGTTGGTGGGAAAAGGAGAGTTGTGTTGAGAACTGATATAGAGCTGGGTGTCGTCTGCATAGCAATGGAAGTTAAAGCCGTGATGACGAATAATGTTACCTAAAGGGAGCATATAGATGATGAAGAGTAAAGGCCCAAGAACAGAACCCTGAGGAACACCATGAGGGACAGGAGAAGTAGAGGACTTAGCCTGGTGGACAGAGATGTAATGCTGGCAGTCTGACAGGAAAGAAGTGAACCAAGATAGGGCAGTTCCAGAAATACCAAGAGCAGAGAGTCGTGAAATTAGAATACTGTGAGAGATAGTGTCAAAAGCAGAGGAAAGATCTAAGAGAATTGGTCTGTAATTGGCCATATCAGAGGGGTCAAGGCCGGGTTTCTTCAACACTGGTGTGACAGCTGCAGTTTTTAATTCAAGAGGAACAACACCAGTGCTGAGAAGGTGAGAAATGAGAAGTGAAATAGGCTGTGAAATAACAGGTGCAGAGTTTTTGAGTAGAGCAGTAGGAGCAGGATCAAGATGACAGAAAGATGGATTAGATTTTTTGAGTAACTCAGAGATATAAGCAGGGGTTGGAAGGTCAAAATCAGTAAAAGTACCAGGTACAAAATCAAAGGGGAAGTCATGTGAGTGGATAGGGGAGTTCATTGTTGGAAAGAGATTATAGATGCTATTGATTTTATTTTGGAAGAAGTGCAAGAATGACTCACAAAGGTCTACTGAGTTATTCATGACAGGTGCAGGAGGGTTGGTGAGTTTATTGACTATAGAAAACAGTGTTTTAGGACAGGAGAATGCATTGGTAGAGGGCAGAATTGAGGGCAGAATAGTAACTGGAGCATGCAGTATTTAAAGCAGATTTATACAATAAAACATACGATTCACTGAAAATACATTTCAAATAATATGTTTTAAGTTGAGATTTGAAAGCAGGTAGAGAGGAAATATTATGAAGTGAGAGGGGTAGTGAATTCCAGAGCTTGGGAGCGACAACACAAAAGGATCGGCCACCAATAGTAGACATTCGGAATCTAGGAACTGACAATAAGCCAAGTTCAGATGATCTAAGAGACCGAGTGGGCAAGTATGGGTGAAGTAGGTCTGATAGATACAGTGGTGCAAGACCATTTAGAGCCTTAAATATTAGTAAAAGAACCTTAAACTGAATGCTTGATTCAACTGCATTTCGTTACTCTGTATTTATACATGTGTAATGACAATAAAGTTGAATCTAATCTAATCTAAACAGGTAACCAGTGAAGATTGTGCAGAATGGGGGTTATGTGAGCATTACGTCTGGTCGAGGTTAGCGCCCTGGCAGCTGCATTTTGTACATACTGTAATCTTTTGAAATATTTCTTCAGTAAGCCAATTAACAAGGCATTGCAGTAGTCCAAACCTGATGTTATAAGTGCATGGACCAAGGTTTCTGCATCAGCCAGACTGAGGGAGGAACGGAGACGTGCAATATTAGGCAAGTGATAAAAGGAATTCTTAACAACAAAAGCAATATAAAAGACAAACAACAGAGATGAGTCTAACAAAACACCAAGATTGCGTACCTGGGAGGAAGGTTTAACAAGGACCCCATCCATATCATAGGACAGGTCCATTCTGCTGACAAATGTAGTGGGGCCAGTCAATATTATTTCAGTTTTGCTTTCATTTAATTTAAGACAGTTCAGGAACATCCAATGTTTGATTTCCCTGATACATGCAGTGACTGAGGTGGTAAAATAGATTTGGACGTCATCAGCATAACAGTGAAAACGGAGTCCATATTTACGTATTATATCACCAAGTGGCTGAATATAGATGATAAAGAGTAACGGACCAAGAACTGAACCCTGCGGAACACCTTGTGTCAGTAAAGTTGTGGTGGACTTGTAAACTTGTTTGGTGATGTAATATGGATATTAATAATTATTGTAAATCCAGCACAGACAAGAGTTAATAGCTCACTTATTTCAGAAAAAAGTCAGGAAGAGGTCTATAGATTAAAACCACATGGTGACTGACCAGTCATTTTCAGGGCAAAGTATTCAAACGAAGAAACATCATGAATGTGAAATTCAGAAAATTTCATAGTCTCACGACAGACCATGGCCAGACCTCCACCCCTGCGATATGGACGTGGTTTAGAGAAACAAATATATCCAGGCGGTGTGAGCAGATTTAGATTAAGAAAGTCATTTGGCACCTGCCAGGTTTCAGTCAGAAAAAGCATGTCCAGGTTTTTGTCCATGATTAAATCATGTAGCACTGATGCCTTATCAGTCAGTGAGCAAGTGTTTAACAGAGCACACCGCATATTTGAAGACACTTGTTTAAGGCTACCATGGACAGCAGACGTGTTTCCAAGGTTACCATATTCAGGATCGAAGTGTAGTGATCTCAGATTCCCATAGCAGGTTGCACAGTTTCTCCGTTGAGATTTTCGAAAAACACGGAGATCAGACAAAATAACAGGAATGCCATTTGATGAAGAGTGGTAGAAAGCCAGATGTGTCTTCCTCAAATGGTGTATATAACACGGGCGTTGCAAAATGCCAAGCTGCTTACACCATTCATAGGTGTTTGCAGACAAGCACAAAGAGCCTTTAGTGGTTTTAAAGTTGAGCAGTTGAGCAGTTGAATACTGTAGAGTCATGCCAAAAGAAATTTTTTGACCGGAACCACCCAGAAAAAATACAAGAAGGAAAAATAGCAAAACTTGAGAGCCGTCGCACAGCAGCATCTCCAATGACCAGATGGAACCAAACAGCCCCAACAACCAAACAACTTAATATTTACTTTAGCCAGTGCCATGTAATATCCACATCTATATTCCACAGACAGGAAGGCTACCCAACCATACCGAGGAATATTAGTAACGCCGAGACAAGAGATACAGAGAGTGGTAACTCACTGTATCGGATGTGGGAGAAATGGTGGATATGAGTGGAGAGGGCTCGCAGAAGATCAGTTGACGGGTTCAGAGGAGATGCCAGGTGAGTTAGTTCTTGATCCAAAGAAAGCAGATAGTAAATGAAGATGCACAACAAAAAAGACATGAAAACACAAACACAAACACCAGTGTGAAGTGGCAGCACAAACGCGCCTAGCGTTCTCACACCGGAACCGGAAGCCCGAAAGCCTGGAGCAGATACTTGACCAGGTGCGGTACATTCCCTCATTACTTCAAGACAAATGAAGCAGATAAAATATCTGAAGTTGATATCAGGTATTGAGTTGGCATTTGGCAGCTGTTCGACTGGAGCTACCAATATGAAGTCCAAGGAGATCTCAATGCAAGTGAAGGAAGCCATCATTAGGATGAAAAAACATAAATCTATAAGAGAGATAGCAAAAACCTGGAAGACCATGGCCTGGAAGACCATGGAAGACAACTAAAGTGGATGATCGCAGAATCCTTTCCTTGGTGAAGAAAACCCCTTCACAACATCAACAGAAGTCCAGAATGCTCTGGAGAAGGTAGGCGTATCATTGTCAAAATCTACAATCAAGAGACGCCTTCATGAATATAAATACAGAGGGTTTACAACAAGGTGCAACCCACTGGTAACATTCAAGAACAGGAAAGCCAGATTAGACTTTGCCAGAAAGCATCTAAAAAGCCTCCCATGTTCTGGAATAAGATTCTTTTGACCTTTTTCAACCAGAATCCCACAGAAGATTATACAGAAGAGCTACTATAGCACAGAAGATTGTACAGAAGAGCTACTATAGCACAAATTACTGAAAAAGGTGTCAGAATACACAGTGCATCACAACTTATTGCATATGGGGCTGCATAGTCCTGGTCTGAGTGCCCATGCTGACCCCTGTCCACCACCAAAAGCTCCTACAATGGGCACATTTGTAACGTCACCACCGGCACCTGCCCGCCAGAGGGAGCCCTCACCTGAGTTTTGACTCCACCCTTGAGAAACACTTCCGGGGTTTTCAGGGACATTTAAGCAGCGCGTTCACCACATGAGGACGCGAAGTATTGTTTTTGGGACATTACTGAGCGTTTTCTTTTGCATTGTTTACGGTTTTCTTCATGTGTATGACCCTGGTTTGTTTTTCTTATTTTTGCCTTTGCCTTGCGATTTTGGATTATATTTTCTTGCTGATTGACTTCCTGGTTTTTTCGGACTTTTGCTCTCGTTTCCTGATTGTGTTTTTGCCTGCCGTTTCAGATTTATCTGCTTTGATCTCTGCTGATGGATCCTACACAACCCGCCTCGGACGAGGCGTTACAACATGAGCATCAGAACTGGACCATGAAGCAATGGAAGAAGGTGGCCTGGTCTGATGAATTCACTCAGCGCTATCTGCCCACTTCCACATGCATGAGCTCACAGACACCCATGGTTGGCTAGTGTTGTTGTGCTTGAGCGGGGAGAGTATGTCACCCCTCCTACCTGAACTCGCAATCTCTAGACAATAGGGTGAATGCTTTTCTGTTATGCGACTCATGAGCCCCTCTGCTGTTTTTTAAGCTCTGATCTCATCATTCTTTGTGATTCATGTTTTAATATTGGGGAAGCAGTGCAAAGTGTTTGGGCTTATCTCGTTTTCCACCCAGAAGTTGATGTAGTCTATAATATAGTCTGTAATATATGATATTACGCAGGGAAGGTATACGTCTGCTCTTTTGATTCTGATGCTGAATGCCTGCTGTCTTCCCTTGATGCTTTCTCACAAGTTCACAAGGCAGCTTAAAAGTGAACCTAGTGACAATAGTGCAAAGAGTACAAGAGTACAATACCAGTGACTGTAATAGTGTAAACACAAGTGTAAACATAAGAGTAGCAGCCTATATACATTATAATATAATGATTATTGTAGCAGCATAAACATATGCAAAAACTTGCAAAAAAAAAAATTGCAGAGAGGATGGAGGATGCTCAGTTGTGTGTGTATATATGTATGTGTGTGTTCAGTCCAGTTTCTGAGTGTTGAGGAGTCTGAAGGCTTGGGGGAAGAAACTGTTACACAGTCTGTTCGTGAGGCCTAAATGCTTCGGTACCGTTTACCAGATGGCAGGAGGGTAAAGAGTGTGTGAGGGGTGTGTGGGGTCGTCCACAATGCTGGTGGCTTTGCAGATGTAGCGTGAGGTGTAAATGTCCATGATGGAGGGAAAAGAGACCCTGACGATCTTCTCAGCTGTCCTCACTATCCGCTGCAGGGTCTTGCGATCTGAGATGGTGCAATTCCCAAACCAGGCAGTGATGCAGCTGCAGGATGCTCTTGATAGTTCCTCTGTAGAACATGGTGAGGATGGGGGGTGGGAGAGGGAGATGTGCTTTCCTCAGCCTTCACAGAAAGTACAGGCACTGCTGGGCTTTCTTCGTTATAGAACTGGTGTTGAGCGACCAGGTGAGGTTCTCCACCAAGAAATTTTGTGCTCTTGATTATCTCCACGGAGGAGCCGCCGATGTTCAGCAGAGAGTGGTCATTCTGTGCTCTTCTGAAGTCAACAATCATCTCTTTAGTTTTGTCCACGTTCAGAGACAGGTTGTTGGCTCTGCACCAGTCCGTTAGCCACTGCACCTCCTCTCTGTATCCTGACTCATCGTTCTTGCTGATGAGACCCACCACGGCCGTGTCATCGGCAAACTTGATGATGTGATTCGAGCTGTGCATTGCTACACAGTCATGAGTCAGCAGAATGAACAGCAGTGGACTGAGCACACAGCCCTGTGGGGCCCCAGTGCTCAGTGTGGTGGTGATGAAGATCCTGAGGTTTCCCAGGCAGGAAGTCCAGGATCCAGTTGCAGAGGGAGGTGTTCAGGCCTAGCAGGTTCAGCTTTCCAATCAGGTGCTGAGGAATGATTGTGTTCAATGCTGAAATGAAGTCTATGAACAGCATTCAAACATATGTGTCTTTATTGTCCAGGTAGGTGAGGGCCAGATGGAGGGTGGTGGTGATGGCGTCATCTGTTGAGCGGTTGGGGCGATAAGCGAATTGCAGGGGGTCCAGTGAGGGAGTCTTAATGTGCCTCATGACGAGCCTCTCGAAGCACTTGATGGGTGTAAGTGCAACGGGACGGTAGTCGTTGAGGCAGGACACTGGAGACTTCTTTGGCACGGGGACGATGGTGGTGGCCTTGAAGCACGCACCTCTGCAGTCATCCACGGCTTCTCGTTGGAGCGTGTGGTGATGGTCTTGGAGACGGTGACGTCATCAATGCACTTGCTGATATAGCTGGTCACTGATGTCGCGTATTCCTCCAAGTTGGCTGATCACTCCAAGTTAGCTGGTCCAATTCCTCCAAGTTAGCTGGTCACTGATGTCGCATATTCCTCCAGAGATGGCTCCTGCTGGCCAGGTTTTCACCTGCTCCAGAACCGATTTGGTTCGTCTGATGAGCGGTCTGTATGCTGGGATTAGCATAACAGAGATGTGGTCTGAGTAGCCGAGGTGGGGGCGGGGCTCCTCCCGGTACGCGCCGGGAATGTTTGTGTAAACAAGATCCAGCGCGTTCTTCCCTCTTGTTGTAAAGTCCACATGCTGATGGAATTTAGGGAGCACTGACTTGAGATTTGCATGGTTGAAATCTCCGGCAACAATAAACATTCTGTCAGGGTTTGAATTCTGCAGCTCGCTAATAGCCCCATACAGTTCACAGAATGCATCTTTAGCATTAGCACCGGGGGGAATGTATACACCGATTATAAGGACAGTGGTGAATTCCCGTGGTAAATAAAATGGTCTGTATCTAACAGTCACAAACTCCACCAGCGATGCGCAGTAACTGGAAACTAGCACAGAGTTCTTGCACCATGATGTAAACACACAAGCCACCGCTGCGAGCCTTACCGCAGATGTGTTTCTGCCGTGCTTCTGCTTTCTTGTGCACCTCTTGCAACATCCCTTCCCCAGGCCACCAGCATCAGGCGACGCCGAGGGCTGGAGGTCTGGTCCCCGCAGCAAGCCGAGATCGCGTAGCTTCTCCAGCAGATCATCATGCAGAGTAGCTGTAGTGTTGTTACTGAAGTTTAGAAGTGTCTGGCGGTGGTATACACGAACAATGGTAGCTCCGATGTCCATGTGCCATTAAAAGTTGGGCTAAAGACAAAAATAGCACCATTTTGTATCCGGAGTGGCCGCTGCGCGCATAGTTTTCATGGAGGAATGTCTGGTTGCCTTAGGAAGAGAAACTCCATGGATGATGTCTGGGCACCAAAGCAAATGCTAAGGCTAACCCATGGGAACAACAGTTGTCTCCGCTTCACATGCCTAACGGGTGTGCTCTCCTCAGTGAAGCACCCACTGAGAAGCTTGTTGAAAGACAAGCACACACACACACACATATATAGATAGATATAGATAGATATAGATAGATATATTGCTATTTGCACTTCTGGTTAGATGCTAACTGCATTTCATTGGCTATGTACTCGTACTCTGCACAATGACAATAAAGTTGAATCTAATCTAATCTAATCTAATGTTGAGTAATTTCTTCCTACTTAATTCTAACAAGATGGGAGAACAGACATCTAGAAGTAATCTTTGTGATTATGTAGTAACTCTGGGTGGCCATTCAGTTGCATCATGTGAAGTAGTAAAAGACCTTGGTGTGATTATTGACTCCAGTCTCTCATTTGAAGCTCATGTAGATAATATTACTAGGATAGCCTTCTTTAATCTCAGAAATATAGCTAACAGAAGAAGTGTAATGTCACTATATGATGCAGAAAATCTAGTTCATGCTTTTGTTATCTCTATGTTGGACTATTGTATTGCCTTGCTGTCTGGATGTTCCAGGAGGTGCTCCAGTTAGTCCAGACTGTAGCTGGACTCACTGGACTACTAGAACCAATGACCTTATCACCCCTGTCTTATCCACACTGCATTGGCTCCCAGTAAAATAGCACACTGATTATAAAATTCTACTAATGATCTACTACTGAAGAACTGAATGGTCTTGTACCACAGTACCTGAGCAAACTTTTGGTCTTTTATGATCTTCCATGCTCACTTTGATCTAAAGGTGCAGACACAAAAATGACTGATGCTCAGAGTGAGGATCCAATCAACACTCTTGGTACTGTTTTACTTCATAGTATACAAATATGAATGAGTAATCACTCATCAGAGGCATTGTTCGGGTAGTTAGTGTGTTGGAGTTGGATATTGATTGTTTAGTTAGTCTGAAGGAGTCAGCAGTTTTTCGAGTAGTTAGTCTGAAGGAATTGGGTATTGTTTGTGTAGTTAATCTGATGGTCACATATTGTTCACTTAGTTAGTCTGGTGGAGTTGGGTATTGTTCGGGTACTTAGTCTGTGACTCTGTGAGTTTCACTGCTAACCACTGACAGCCATACATTAGACTGACATTAACTATGCGTTAAGTCAGGAATCTGACAGCAGTTGAAGCAAGTGGTTTTTAAAATTTGAAAAACACTGGTGTCAGTTATTGAAGTACATATCTGTATGTGTCCTGTTTTATATGTTTCATCTTTCGGTCTTGTATCTTGCATAATTCTCAGTCTGTCTTCCTAAGTAAGAACATGAAATTAAAATCAGGCAAAATTAGTAGTGTCTACCCACTAAGCTGCTAACTAGCTAGCTCAGTTTCACTGAAGAAGATAGTGACAGCTGGTTATTTAGAGACATTTACCATTTACGACAATAAATAATAACAAGCTATACTAGTTGTGTAAAACAAAGTTTTACCTAAAAAAAATATGGATTCAGTTACTGACTAACTGCTGCAGTTCCAAGCACTTTGTGAGTCTCACTGAGTGTGGGGTGTGATAAGTGCTTTAAGGTAGGTGGGCACTGGTCCATTTTTGGCTTTGTAGCCAGGATGCATTTTTCTGATAAAGACTACGAGGCACTTCTGTAAGTCACTCTGGATAAGGGCATCTGCTAAATGCTCTATGTGTGGGTCTGTGTATGTGCCTGTGTTTGTGTGTGTGTGTGTGTGTGTATATACAGATGGATCTTTAAACTCTCATTAGAACCTTGAAGTTGGGAGAACCACAAGGAAAGAAGAAAAAATATGTTTGAGTGTGTGTGTGTGCGTGTGTGTGTGTGCACGCATGTGTGTTATCCAGCCAGCCAAACTGTGAGTTCTCAGTAGGTTTTGGCTTTAGTTTTAGTTAATTATATTTTAATTAGCCCCAGCACTTCTGTAAGCTACTTCCTCTAAATCACCATGGTGACTGCAGGGATTCTCTCATATCCTGAATTAATTAGTTTAAAATTAATTGCTGACCAAAGTTCAAAAGGTGACAGAGGTAATAACCTTTAGAATCTCATATGTCAGCCATTTTTGAAAAATCATGAGCTTAGTGAAAGCTTGGGTTCCAATCTTTGTGTTCAGTCCCAAATGCAACACCTCAAATGTTCATTAGAACATGGGTCTCCAAACTGTGCACCCACTTGATTTACAAATGGGGTCACAAGAGAAACTCACAATCTCCTCTTTTATTTCATTCATTCATTTTACAAATTTATGTTAGCAATATCGAAGAATCAGTTTGTTTAAAATCACTGTGCATAAAATCGCTAAACATTTTACAGTTTGACTTGAAACCTAGACAGACATGGATGTTTTGACTCTGATATGCTGTCTAGCAGATGTTACTTTTTAAATTTTTAAGAAGGACATAAGACATGCAGAAAGTGTATGAATGATAATGCTCCTCACATTACCGCTGTTTCTGCACATGCATGTAAATGTAAAATTATGCCTCAAGAATAAACCAGAGTCCACTCTTTTTAGTCACTTATATTACACATACATATGTTATTGACATAAAATGTTCCAATGTTACAGTAGTAACATAGGGTGGTCAAAGCTTGGGGTTGCAGTAAATTCATAATGTTCATTTGGGGTTATGTGTCCAAAAAGAGCCACAAAATTAGAGTTCACACTAGAACCTTGGAATTTTGTCGGGTTTCATTCTAAATGTTATAACACAGAAACTACATTGTAATCAGACTTGTTGCAGGTGGTTATGTTGAAGTGTTTATCTGCTGTTATTTTAGTGTGTGAGTGAAGCGCATGCTGCAGGAGATTTGTGTGTTAAGTCTTTGCTCACCATTATTAGTTCTTATCAAGCGTCCAGAGATTCCATTAGATCTGGCTGGATGATGCCCTGCCCCTCTGACCATGCACTCTGCCTCACCTGGCAGCTTCAGTCGCTCTGTTAGGGTTCTGGAGAGAGAAGATTTATAACACTAATAATCATTAATGTACACTTTAATGGCATTTTTATTGCAACTTAAAAAAAATAGACAGCATAAATTTTCTTTAAATTTTTTTAAGTGTCACTACATCAATGAAGTAATTATTATTATTATTATTATTATTATTATTATTAACACTTTATGCACATTGTAATTATGCTTAGCATCTTTTAGGGAAATCCAATTTTGGTGTCATCCACAGCATGAAGAACAATTCAAAATCATTCAGTAGGTAAGCAGAAAAGCATCAAAAGCTGATTCAAATAGATTAACCAACTAAATAAACACAAGATTTCACAAACACATTAATTAGATGAAACAAGGTAGAGCTGAAAATGATTATAAAATTAATCATAAAAAAGAAGAGGATAAAAATGACAACTAAAATAAAAACAAGTTATACACATTATTAACAGAGTTACATGGTATTAAACTGTTCACATTCTTCTGGCTATTTATTCTAATATGCTGTTTATGTTGGACACTGAGTACAGTTCATTTTTCCTCTGTATGACCTGAGGCCTGTTAAACTTGACTTCATCGTGAGCTTAATGATCAAAATCCCCAACTTTTTTTCTGTTCTGAGGCACACAGTCTGGCTGATCATCAGTACAGATTTACATTGCTATAAAATCACTGCTGCCTATTGAGGACCTGCAAAGACTGATCTCTTTTTTATTGTCAAGATCTTATTTCTTTTAATTCCTCCATTGCAAGAATGTGCTTCAATCTTACTGACTTTGCCATCTGGTGTGTGTGTGTGTGTTGACTTTGTTTGTTTACTCTTCTTCATTCTCTGGTGTCCAAACTGTCACTGTCTCCATGGTAACCCAGCTATCATCATTTCTTGAAAACGCCATCTTTCGTCTCTTGTCAAAACAGACCAGCATTCTCTCTAGTATATGAGTACCTTCACGTTTCAGTTTCAGACTGTAAATTAAATGAACAAGACTGCTACTCTAATGCTGGTTTAACATGAATGTACTCAGTGTTTTATGTGTGTTAACATCAGCATGCTGAAGTTAAACATTAAGCAGCTAAACTCACTCAGTAGAACAGCTGCAAACTTGAGTTGAAGAGATGATGAACTGTCTTCAGTTACTGAAAAATGCCTGCTACCTGGTGTGCTTTAAAAAAATAATAACAATAAATAAGAATTTCTTATAAAAGTCCAACAAATGCCAGTCCAGTTGTAACGTCGCGGGTGCCTTCTCAGGCAAATCCGTGGCTGCCTGCATGGTCCTTTATAGCACTTCAACCCTGTGCAGGCAATCAGCAGAGACACGCAACACCTGTGCACACCGCTACTTGAACCCCTGGGTTTTGTCAGTCAGTGTGCGGACATATCATCTGTACTGAGTAGCAGAGCAGTTTTTCTCTGTGAGGTTATTTGGTTGAGAAGCGAAAGCTTTATTTCTGAGTATAGGCTTAGAGAAGTTTCTACTGAGGTTCAGGACCAGTATTAGGGTTCTCTAATGCCTACATATACATATATTTATTTCAAAGCTCTCTAAGCATCATGGTTTAGCAAGGAATAGTCCGGGATGAACACTTATTAGAGTCGTGAGGAGGGAAGGCGGCTCCCTCGCTTTCACGACTGTTTTGTTCTGACTATTTATTTGGCCATTACAGAGACTGCTCTCTGTCTCACTGCAAGACAGCGTGTGCCAGGGCTTAGTGGCAGTTCAGTGCCCCAGTTAGGGTGGTCTGCTCACAGCTTACTAGGCGGCATCAGTCAAGCTCACGTCTAAGCCACATGCTCTCCTCTTTTTGCCCCAGAGCCATAGTAAGGCCCTTTTCACAAATTCCGAGTATGGGTCACCATACTTGGCTACATGTCACTTCACTTCACTTTTATTTCTTATTCTTTATCCATTTGGATAGTGGGCTTAGCTCAGTACTTTTTCCTCCTTTGTACTGAGCCTTCCTCATAACAGTATGTCCACACCAGAATGTTAGCCCTCAAATCTGGAGCGGATAGGGGAGATTGTCGCTGGCCAAGCCACAGCGCTGGGGAAACATGAGCAGGCTTGGGTAGGGCAGATCCAGGCCCTGCTGCAGCCCCAGGCCTCCTCTTCTATAGGTACTGCCCAGGCAGCAAGCCCCTGACCTGGGCCCCCAGTGCTAGTTCTGCCAGTCCCGGCAGCCGGGAGGGTGCAACCTGATCATATTACAATGCTCTCTTGTTTTTTCAGATGCAGCTGTCCCAATTTCCCTCAGAGAAGGCTAAGATAGCTTACATGATTGCCCTACTGACTGGTAGAGCTCTGGCCTGGGCCTCAGCGGTTTGTGAGCACCGCCTGGCAGACCAGTCAGCTCCTTTATTATGGTGCTACGGAGCACCTTTGATCACCTGCCCTGTGGAGGGGGCCTGATTTCATCCCACCTCCAGATGCATCAGGGCAGCTTCTCTGTAGCAGACTATACCATTGAGCTTTGAACCGTGGTGGCCAGCTCAGGCTGGAATGCCCTAGTTCTCCAGGCAGTATATGTACAGTGTCTTTCTGAGGCTCTGTACAGTCTCGCCATCCGCAATGGTTGGAACGCCGGCCAACTAGGGCATTTGCACATGACTGCAGACTCATGTTGGGCTTCCCCTGGTGGTGGAAGCATTATCCCCATATTGATTGGCCTACCGGCTCGGTCTCTGCGTGGGGGTCCCAAAGCCCACAGAGTTGACTCAGGTGCATGGCCAATTTCCCCTCTTCCGTTACAGAGCCGGCGGGCCTGTTGGGGGGTGCCAGAGGATTATTGGGACCTCCAAGAGGTCTTTTCTAAGAACAAGGACCAAACATTGACACTTCACAGGCCGTTTGATTGCACCATCAACCTGCTCCCTGGTGCAGCTCCCCCTAGGGGCAGGTTATTCTCCCTCTCGTCCATGGATAAATATACCCAGGAGGCCTTATCTCTGTGGTTTATCCACCTATCCATCTCACCAGTGGGCGCAGGCTTCTTCTTTTTGAAGACCAAGAAAGACCTAGGCAAGTTACGGTGGACAGCTGAGGTGCAGGAGGCTTTCGAAGCCCTAAAGGGAAGACTAACCTCAGCCCCTGTGCTTTGAATCACGTCGCCATTGGCTTGCTCATTAGGGATAAATTCACAGTGATAAATTCAAATATTTACAATATATTTTTTGTGAATCCATTTATTTCTGTAAAGCTGCTTTGTGACAATGTCCATTGTTAAAAGTGCTATACAAATAAAATTGAATTGAATTGAATGCCCTACCCCTAGACTCAAACTGTAGTGAAGGTTGATGCCTCCAATATCGGAGTGGGTGCTGTCCTCTCTCAATAACAAAGCATGAAAGGTAACAAAGGTAACAAAAGCATGAACTACTTTTTCTGCATCTTGATGAAAGCAGGCTATCCTAGTAATATTAATTACATGAGCTTCAAGTGAGAGACTGGAGTCTAATTAATAACTAATAATTAGTAAACAATAATAATTACATAACTAGTAATTACACCAAGGCCATTTATTGCTGCACATGATGTAACTGAAAGGCCATCCAGGGTTACTATGTAATCAGAAAGCTTGCTTCTAGCTGCATGTGGTCCTAGTAGAAATATTTCTGCCATGTCAGAATTAAGTAGGAGGAAGTAACTCTGCATCCAGTTTCTAATGTCTGTTACACATTTCTCAACTTTATTAAGCTGGTATCTGGTTTTGCTGATACATATAACTGTGTGTCATCAGCATAACAAAGCCAATACAATGTTTTTATTTATTATAACCAGAGGTATCATATATAGAGAAACCTTATATACCAAATCTCAATTTAATATGCATAGAGAAGTCACCATTTACATCTACAAACTGATAAAGATTAGTTGAATAAGCCCTCATCCAGGAGAGGGCCAACATAGTTGTTGGAGTTTCTAGTCATCCCATTCATAAAGTCATCCCTACTACATACTGATGGTATATATGCTTCTTTGGTGGTGTTGTTCCTAGTTCCTAACTTTGCTATTGTAAAGAATCTATTGTTATTTTTGTTGTCTTTTGTTAAGGTGGAGAGATATGCTGATATAGCTGCACTAAGAGCCTTTTCATAGATTAGAAATCTCTTACACCATTCTTACACTATTTTTTTCTCTATAATTATTTTTCTTTTAAGTGGGGCTACATTATCTACAGTGCTGCGGAACGTTGACTCCGGACATTCAGTCATGTGAATGAGTTCTGATGGGTCACATGGTGAGCTGATCAAGGCAGACTACTCTGGAAGTTTTTTCAGTAAAACTATGTACACTAGCAGATGTGAATGTACATTTATTGGGGCACTGTGGCAAAGTGCATATATTGTGACTGAAACACATTTTAAATGTGAAATGAAGTAATGATCTGAGATAGCTTCAAACTAGGTAGTGTGACTATATTTTCTATATTTAATCCAAATATCAGTATTAAACCATTTAACTATTATGTTTTGATTGAATGCACACAAAACCTGATCTCAGTGGGTCTTGCGGATCATTAAAATCAATATTAAAGTCTCCAAAAATTACTACTCTGTGTCAGGTCAACTCAGTCAGCTGGCTGAGGACACACTGTGGCCTACAAACATGGCCGTCCAGACTATACTTCCCATAGCACACGCACCTTGTCACATTCACAGTCACCAGACTTCTAATCATGCACAACTGTCACCAGTCACCACTGGCACTATATATTGGACTCTCTCACACACACACACACACACACACACACACACACTCACTTGCTGTGAAGTAACGCTCAGTCTGTTTTGTGCATCTGACATTACCAACCTTGCTATTTCTGTGATCGCTATTCTGGTTTTGACCTTGGTAGTTTCGTTAAGCCCCAGGTACATTGGCCCCTTCAAAGTCCTCAAACAGATCAATGAGGTCACTTACAAGCTGGATCTGCCACAACACTGCCGCATAGCCCCCTCATTCCACATCTCCTGCCTGAAGATCATCATACCCGGGCCCCCAGTCACTAACATCCCGCCCACCATCAAACCAGCCCCTCTCAACATCGAAGGTTGACCTGCATACCTGGTAAAATCAGTACTCATCTCTCGTTGCAGAAATGGCAGGCTGGAGTACTTCAATGAGTGGGAGGGGTACAGACCAGGGGAACATTGTTGGGTCCCAGCACACAAAATCCTCAACCCTAACCTGTGCCAGGAGTACTATGCCAGTCACTCTGAATGCCCTGGTTCATGACTGAGGGGGAGATCTAGAAAGTGCAGTGCTCCTGGAGTGAGCCTTTCAGGGGAGGGGACTCTGTCAGGTCAACGCAGTCAGCAAACTCAATTTACCAGAACACACTGAGGCCTACAAACATGGCTGCCCCAGACTACACTTCCCATAGCAAACACACTTTGTCACATTCACAGTCACCAGGCTTCGAATCATGCACACCTGTTACTAATCACCACCGGCACTATATATTGGACTTTCACACACACACACACACACACACTCACTCACTCACTCATAGTACGAAGCCTGGTATTTCTGGGGAGTGCTATTCTGGTTTTGACCTTGATAGTTTCCTGTAAATAATAATTAGTGGAAACAATTGGGTAGAGATTTTTTTTTTTTAGGCTATGTATGTTACGTTATTACAAAAAAACTTCAAATGTGTCATATTCATGTCCAGGTTTTTGTGTGATGCCTAGAATATTGTAATCTACAACTGCAACACCTCCTCTGCCAGTTAGACGAGTATGATGTATATAACTGTATCTGGGGGACTATCTAAATTTAATGCTACAAACTCATTTGGTCTAATCCAGTTTTCTGTTAAACACAGTACATTAAATTCCTGATCAGTAATAGTTTCATTTAAAATAAGTGCTTTAGATGTAAGAGATTTAACAGTCCTAGTTTCAGATCAAAGGTGCTAGCTGTGCATTCAGCATGATCTAATATTGTGTCAATTAGGTTACTAAAACAAACTTTCTGATAGTTTCTACTTTTTTTATTTAGCTTAGGGAACTGACACAGCCTCAATATAGTGAAACCTGAATCATGACTTTTACCAAGAATGCCTTTTACCAAGCTTTCTGTATATCCACCCTCCTTTACAGCTGTGAAATCCCTTGAAGGCTTAAAAAGAATGCATTCAGTGTGTTTTAGAACTCACCTGGACTGACAGTGTTGCCTCATATTAATGTACACTATATGGCCAAATGTTTGTGGACACCTGACCATTACACCCATATGATTGGTGATATAATTGAATAAAAACCCTGACCTTGACCCCTGTCAGCTGTCTAACTATAGACCAATATCAAACCTCCCCTTTATTTCCAAGGTCCTAGAAAAGGTTGTAGCACAGCAGCTATGCTCATACTTACATAGCAATAACATTCATGAAATGTATCAGTCAGGATTTAGGCCTCATCATAGCACAGAGACAGCACTGGTTAAAGTGGTAAATGACTTACTACTGTCCTCTGATCAGGGTTGTGTCTCCTTGCTTGTGCTGCTTGACCTTAGTGCAGCTTTTGATATCATTGATCATGCTATTCTCCTCGATAGACTTGAAAATGTAGTAGGCATTCAGGGAACAGCCCTTTCCTGGCTCAGGTCTTATTTGATCATTATCAGTTTGTAAACGTAAATGGTGACTTCTCTTCTCATACTAAGGTAAAGTTTGGTGTCCCGCAAGGCCCTGTTTTAGGCCCAATGCTCTTTTCTTTATATACGCTACATGGTATTAGCTTCCACTGTTACGCTGATGACGCACAGTTGTATGTTTCAGCAAAGCCAGATGACAGACACCAGCTTAATAAAGTTGAGGAATGTGTAAAAGACATTAGAAACTGGATGCTTATTAACTTTCTCTTAATTAATTCTGACAAGACAGAAGTAATTGTACTAGGACAACATGCAGCTAGAAGTAAGCTTTCTGATTACATAATAACTCTGGATGGCCTTTCTGTTTCATCATGTGCAGCAGTAAAAGACCTTGATGTGATTATCGACTCTAGTCTTTCTTTTGAAGCTCATGTAGATAATATAACTAGGATCGCTTTCTTTCATCTCAGAAATATTGCTAAAATAAGAAATATATTCTCACTACACGATGCAGAAAAATTAGTTCATGCTTTTGTTACCTCTAGATTGGATTATTGTAATGCCTTACTGTCTGGATGTTCTCTCCCTTTTAGTTATGCTGTCATAGCTAGTCTTGCCAGAGTTCCTGCTTGCACTCTGCATGCAAAGTACATTGTCCTTAGCCATTAGAGGACAAAAGCTTACCTAACAATCTCTCCCTCCCTCTCCATCTCTCTCTCCTTCACTCTCTGTCGAGCTACACATGCTACTTCTGAGATGCCAGTGATCCTGACCCCTTCTGCTCCTCCTCGCTGCTTGACCCATCCTGATGCCCTACTTCTGGTTGGAGTTCTCACTGGTTGAGTTCGCTCGCTGCTGCTGGGGGTGGCCCCATATGAACGGCCTGAAGAACCAGTTGGATTGCTGGGGATGGTGCCACCTGGGGGCTGTGGAGATGTGGAGAGCACCTTCGTACTCAGGACTCCATCAGTGGACAGTGGATAGATTTTAACCAACTGGACTTCTTGCAAAAGCTGTGATGAATTTACTGGTTGCACAATTGCACTATTTGTCTATATAGTACACAATAATAGAAGGGATTTATTTATAATTGCACTGTCCGTAGGAACCAGGCTCAAAAGGGAACCCATCCTCATCTGGGTGCAACGGATAGTGCGATTGCGACCGTCGCCTCTGGCTTGCTCATTAGGGATAAATTCACATATTTGCAATATATTTTTTATGAATACATTTATTTCTGTAAAGCTGCTTTGTGACAATGTCCATTGTTAAAAGCACAATACAAATTAAATTGAATTTAATTTAATTGAATGTGCTTATTGAACATCCCATTCCAGATTTAGTCCATGCTTTGCTGTTATAATAACCTCCACTCTTCTGGAAAAATCTGTTTTTCCACTAGATTTTGGAGCGTGGCTGTGGGGATTTGTGTTCATTCAGCTACAAGAGCATTAGTGAGGTCAGGCACTGTTGTTGGATGAGCAGGTCTGGGGAACCTATTCGGTGTTCCAGTTCATCCCAAAGGTGATCAGTTGGCTTGATGTCAGGGTAGGTCACATTATTAGGATGTCCCAGAATCTGCTCAGCAGGTGGGCAAAAGAAAATCTACAAAGAAGGATCAAGGATTAACTGAAAATGTGTAAGATCATTTCTGAGAACCTGAAGGGCACTGCTGCTGACAGTAACACCTAGTGACAGGTCACCCTCAGTGGGACTCGCACGCCAGAGGAGCTCAGACACAGCCAACTGACAGAGAGAGAGAGAGAAAGAGAGAGAGAGAGAGAGAGAGAGACAGGGCTAGACAGGGACAGAGACTGAGAGAGAGATTCTGTCATTCTCCTTCATTCTTAACCTCTTATCATCTTGCTTTTTTTAACCAGAGCTGAGGGGAGTATTGCGTTTGCATTCAGAATCACATTAAAGGACAGAACACTGGAGACGGAGGAGACAGAACAGTGAACTAAATAAAGAAATAATGAACACAACACATAAGTCTGGAATTTTTCAAGCATTATGATTTGAGAGGTGTAACATGATCTGCACAGTGGTCAGATTGTCCACAATTGCAGTGAAACAGACAGACCTACTAATATATAATTTCTGATCCATCTGACAGCTGGTCCTCATCCCAAACAGCACTCTCTGTCTTGCATGGACACTACACTCACTGACTTCCATACTATGCCACACCCTTCATTGCTTGTAAATACACAACCCTCAGAGGGTTCAAGGTTTTTTCCACATTACAACCAACAATAATTCTCAATCAGCACCTACCAGAATCAACAGTATAAATTGAGTTAATTATATAGGGAATGCCTGTTTATCTAAGGTCTCTCACTGAGGATCTCCTACAAGCCTGGAGAGAAGATATCTTGGAACCCGCCATCCTATGCACTCCAACATATTTATCTCAATATACTTGTATATTGTGGAAGTATATTGAGATATATTGTGTAAATCAATTGAAATGTCTTGTGTAGTTTCCCTGTCTCTTATCCAGGAGATCTATTGAGTTGGTATGCAAACAGTAGTGGAGCCAAATTCTGTAGATGGAAGTAGCATATAATGTTCTTGACTAGTCCTTCAAAGCATGTCATTGCACGGTGAGTGCTACTGGTTAATAGTTATTCAAGCATCTTTGGTACAGAAATAATAATGGATTTTTTGATGCAGGTGGGAACAATAGACTGGGAAGCCTTGAAGTGTGCATAGAATGACTTCAGATTTTCTTCTAGAGAAGCATCAGCATTTACCAGTATAGTCTGGTTATTGTATATCTTTCCACATGTTATTCAAAAGCATACAGTCCTTGAGTTCTGCACTAAGAAGTCATGGAAGTTCCCCTCTGCCCACAAATGTAATAAAGAACACATCATTTGAAGGGGGTCAGATTAAATAAAACTTTTAAAAATCCATAGAAATTTGCCACATTTTATTGGGATAAAATACATTATTGTGGTGTTTGATTATGATGTTTATTTTTTTATTTATGCAGTTCCACATTAAACTTCAAAGTTGTTCAACTTTGACCTGCAAATTCCAATCGCTGACCAACAGCAGAGTTGCTTTGCTGATTTCACCTCTGGCTTTGAAGCCTGAAACAGCAGAGATGTAGTAAAAGAAAGTGCTACCATTAGCTGTGTAGTGGCTGAGCTTTAGTTTTTTTTTTTTTTAATATTTCACAGCCCAATTATGAATTTTTCTATAAAAATGTAGTGAGCTGGAATAAATGGTGTGCACATATTTGTTCTTTTTATTATTTGTGTTTTTTATTCCAACCTGACTCTGATAGGCTGGAAAGCGAGGCAGATTGCCTAAAATTACCAATGTATAGAGCTTTGTGTACATATAAGTTTCTATTTGTATGTACTTATAAATACAGGGAATTGTTGTAAATGAGTTTTTTAAATATATAATTTTGTAGCATGTTAAATTGCTTAGATTTTGTTGGAGCTCATAGGCTTGCTTTCTGTTTATCAGGGCTGTGTGTGTGTGGTTGTGAGTTTTTGGGTGATTCACTCATTGTTCTTCTGACTGTTACAGGCTGAAATGTACTGTGCTGCTTTCTTTCCATTCTCCTAATAGGATGTGCAATTTCCCAGTATTGGTAAGAGTGTAGAATTGGGGGTGGATATTCTGAATTTGCCATATGTTGGTGCATTTTTCATACTTAGTTACGAAGTGTAACTCTGTCTCCATGAAGTGTAGCTCTGGAGCCATGATTTCATGCTTATCTTGATGGCCAGTCTTTGTGTGCTGAGTCTGTACTTGTCATTGTGGTTCTGTGTTGTTGGTCAGTCACTGTGTTCAGATAATGTAGGGCCAGATAGCACTGTATTTTACTTTGAGCTTGTATTTGGTTTCTCCAGTGCCTCACATAGTTTTGTGTTTGGAACATCATCATTTGATTTACTTTTTTTTTAATTTTCTGAGGTTAGGCTGGTCCTGTATTAGTGTGTGTTAGTGTAATGTTGGTGCGTGCTGTAGTGTCCTTCTCTCTGTCTCTATCTTTGTTGGATTTTTTTTTAGCATTGTTCGTTGTGATGTACTCATGATGATGAAAGAGCACTGGACTTGAATTTAATCTAACAGAAACCTGGATAACAGAGGACATTCTGGACCGGTATGTCCGGTAAGAGCAATGGAGGGGGAGTGGAATGTACCAAGGAATCACTGGAATATACAAAGCCTCAAAACCTGCCCCTTAACACCATGAAGACGAAGGAGCTTTTCATCAACTTTAGGAGGTCACATAATGAGGATGAATGTGTTAATCATGTGGACTGAGAAATGTTCAAGGTTACATCAGACAACAACAACATTGACAAGTACACAGGCCCTGTCACAGAATTTATCAGAAAGTATCTAGAGGATGTTGTTCCTACTAAGACCATTCAAATATCCCAACCAGAAACCATGGATAACCAGCAAAATTTGAGCAGCAATAAATGCATGGTCTACTGCTTTTGTCACAGGGCTCTCAATTTTTTCCTACAAACTATAAGGCTGTTGAACAGCAGGTCATTGTCATAGCCAGACATTAAACTGTAAACAAAGTTTACAGTTTACACATTACACAAGTATACACACTTCTCCATCATGCATAATATTACTTAGATCTATCGTTTTAAATGACTGCTTGATTTGAGAAGTCTGTAACATAAGAATTTCACTGACCTTTTAGAAATTTTTATCCTGGGTAAGTTGTGTAAACTGTGATGTGACAAAGTCTAAAGTCTAACACACTGTACACACACATACACACACGCACATTGATATCAGCATTACAACTATATTGCATTCAGATTTGTTTACACAAAGCCTATCTAATCTTGCACCAGTTACAGTGGAATTGGCTATTTGGGTCCTCCCCATTTCTATCTAATATAAAATTTGTGGTGCAATTCCAATCACCCAGCCACTACTACCAAAATTACTGGGGAAGCTAAGAAAATTATTTGGAAAGCTAAGAAATGCATTGAAAATATCGACATATAATTAAACTTCGGTAAGTCACTGTGGATATGGGCATCTGCCAAATACCGTAAATGTAAATTATATAATTATTCTAAATGATCTGATACATTATTGGGTATGTATATATTAATAAACGACACTCCATTAACCTTGGTTTTAACTAGAAGGGTTCTACCTTCTTAAAAAAATGTCTTCAATAGTTAAAATATTTGTGTCCAATATTTAATATGAGAATAGAAAACTAGAAGGGTTCTACCTTCTTAAAAAAATGTCTTCAATAGTTAAAATATTTGTGTCCAATATTTAATATGAGAATAGCTATCCCTGCACTCACATTGGTCTCATGGCTAAGAATACACGGACCGTCCCATCAACTATGCCTTCATATATTGTCATGAAAAAGGATGACATTGTCACTCTCAGTTAACATTGTCATTCTCCATGTTAACATTAATATTCTCCATGTTAACATATTCATTAACCATTTTATCATTTTATTGGCCAGAAACATTTTATTGGCCAGGTACATTTGATGTACTAGGAATTTGACTTGGCACAGTGCAGTGCAGATAATGCAAACAGTGCAAGTACAAACAGTATAAAACAGTTAGGACACAGCACAGGTAACACAAATTATACAAAATCACACAAAACACATATGGTAAGAAGGTGCAATTTACACATTTGTAATTTGATGTACAGTGTTTTTTGCATAAATATGCAAAGTGCACAGTGTAGGTAGAAAGGGGCAGTGGTAGCTCAGTGGTTAAGATGTTGGACTACCAATCAGAAGGTTATGCTAAATGCCATAAATGTTTACAGAATGGATGAATTTAGAGCTTGTTTAAGAGGGGCACTGCCTGTGGGAAGTAACTATTTGAGTGCTGTCTTGTTTTTAACTGCTCTGAAATGTTGCTATACCCAATTATCTTTTATGAAGTGCACATGATATACTTCACTCCTTTAGAGTGATATGGGAATATTGTAGGGATGATGTTTCCCGGAAATTGATAAACACCTGTATTTTCTGGGTGTTCAGGTCCAGATTTGGTTGCACCAGAAGTGTGGAGAGGGGGAGCATGGATTTTGCAGTTTGAACTGTGTGAATTTCTTGTCCAGCAGTTTTGAGATTATTGTATTAAAGGCTATGCTCAAGATCATGAACAGGATTATCACATGTGCCAGGGGTGTCCAGATGCTGGTGGATGAAGTGAAGGCCCATATTTAATGCTGACCTATTGGCCTTGTATACAAACTGCAGGGGGTTGAGGAAGTCCTTGGTGACATTTTTGATATGACCGAGTATAAATCACTGAAATGTTTTTATTACAACAGATATTAGTAGTGCTAAACACTGGTGCTAGTTTCTCTGCATAGTGTTTGACTGTGGTGGGAGAAATGAGATCTGGGCCAGCAGCTTTCCTGATTATTATTATTATTATTATTAAAGTTTGTCATTTTGAAGGAATGCAGTCCAATGTATTCAGTCACTTATCTGTCTTTGAAAATTACCAGTTGCAAGAAATCCAAGCACAGACAAAACATGTACATGCACAGCAATGGCATGGGATCTTTTTATCGGCCAAATTAGTGCCAGCTCTAAAGTGTTGCACAGAAAAAATGGAGTGGCTAATAGAACCAACTTTTAAGCAAGCTTTCATCCCTCATCATACCCCCATCCTCAATAAATATCCGTTCCCTCCTACGTGCAACATGGGGTCTTCCAGTATTATTGATTCTGCCATTTGCAGTGCCTCAGCTTATGGATACCATATGCACAGACCAGTCTGCTCTCCTTTTATATGGCAGTCTTATTTGTTTTAAAATGGATTTGGCTTGGATTGCTGTCATTTTTATTATATTTTAAATATTTAATATTTTTAATGCGATTAATATGAAATGGTGCCTTTTAAAAATATTACATTTATGTGTGTAATTGTGTGTGTGTGTAAATAAATAAATTTAAACTTGACTGCATAATCCCTATAATAAAATGCAGTAACTCCTGTGCAAATTATATGATTTGAAGTCAATCAATTGAGATTTACATTAGGATACAAATCATCATTGCAAGAACACTGGAAGAAAAAGAACCTTAGAAAAAATCTGGTTCTCAAAAATGATTACATGTTTGACCATGGCCTTTCACTGTTTGTACACAGAGTTCAGAAAAAAACAGTAGCTGGTGGGAGAAAATGAATGTTCACACAAGAACAAGAGAAATTATGAACAATGTTGTGACAAATATTATACAAATAATACAAATAAGCCTTTGAGATATTCAGCATCAGATACTGGAGTATAATGAAATCTTTCAAATTATACACAGTGCTTCTACCATCGATCATCTGCTCATGACAGACAGTATGTCTGGGAAGCAAATATATCATGTGCCATTTGAGAGAAACATTTAATGGATGAAAGATGTGCTACTTGTGTGTGCAGGTATTCTTAATACAGTACTAATTGTTGTGTGCCTTTGATTTACACAAATTAACAGTATTTTCATCACTGTTTCAGAGTTCAGTTCATCTTTAATGATGAGGCAACATTTACACTACAATGTGTCAGTGGAATGGACTATCACAGGACCCAGAGCCATGGTAGAAGTCATGTCAACCATTGTGCTGCAGTCAGAAATGGGTTATGCATACACAATCAACACTTAATGTACATAATGTACATTAACATAATGTATTTTGTCATATGGGACAAGGTTAAGGATAAGCTTCCAAATTGCAACATGTCAGAAAACGGCTTGCCAAACATCATCCTATCCAGGTCCATCTTTCTTCTGCCATATTCCCCTTTCCTTTTAATCCAATTGAGAATTTTTTCAGCATGGTGATGGAAGGTATATGACCATAATCTTTAAGTCTAGGCTGAAAGAATATTTGTTTAGTTAAGACTTTTGTTGATAGATTTTCTCTTAGGTAAAGCTTCAGATCTGGAAGATAGATAGGCATAGAGTGTTTTGGTAAACTGGGAGGTATGGGTGCTGTCGCCTCCCACTCTCATGCCTGTGTTACCTTCTGGCTCTCCCTTTTAGGTATAAATTATATGTAATCTTGCCAAAGTCCCTGCTTGCATACTTAATAATCTGTGTTTTTTCTCTCTCTCTATCTCTGTTGAACTACACATGTTACTCCTGCTGCCTGATGAGATGCCTTCCCTCTGGACCGACTTGGCCCATGCTAATGTTCTACATCTGCTTGGAGCCTCCTTCACCAGAGAATCACTTGCTGCTGCAGAGGATGGCCCAACATGGCCCACATGGATGGCCCCACATAGCCTAATGTTTGCTGTGAGGTTACTGTGGATGGTAAAACATGGATATCCTAAAGATGGGTGTTGATCATCTCACTTGGATAGCCTAATGATTGCACTTAAACAGAGAACAGTTTGCACTCAAGTCTCAATCAATACAGTGGATAACTTCACTTGGATACTATGGACTTAAAGCTAAAACTCTACCGAAATAAAAAATGACACTGGCACACTATACAATTGTGGAAGAGTAATGACTAATAATCACACTAACCAGTGACATCCAGAAAAGGATGGGTTCCTTTTTATACTGGTTCCTTTCAATTTTCCTTTTTCATTTCATCTCAGAGAGTTTTCCATGTCAGCATTGCCTCTGGCTTACTCATTAGGGATAATTCTAAATCTATATCCACTTTTCTGTAGAGCTGCTTTATGATGATGTCCATTGTTACAAGTACTATATACTGTAAATAATAATTGAATAGTGAAATGGACAAGAGCTGATGGACAAACCCAGAAAACAGATAAGACAATCATTTACGTACTGCAGTACTATCTAGTCCAGCTCAGTTCAAATATTCTGTTTACTGTGTTATGTTTGCAGACAAAAAGTAATGTGTGTGTCTGTAGTGTAGACAGTTGTGTGTTGGCAACAGAAAAAATGTAAAACAAATGTTTTACTTTTTAATTTGAAAAAAAAAAAAAAATCTTAGGTGACAGATAGCATTTTATATTTCATCTGTAATGAAATGTGCCTAAAACCCAGTAGATCTGATGACATGCACTATTCTGTGAAATTCTGACTTTTTAAAATAATTAATTATAGCTTTAATGTATTTAAAGACATTCATACATAGACATCATAGACAAACTCTAAACAATGCACTCAGATGTGTAATATAATGTAAAGTGACCCATTAAAATGTGCCATGCAGTAGTTGTACTACTACTACTACTACTACTACTACTACTACTATTTTATGGTGTATGGGGGTGTATGGGTGCTTCCGGTGAGGGGTAGTACCTATGGTAGGGGGTATGCCATGTCCTTTTCAGGGCAACCCACCTGACTTTGGTCTCCACCTGGCACCCAGTTCTCACCCGGTGCTCCAAGAAGCTGTAGCATGCACAGCAGTCATGCCCTGGCACACCATTTTGGCAGATAGGCTAAAAAAGGTGAGGGGAGCCATCGGGTCTCAAACCCTCGGTGAGTATTTGGGTTATGCCTATCTCAGCATGCAAAGTCAGTTTCTGGAGGGATGGATGAGATTGAGTGAGCCAGAAAGGTGGTCCTGTAATGCTACGTGGAAAACACAGAGCATGACAAGGCATGTAAGGTATCACGGTCGCCCACTACAGTTCCCAGTTGTGATGACTCACCCTACCAGTGGAATTAAACTTTCAAGGCAGAACGAATGGGATCGCCCCAGTGCAACGTCCCCTCCTCCCCTCAACCAAGCCCTGTGGTGATGGGGGAGTGGCAAAGCGACAGGTGAATATGATCACTGGCGGTCTTAGTCATGAACCTGCACATAGGCGGCCCTTGGACTAGTGGCCACTCATCTTTGAACCCGAAGCAGCGGAGGCATTTGGCAGCATCCAGGGTGACTGGGCAATCCTATTTGGACAGAATCCTTGAATGAGGGAGGGGGTTAGAAAAGGTACCCTGGCTCATTGCAGCTGGCGGGCATACTGCGGCTGGCAGATAATCAAGTGGTTGTACCCCAAAGAAAAAAGCAAAGAGATTTATAGTCAGAGCTTGGAATGTCTGCAATTGTTAGACTGAGGGAATACCAACAGACCAGATAAAAGAACCTCACTCCTTTCTAAAGAACTGACGAAGGGATGCTAAAGGAGGCTGGAGGTGGCTACACCTTATTTTGGCATAGAAAACCAGAAAACAAAGACAAGGTTCATGGGATTTGCTGTCAGAACCTGCCTGATGAAGAGGAGCATCCCTACCCTGTCTGTTTGAGTGAATGAGCACCTCATGATGCTGCACTTCCTGCTGGACTGAAGTCACCACGTAACCATCCGGGCCTTTGCTCAATTCAAAGAACAGTTCTATGAAGACCTTGACCAACTTATAAAATCCACTTCTGGTTTTGGAATGGGATATTCAAGAAACACATATGGGTGTGATGGTTAGATGGCCACTTACTTTTGGCCATATAGTGTATGTTTCTAATACATCTTGTATTTATGCAAATCCTCTGTATTTACTACAGTGAGGATTTCTTTTGATTGATGACACACACACATGCCTACCTCCTAGAGAGTGTTCTTGATCTGGTCAACTGTTGTGAAGGGGTTTTTCTTCACCAGGGAAAGAATTCTTTTGTACCAAATAGTTGATTTGGCCACAACTGTTTTTGCTATCGCTCTGGTGGTCTGTTTTGATTTGGCTTGCTTCAAAGGCAGTGACAGCTCTTTGAACTTCATGTTGACAGTTAAGTGCAACAGATACCAAATGCAAATACCACACTTGAAATCAAATCTAGAAAATGTATCTGTTTACTTGTAAGTGAAATAATGAATAATACACACCTGACCATGAAACAGCTGAGAAGCCAATTGTCTAATTACTTTTGATCCCTTTTCAAAGGAGTGCATACAAGTAGTATGATAATTCCTACATTTTTCACCCAATTTGGATGTCAAAGTTTGTGGACACCTGACCATCACACCCATATGTGGGCCTTCCCCAAACCACAAGGTTTGAAGCACACAATTGTGTGGGATGTCTTTGTATAATGTAGCATTGGAGCGAGCTCCATGAAGACATGGTGTGTTAAGGTTGGAGTGGAAGAACTCGAGTGGCCTGCACAGAACCCTGACCTCAACCCCACTGAACACCTTTGGGATGAGCAGGAATGCACTGCTCTTTTCTTTATATATGCTACCTCTGGGCAAAATTATTCGTAAGCATGGTATTAGCTTCCACTGTTACGCTGATGACACACAGTTGTATGTTTCAGCAAAGCCAGATGACAGACACCAGCTTAATAAAGTTGAGGAATGTGTAAAAGACATTAGAAACTGGATGCTTATTAACTTTCTCTTACTTAATTCTGACAAGACAGAAGTACTTGTACTAGGACCACATGCAGCTAGAAGTAAGCTTTCTGATTACATAATAACTCTGGATGACCTTTCTGTTTCATCATGTGCAGCAGTAAAAGACCTTGGTGTGATTATCGACTCTAGTCTTTCTTTTGAAGCTCATGTAGATAATATAACTAGGATTGCTTTCTTTCATCTCAGAAATATTGCTAAAATAAGAAATATATTCTCACTACACGATGCAGAAAAATTAGTTCATGCTTTTGTTACCTCTAGGTTGGATTATTGTAATGCCTTACTGTCTGGATGTTCCAGTAGATGCATAAACAAGCTCCAGTTAGTCCAGAATGCAGCAGCGAGAGTCCTTACTAGAACCAGAAGATATGACCACATCACCCCTATCTTATCCACACTGCATTGGCTCCCAATCAAATTTCGTATTGATTATAAAATACTACTATTGACCTATAAAGCACTAAATGGTCTCGCGCCACAGTACCTGAGCGAACTTTTGGTCTTTTATGATCCGTCACGCCTACTCAGATCAAAAGATGCAGGCTATTTGTTGGTACCTCGAATAATGCGGGCTACAGCTGGGGGTAGAGCTTTCTCATACAAAGCCCCACAGTTATGGAACAGCCTTCCACTTAGTGTTCGGGGCTCAGACACAGTCTCAGTGTTTAAGTCTAGGCTGAAAACATATTTGTTTAGTCAAGCCTTTTGTGAATAGTTTTCTTAGGTACAGGGGCAGGTCTGGAGGGTTTCACAGGCATAGAGTGTTGTGGTGAAATGGGATGTTTGGATGCTGTCGCCCCCCCACTCTCACACGTTCACTCAGGTTTGTCGACGGTGGAGTGGCTGGCTGCCTTATGTCCCAGGGTGCCCTCATGTCTGTGTTAGCTTCTGGCTCTCCCTTTCAGTTATGCTGTCATAGCTAGTCTTGCCGGAGTCCCTGCTTGCACTCTGCATGCAAAGTACATCGTGCTTAACCATTAGAGGACAAAAGCTCACCTAACAATCTCTTCCTTTCTCTCCATCTCTCTCTCTCCCTCACTCTCTGTCGAGCTACACATGCTACTTCTGAGATGCCAGTGATGCCAGTGATCCTGACCCCTTCTGCTCCTCCTCGCTGCCTGACCCATCCTGATGCCCTACTTCTGGTTGGAGTTCTCATCGGTTGAGTTCGCTCGCTGCTGCTGGGGGTGGCCCCATATGGACTGCCTGAAGAACTGTTTGGATTGCTGGGGATGGTGCCACCTGGGGGCTGTGGAGATGGCTTGGGGATCACATATGGGGAGCTGTACTGTAATGGCTTGGGACTGCGATTGCTGTAGTGGCTTTGGGGCTGCAGTTGCCACGAGCAGCTTCGTACTCAGGACTCCATCAGTGGACAGTGGATAGATTTTAACCAGCCGGACCTCTTGCAAATACTGTGATGAATTTATTGGTTGCACAATTGCACTATTTGTCCATATAGTACACAATAGAAGGGATTTATTTATAATTGCACTATCCGTTGCACCCAGATGAGGATGGGTTCCCTTTTGAGCCTGGTTCCTCTCAAGGTTTCTTCCTCATATCATCTCGGGGAGTTTTTCCTTGCCACCGTCGCCACTGGCTTGCTCATTAGGGATAAATTCACAGTGATAAATTTAAATATTTACAATATATTTTTGTGAATCCATCTATTTCTGTAAAGCTGCTTTGTGACAATGTCCATTGTTAAAAGCGCTATACAAATAAAATTGAATTGAATTGAATTGAATTGAATGCAGACTACACACCAGGCCACCTTGCTCAATATCATTGCCTGACCTCACTAATGCTCTTGTGGCTGAATGAACACAAATCCCCATAGCCACACTCCAAAATCTAGTGCAAAGCCTTCCCAGAAGAGTGGAGGTTATTATAACAACAAAAGGGGACTCAATTTGGAATGAGATGTTCAACAAGCACATATGAGTGTAATGGTCAGGTGTCAAAACACTTTTCTCCATATATTGTATATGCAATGAACATTAACTGAAGCTGTTGACCTGTATCTGCATGATTTTTGCATGGTGCTGCTACCACATGATTGGCTGATTAGATAACTGCATGAATGTGCAGGTGCACAGATGTTCCGAATAAAGTGGATGGTGAGTGTATATTTGAGAGACACACACTATGTCACTAAGAATGTTAATGATCCAATAAGAAAACTCTCACACACTCTACATGCACAGCTTGCTCAACTGGAAGTATGCTCAAAATACACACACACACACACACACACACACACACACACAAGCTTACCTAGTGTTGCTGGTATCCCCAGTTCCTCCACGGCTCCTCTCCAGACCCAGTTTGGCAAAGATTCCTCCGAGCATCATGATGGCCACTGTGCCACAAATCACATACACAATCATGTGCATCTGGTCTGGCTTGGGCACATTGCTAGTGTTAGCATTGGCGTTGGCATTAGCATTGTTGGCATCATTGCCACTGGCAGGTTTTCCTGTATTGGCCCAGGCAGGTGTGTCATAATTGGAGCAACTAGTTTGTTCCAGGCTGTGACCTTTGAACTTGCAGCAGAAACGATAATAGCATGATCCACAGCAGAACAGGTACATGCCGGCATTGCAGTTAAAGGGTGGGTCCCACTGGCCCATCACATCATAGTAACCCCAACAACGGCTGCCCGATGACTCCACCGCTTCCTCCTCCATTGTCACAGTCACCTCGGTCTGATTGGCTGAATCAGAAGATGACGTGATGGCTAGGAGCAGGATGAGATTTAAAATAAAGCAGAATTTCATCTTCATCTTGAGATCTTTAGTGAGAGAAAGAGACAGAGAGAGACAGAAAGAGAGATGGAGAGAGAGAGAGAGAAACAGAAAAAGATAAAGACAGAGATAAGAAAAATAGAGTGAAACACACAGAGAGAGTGAGACACTTCATTAGTACCAGTTACAATGTAGACTCTCTGCTCCAGTTGTGGAACTGCCTCCCAATTAATGTTCAGGAATTTAAGTCTAGGCTGAAAACGTATTTGTTTAGTCAAGCTTTTTGTGAATAGCTTTTCTCTTATGTAAATACACAAATATGGTAGGGGGTTCATGGGCATAGAGGATTTTAGTAAACAGAGATGTTTCGATGCTGTTTGATGTGTGTTGCTTTAGGTCCCAGGGTGCCCTCATGCTCGTGTTTCCTTCTGGCTCTCCTTTTCAGTTACTGTCATAGCTAGTCCAGCCAGATTCCCCATTTGCACTCTGATCACAATGTGCAACCATTTCTACCACTAGCATAACTATCAAGAGCATAACTAATGATCTGTTGTCTCTTTCTGTAAAGCTGAATGCATACTCTTGTTGCCTGATGTCATATGAATAATATCAGTGACTTGCTTGTTCTGTTGTGGGTCTTCTCTCTATTAATTAATTTTCCTTCCATTTTTCCTATTGTTGATTGTGGTGGCAGCAAGCTGAGTAGTTCAGTTCAAGTTTCTCTATTACCTGTCATAGATTACCTCCTCCTGGATGATTCCCAGACGTTCCCAGATGTTCTCAAGCCAACTGTGGCATATAATATCTCCAGTGAGCTCTGGGTCTGCCCCAGGGCCTCTCTCCAGTAGCCATTACCCGACACAGCTCTAGTGGGGTCCAACCCGGAGGTGTTATTTTAAGATGCCAGCAGCAAGAAGTCTTCCCTCACCTGAATGGAGCATCCCACCCTTTTTTCAGGAGAGAACCTTGGCTTCAAACCTGGAGAAGTTGATTTTCACTCCAACCACTTCACACTCTTCATTGATACATTTAAATGCATGTGACTTCCATTTTGGAAGCTGCCAACATATAATCATCTGCAAATAACAAAAATGTTACCTACAACCCCCTATAATGGACACCTCTCCAACTTTGGCTGCATCTTGATGTCCTTTCCAAAATCACAAACAGGAGCAGATACAAGATACACCCCTGACACCTACCTTAACCAATTCTGACTTAATGCTAAGAATGCAGACACAACTCACCTTACTAATATAAAGACCAGTTTGCATGAAATATCCCAGATACCCCATACTCCTGGAACACCTTCCCCAAACAAATGTTATGACACATGATCATAGGCCATAGGAACAGATGTAGAGTGGATTAGTATACTCCTATGACCCCTCACAGAGCTGGTCCACTGTTCCACAGCCTGGGCAGAACCCACATTAACCCTACTGAATCCTAGATTCAATTCCTCGCCAAAATTCTGGCATAAACTTGGGCATGGATTCCTGGAAGCCTGTGATTCTCCTGTAGTTGCATTTGTAATTTACATTTCCATTTTTTAAAATTAGGGACCACCATCCCAGTTTGCTAGCCTAAAGAAATTTTCCAGCACACTAAATGCACAATCTCAACCTTGTCCAGCACCTTCAATATCTCTGAAAGTATCTCAACCACCCCTGCAGCCTTGCCACCATGAAGGTTTCTAATCTCCATAGTAACCCCAGCCACAGAGATGGACTCTAAACCAGATTTCAAGTGCTCCCTCCTAAAGGAGAATACATGTTCCTCAAACATGTATTCCAAAGGAGTTCCTCTCTCCACCAAATGTACTGAATATCACTTAGTCATCTCAAACAACCTCTTACACGAGAAAAAACCTGAAGGTACCATGGCAGCACCACTGCTCCAAACAGTGGCATCTCATAGTCTAGTACTAATTGTCTGAGATAGGGACTACCATGATGTAAACATCACTAGACTACAAGACAGATAGCATCTGAGGCTTAAGAGCCTTGCTCAAGGGTCCAGCAGTGGCAGTGCTGGGATTTGAACTCATGACCATCCAGGCAGAAGTCCAATGTCTTAACCACTGCCCCGAGATAGGACATAGGGAACCTCCCAATGTAAAAGAAATGCAAGATGCCATTAGTAGCTTAAAAAAACAACAGATCTGTTGGTCCAGATGGGATCCCTGCAGAGACCCTGAAGGCAGGTGGATCAGTGCTTCTGTGCCACATACATGCCTTTCTCCTTAAAGTCTGTAAAGATAAACAACTACCCTCAGAGTTCAGGAATGCTCTGACAGTATATATATTTAAGAAAGGAGACAACGCAGATTGTAGCAATTACAGGAGCATCTCTTTTCTACCAACAATAGGTAACGTGCATACTATAATGCAGCAGCAACTCAGATGGTCTGGCCATCATTATCCAGATACCCAATACATGTATCCCTATAGAGAATCTGAATACCCAGTTCTAGGAAGGTCAGCACTAAGCACTTCAAAGACAAAAAATAGCCTGAGAAAATTCAGCTTCAACATCAACAACTGGAAAGAAGTTGTTTCAAACAGAAAAACGTGGAAGAAATCCATCCAAGAGGGAGCCACATTACATGAACCTTATCTCTGTTGTGCCACAGAGAAAAGGTGGATGCTTCATAGATGATGAAAAACAACCAGAAAATCAACAAAGGCAAATTATCAACCACAATCACCACTCATAACTGTATACAGTGCTCCGGAACACATGGATAATGGTTCAGCCTGTACCCCCACCTGCAGACCCACCAATAGTTGGAGAACCCTGTGGAGGATAGTCATACTTGACTTGAGTAACCACAGTTGATGATGACGATGATGGTGTGTGTGTCTGTGCTAGGGTGTTTTACCTGCAGATGTCCAGATATCCAGATCTCCAATCAGTTGCTGAAATTCTAGATCATCCAAGCAATCCACATTATCCACATGTCACATGAGGTCAGAGCCCGTTTGGGAACATCTGAGTGACCAATCTGATGAGTGACATTAAGAAAGAGATGTCCAAATGTCATTTCACTTCATATGCTTTAGCTGTGACACAAATAGAGAGAATGACAGCAAGAGAGAGAACGAGAGAGATAAAGACATTTTATACAATAGCAATAAAACAAATAAACATGACAAATAATCACTCAATGTGTGTTTGTGTGTGTGTGTGTGTTCATGTTTGTGCGTGGCATTACCATTACATCAATTCCAGTATTGCCAAAGTATTGAAAGGAAAAGTACAATTTATACAAATAGCAATAAAATAAATACACATGACAAATAATCACTCAAAAATGTGTGTCAGAGTATGTGTTTGTTCATTACAGTTTCCGCACAGAAGCAGAGTGTGTGTCCGTGCTGTAAATGGTAATTGGGCTAATTACACTAATGGTTTCACTTTAAATACATAAAATATCTATGCAGAATAGGGAAGGAAAACACTTAACAGGTGTGTTAGTGTGTGTAGGTTTATGTTACAGTCATCCACAACCCCAGCCCCTTCCCCAGCACACACACGCACACACACAAACACACACACACCACATACTCTCATAGCACATATACAGACATTAGGCTACACAATCAGTGCTCATATGACGAGTGTCTGTTTTCATGTGTGTTTGTGTGTGTTGTGGCTCATTGTTGATTTAAGAGAGGTAGCTACAGATCTGCTTTTCAAAATCTCTTTCCCTCTCTCCTCTCTTTCTCTCTCTCTCTCTCTCTCTCACACTCACTCACTCTCTCTCACCCACCCACCCACCCACACACACACACACACACACACACACACACACACACATACACTCTTACCCGGTGCTTGTGGAAAACAGACATACTGTATAGTGATATATGTATACTGGGTTATAGATATATCGTTATAGGTATGTGTTTTCTCTGTTGACCTTGCTCTCTTGCTTTATTTCTCCTCTTCACTCATGAGTTGATTCTTCCATCCGGAGATGCTGTGTTCTTGTTCACTGCTCAAAAACGAATGACGGCACTCTCACATGCACTCGCCCTCTCCCTCCCTCTCTTTTTATCATGAGCAAATGAGCACACCTCGCTCTCTCTGCTACACCCCCCCCCCCCCCTTTGTCCGTGACACCTCCCCATTCTCTCACCAGTGTTTTTCTCTTGCTAATCACCTCCTTCTCTCCCTTTTCTCTCCTCTTCTCTGTCTCTCCTTTGTCTCCCTATTTCTTGTTCTGTTTCCTCTCTCTTCTCTCTGTTGGTCTTCTCCTTTTTGTCTATATTTAAATATCTCTAAATTTATTTAAATCCCTTTTCCTCATGTCACATGTCTGTTGCATATTATCCTCTGTGTGTGTGTGTGTGTGTGTGGCAAAAGAGGGATAGAGATACTGGGGGGTGGTAAAGGAAGTGAAATGTATAAGATAGCAGCAGAGAAAGGGAAGAGAACAAACACAGAAACAGATACTAAAGGGTTTAACATTTTATATTACACTTAATATTAAGTGTGGTGTAGCATGCACACTAAAAATAAACAGTAAGCACCGCATATGGCACCTTTCAAACAAAAGGATAGAATTATGAACCTGCTTACTAAAGAGCTACACTCAATCCAAATGCATAATGAAAAAACATCCAAAAGTAAACATAAATGCAATTCTAAAATGTCCTCTTTGTAATGCATAGTTTTACCTAGAAATTAAAACTTTTAAATAAGTCAAATATGATTAAAACCTTTAAGTGAGAAATAAACAGTGATTTAATTTCTGGATGAGTAGTACTGAATTATTTTGCTTCTTTTAATATCAAAGTAATAACCAAAACAGGGCAATAAAATGTTCAGTAAAAACACGGGCAAACACTAGTTAACTACTTAAGTATCATCTACTAATTTCTAAACAGGGACAAATCAAAAGGAAAGTCAGTGTGTGCTCTGCTCTAGAGCTCGCATGTCCATATTAGCACTAAGCTTATAAAAAATTAATTACCACAAACCATGTGAGATATGTGGTCATGTCTCCTGCTATGTGAAACAAGAATAAGAATAAGGAATAGAAATATAGTGGGGACTTTAAAAGACTTGCACATGGTGAATAGAATAGAATACAATAGAATAGATTTTTATTGACATTGTTTTGAACAATGAAAGACTGTTTAGCAGCTCACAAGGTTTTGGCATAATAGACAAATACAAATAAAAAATAAAATAGACAAGCAGAGAGATATTCCAAAAGGTAATAATGTTAGTGCAAAATATTGTAGTGTACACTGGAGCAAATTAAACAAGAACAACAGTGCAGACTACAGTATACATAGTGTTGTTGTATACTCTATGAATGTATATCAGAATATATGAATAGTAAACATAAGTGTAAAAGTATAAGATTTGTGTAAACATATGAGAGGTGTTTACAGATTAGTGCAAATATGCAGTGTGGTGTGTGCGTGTGTATTATTGCACTTGTAGACCTGAGACATTGTTTTATTGTTCGATAATGCATTTGACTGCCTGTGGGAAGAAACTGTTCTTTAATCTTTTAGTCCTCGTTTTGACTGTTCTGTATCTCTTCCCAGAGGGCAGAGGGGAAAACAGGTGATGTCCAGGGTGAGTGGGGTCCATTCTGATACAACTGGCTTTCTTTCTGAGACGGCCAGTGTAAATGTCTTTGAGGGGAGGTAGTGTTGTGCCAATGATGTGCTCTGCCACCCTCACCACCCACTGCAGGTCTTTTTTATTCTCTTCTGCAGCTGCTGAACCACACTGTGATGCAGTAGGTCAAAAGGCTTTCTATTGTTGACCGATAGAAATTGGTCAGCAGGTGATGAGGGAGGTGCGCCTGTTTCAGTTTCCTGAGGAAGTACAGTCTTTGGTTTGCCATCCCCACCTGATGGGAGATGTTTGCGGACCAGGTGAGGTCGGCTGAGATATGCACACCAAGGAACTTAAAGCTCTCTACCCTCTCAACCTCCTTACCCTGTATGCAGATGGCAGAGTGCTCAGTATGCCTTGATCTTCTGAAGTCAATTATAAGTTCCTTGGTTTTGGAGATGTTTAAGTCCAGATTATTGAGGGAACACCATTTTGTCAGATGCTGTATCTGTATCTGTAATCAGTCCCACTATGGTGGTGTCATCAGCAAATTTGACAATGGTGTCGATGGAATGGATAGGGGAGCAGTCGTGTGTGAAGAGCGAGTAGAGGAGGGGGCTGAGGACACACCCCTGTGGTGTGCCAGTGTTCAGGATGAGAGTTGATGATGTGTGACCTCCCATCCTGACATTCTGAGGCCTGTTGTGCAGGAAGTCCAGTATCCATGTGCACAGTGAACTGCCTAGGCCCAAGTTGCTCAGTTTTTGAACGGGTTATGACTGTATTAAAAGCTGAACTGAAATCCACAAACAGCATTCTTACATAAGTGTTTCCATCATCCACGTGTGTAAGTGCAGTGTGGAGAGCTTTGATGACTGCATCTTCTGTCGATCTGTTTGCTCGGTAAGGAAAACTGGTTTTGGTCGAGGTCGGCAGGGATGACAGTTTTGATGTTAGAGAGTATGAGTCTCTCAAAACTTTTGGTGATGATAGGGGTTAGAGCAACTGGTGGATGGCAAGCAATAGAGACTAGAAAAAAAATACTTCTGATGACAAAATAAGTTCCTAAGCACAGTAACTTTAATGGGAGTTAGGATCTTATTTTTCCACGAAATAAACAGAGATCACTGACTGAGGGACTGTGTTAGTAAAAACAGATTGAGATTGCATGCAAAGATAAGAGAGAGATATGCTCAAAAAATCAACAATAACTTCAGTGACAGTAAAGACACCCAGACCCTTTGGCAAGCCATTCAGACCATCACTGGCTACAAGCCCCTGCCACAGGCCAGTGACAATGACACATCCCTGCCAGATGCACTCAACCACTTCTACTCACGATTTGAGATACAGAACGATACACCTGCACAAAAACTACAAACATCTCCAAACGACCAGGTGCTCTGTCTCTCTCTAGCCGATGTAAAAAAGACCCTGTCCTTGATCAACCCACGTAAGGCAGTGGGCCCTGACAACATACCTGGCCATGTACTAAGAGATTGTGCTGCACAGCTGATGGATGTCCTAACAGATATCTTCAACATCTCGCTGAGCCAGGCAGTCGTCCTCAAGTGTCTCAAATCCACCACCATAATTCCAGTACCAAAGAAGTCACCGCACTGACCCCAATCATGATGAAGTGCTTTGAGAGGTTAGTCATGCATCACATCAAGTCCAGTCTCCCAAACACACTGGACCCATTCCAGTTTGCATACTGTCCAAACCATTCCACGGATGATGCAATATCCTCCACTCTCCACCTAGCTCTTACTCACCTGGAACAGAAAGACTCTTATGTTAGAATGCTGTTCATCGATTTCAGCTCAGCATTCAACACAATAATCCCTCAGCAGCTTATCAACAAACTAAACTTGCTGGGCCTCAACTTACCCCTCTGTAATTGGATCCTGGACATTTTAACTGAAAGACCTCAGTCAGTCCGTGTCGGCCGCAACACCTCCAGCACCACCACACTGAGCACAGGTGCCCCACAGGGCTGTGTGCTCAGCCCGCTGCTCTTCACGCTGCTGACTCACGACATCACTGCCGGGTCAGCTCCAAACACATTATCAAGCTGATGACAACTGTGGTAGGCCTCATCAGAAACAACAATGAAACACACTACAGAGAGGAAGTGGCACAGCTGGCTGAATGGTGCAGTGTCAACAACCTGTCCCTCAATGTGAGTAAGACAAAGGAGGTTGTGATGGACTTCAGGAGAAACTCTGTTGACCACCCCCCACTGACCATCGACAGCTTGGCTGTGGAGAGAGTCAGCAGCACTAAATTCCTGGGAGTGCACATTACAGAGGATCTCACCTGGACCACCAACATCACATCACTCAACAAGAAGGCCCAACAGTGCCTCCACTTTCTCTGCCGGCTGAAAAGAGGAAGTCTTCCTCCACCCATCCTCACCACTTTCTACAGGGGCACCATTGAGAGTGTGCTGACCAGCTGCATCACTGTCTGGTATGGAAATTGCAGTGCTGCTGACTGCAAGTCCCTACAGCAGACAGTGAACACCAGCTGCAAAGATCATCGGTGCCCCTCTCTCCTCCATTCTGGACATTTTCCTTGCACGATGGTCCAGCAAGGCGACCAGCATCGTGAAGAACCCTACTTCCTGAAACCATGAACACCTCACCCCCTCCCCCCAACTCATGAAAACTGAACAATCTGTTTAAGTGCAATTCTGAGTGTGCTACACACAGGTGAGTGGGCTATACAAACCACCTGTAGTAACACACTCTTTTCTCTGAATGTACACTGAACACTTTTTATAAACACTCCCTCACACAAAGACTCAATTTGATAATATATGTTTACTTGTGCATTGCACTACAAATCATCTTGCACTATACGCTGCTTCCCCCAAAATATCTGTTTTGCACAATTTCATGTACAAAATATCTCTTTTGCACAATTTCATTTACAGTATCTATGTAAAGTTTTTGTACAGTCTCAGTTTGTGTATGTATAGTCAACTATTTAAGGTATATGTATAGTCAGGTGGTTAACTGTTGTATAGGTCTATAATTGTTTTTCTTATACTTCTATTGTTGTATGTTCGTAGTTATGTTTATTTTGTATGAAGCACTGTGGTCCTGCGAGACATGGCATTTCGTTCCACTATATGTCCACATGAAAATGACAAAGTGACAATAAAGCTCGACTTGACTTGACTTGAGATCAAAGAGAGTAGAAAAGAGATTCGCAGCCATGTGTGAGAGTCCCTTTGTTTAAAAGAATGCCGGTTTTAACAAAGTTTGCAGCTTCCAATTACTCAACACAGTAAAACCTTGAAAGAAATAATAGTGAACACTGCTTCATTTTACACCATTGGGAGAGGGGAGAATTTCTCTCATTACAATCTCAGATGAGAGAAATGTAGGCCTCCACTGCTTTTCAGCCAGATTGTCTCTTTTCCAGTCCATCCCCGTTGGCCTTTGGACCTAGAATATATATATGTGACGAACAGGACACCAACACAGACACAGCACAGAGAGTCTTCAATTTGGGGGAAAGCGTTCTTTATTTACAGTGAAGTGAAGTAACGTGAAGTGAATTTAAGCATGCAGGGTGAGGAGAAGGACGTGAAGGCGAGGGCTGGTGCGGCAATCTTGGGGGAGCGGAGCTCTGAGGAGTCGGAGGTTTGAAAACGGCAGGGTTTATAGCGGCATGGGGGTGGCTGGCGGCAGAAAAGGCTTGTCTTCCCTGCTGATATTGCCTTCTGAAATGTCGTTGTCATTGTCTTTTTTAGCACCACGCTGCCAGTCGTGCGAGGAGCGTTGTGTGTTTTATGTGCGTGGGCTGTCCGCCCGCCATCACAGGCTCGCAAAGAGGACCGGGTGCTCCTCTCCATCAAAGACCTGTGACAGAACGGCCCCGAGCCCCATCTCTGAGGCGTCTGTGTGGACGACGAAGGGGAGATTGAAGTCGGGGTTCCTCAGAATGGCCGAAACCCCAAAGAGATGATAGAGGTGTTGGAGCAAGTGGTTGCGACATTGGAGATTGGCAATAACAACCCTGTCTTCCACAAGCTCGCCGCCACGAGCACACGACCACACGACCCCTGGGGAGGGGAGGCTTAGGCTCATGTGCTCCACCTATGGGATGCCCCAGGACCTGTCTGTGCCCACAGATCTGGCCGCCCCGTGACCCCTCGACAAGCCCTGGTTGACCGGGTGTGCCTTACACACGCCTACAGCCGGATCCAGCCGGCCTGCTTGGCCCACGATGAGGATGACGCTGGAGGGACCTCAGCAGATGAGCCAAACACCCCCACTAACCCTGTGTCTATTGTGTCTACCCAGGTCACTCGGGGAATTTCAGCCGGGAACAGAAGGAGGACCCCCGGTTAAAGAACTGCTGGAGCCAGGTGCATGTCATTGAGGGTGTCCTACAGCAGCCAGAACATCTCCTGCCCAACACACACTTCCTGGTACAAGGGACTTCTCTACCAAAAGACATCCCCTGGGAGGTCATCTGGGGGCTCGCAACACACTGCAAAAAATAAAGTCAGCAGTGTCCCCAGTGCCAGAGGACAAGCCCCCACAATACATATATGTGTGTGTGTGTGTGTGTGTGTGTAGGCAGTTATCCAATCAGCCAATTATGTGGCAATAGCAAAATACATAAATCAATCAGATAGGTCAAGAGCTTCAGTTAATGTTCACATCAAACATCAAAATGGGAAACAATGTGTAACCCCCTAGAGTTTTACACTGTTCTATACTTAAGTTCAATGCAGTACCATAGTTTCCCTGGAGGGGTCGCTGACGTAGAAATTAGGAGAAGAAGACTCTTCGCAGCTGGTGCGTACAAGTATGTTCATGGTTTTCAAAAGGAATTCATATTGACATCGATTGAGAAGTTATTTCTACGAACTCTGGTGAGTTTCTGTGTTAACCGAAATGTTAAGTTGATGTGTTTTAATTGATTAATGTATATATGTTATAGTGTACAAGGGGAAAAAAACAGTCAGAGTTAAAAGATGTTTATTGAATATATATATTTTTTTGTATTTCAATACACTTTTTGCAAATGGAGATCAGGGAAACAAATAGATTTTATTCTTGTTAAATTTATTTTATGATGTTCCCTGGGAAGGAAAAATTATGGAAGGAAAACATATGGAAGGAAAACAATTATTTATACATAAAAGTGAGTATTTTGAGATGCAGATAATCAACCTTTGTGTTAAACAGAGATTTATTTGTGCGCTTAGTGTGCTCACATGTATTGATGTTAAATTGCTAAGCTAACACGTGTGAGTGAAGCTTGTGAGTGATGCTTCTGACAATTTATTCACTTGTATGGAGTTTGTGACAAACTAATGTGAATCTTAAGAGATGTTAACTCTGAATTGTGTTTTTCTATGTAGATTGTTTTTTTTTTTTGTTGCCTGATTCCATACTGTGACATGATCAACTGTGAGCTTATGTGAGCTATGGAGAGCCAGACCCTGTGATTCTGTGAAGGGCCTACTGCTGACATTCAAATCAGACCAGTCTGCATCATGGGATTCTTTTCAACTATGGCTAAGCTGTTACTTTACACACACACTAACCGTTTTTTGGACACTTTTATTTTTTTTATTTTCTTTTTCCTCTCTCTTTGCTTTCTGGGACCTGTTATGCACAACCTGGACTAAATATCGAATTTTTCCCACTCCAGCAGTGTTGTGTTGGGACAATACAGTAAAATATTAACTCGTTTCTTCTATTATTTGGGTTTTTTTTTTTGTTATATGTGAAATAAATGTGCTGGCTGTTGGCTGCTTCATATCATTTGGCCCAAATGTCATTTTTTATCCTCCCAAGAGTCAAACCTAGCCCTATATCTATTCAGAGTAATATAACCCTAACCCTAACCCTAACTTTTGCCATGTTACAAATGTAATATCTGTGACTTTATCTGTGCCAGATTGGCTGGTTTGACTATTTCAAAAATTGCTGATCTCCTGATTGAGCTTCCAGCTCAACTCCTCCCACCTATTCCAGAGCCAACAAGAGGCTCTTTCTGTTGCCTCCTTCAATCTGCGCACAGCAACCTTTATCTCCCTTCTTACTACTCCCAGGGCTGCGAGTGTCTTCCACACAGGTTGTGCAGGGAACCCCCTACAGCCAACATCATTTGGAAATAGCCAGACCTGCCACCCTTTGTCCCTGCATTGTTGGACCAGGTCCTGGTATTTGGTGGCTTTCCTCTCGCACCCTTCTTCCCATGGGACCATCAGTTCAATCAGGATGATCCTCCTTACCTCCTCAGACCATATGACCATATCAGACCTCAGGGATGTTTGGACAACGTGGGGAAACTGTAGTTTTCTTCCCAGGTCCACCCTCATTTCCCATGTTTGTGCTGTCTGCAGGAGGCTCTTCTTTATGTTCTTGAAGCTTCTCCCCTTCCCTGATGAACTGAATGGATGACGCCAGTTTCAGACTTAAGGCATAAAAGTAAAAAAAGGTTATAATTAAATTTTAAAGATAAGGGAAAGATTATGGTTTGATATAAAGGGAAAGGAAAGATTATGGTTAGAATTAGAGGAAAAGAAAGGGATTAGGGTTAAAAGGAAAAGAAAAATTACAGTTAGGTTTAGAGGGAAATGAGGGTTATACTTAGATTGTGACACTGCCACATTAGGTCTTATACTTACTTAAACACGAAAAGGTATTAACTGAAAAGAAATGAAAATGTTAAAATGCCTGTGGAATATTGTAGTGTTTAGGTAAGTTTGCATTATTACTTATGTCATAATGTGAGTTCATGGTAAGGATATTTTATGGGGAAGAACTGAGTTATACTCCAGTTAAAAGTCATAATTACAATTATGTTTATTGGTAATTTGGTCTAGTTTGATGGACTCTTATTCTGACAGGAAGCCACATGGCTTAGGGAGTAGGGGTGGCCATCTTAGCCTCTGAAGTTGGAGTCAGAGTTCTTTTTTTCTCTCAATTCAATGGTGAAAAAGAGTATGGAGGATTACCTGATGTGGGGCCTGAAGCCAGAACTTCAGTTTGTTGTCTCTCTTATTTGGATTTACCTTGCTGGACTAATCCTTTGTCTAGTACTTGAAGCCAAGGTTTCCAAGAGAAGATGACTGTTGGTGAGACTGTGTTTTTGTCCATTGATGTGTGACCGGCCAATGTTTGTGTTCTGATTGGACTACAGAAGACTGTTTTCTGTTTGCACTTTTTTGAGATGGACTAACTTTCATGTGTTGCAACAACTGCTCTTGATTAATTTATTTCGTGATTCATTTGTAATGATGTGCTATGTTTGGGGCTCTGGGGTTTGAGGGATAGATGTTTTCTTCTCATGTATGTCTTACAATACATAATATCAGAACTGGAAAACTTTGCTTTCACTGTTATATATTTAATCAAGCTTATATTTGCACTGTATTATTTTTGATCAAACCCTAGTGGTACCAATTGTAGAACTGAAGTAGATAGTGCAATCTGTTAAAAGTTTAGAGGGAAAGGAAAGGATATGGTTAGGTATGGAGGGAATGGAAAGGTTATGGTTAGGTTTAGAGGAAAAGGAAAGGTTATGGTTAGGTTTAGAGGGAAAGAAAAGGTTATGCTTGGGTTTAGAGGGAAAGGGAGGGTTATGGTTAGGTTTAAGGTGGGAAAGGGAAAGGTTATGGTCAAGTTTAGAGAAAATAAAATGTTATGGTTAGGATTAGAGGGAAAGAAAAGGTAATGGATATGTTTAGAGAAAAAAGAAAGGTTAGATTGGGTTTAGACAGAAGGAAAGGTTATCATTAGGTTTAAAAGAAAAATAAAGGTTATGATTAGGTTTAAAAGGAAAAGAAAGGTTATGATTAGGTTTAAAAAGGATGGTAAGGTTATGTTTAGGTACAAAAGGAAGAAAAGGTTAGACGTCAGCTTAATTGGAAAGGAAAGATTGTGGCTAAATATTAAAGAAAGAGAACGGTTAAGGCTAAGTATGAAGGGAAGGGAAAGGTTAAGGTTAAGTATGAGGGGAAGGGAAAGGTTAGTGTTAGGTATAGAGGGAAGGGAAAGGTTAGGGTTAAGTTTGAAAGGTTATTGTTAGGTATAGAGGGAAAGGAAAAGTTATGGTTAGGTATAGAAGAAAGGGAATGGTGAGTGTTAGGTGGGAGTACAATGATAGGGTTAGGTGGTGAGAGTACAGTGATTCCCCCATCAAACCAAGGAAAGTGCATGGGCCAGAGCTTGTTAAGCACTGCTATTGTTCCTGTAGCAAACCGCTGCTTGGGATCTGCTAATTTAACAAATCCAATCAATTGTAACTTGATCAGGCTTTAAGCTGGTAGGTTTGGAGCTGATATAAATGTTTGTATTTTAAACCTTTCCTGCATAAAACTCACATGAGATTATATTTTACTGCACTTACCATCTAATGGCACAACAATGCTTTAAACGTCAACATTTAAATATCAAACATTACCTGTTAATATTAAATATTAAAATTAAACATTCTTATTTATTTATTTATTTAGCACTTGCGTTTTTTGATTTCTAAGAGTAGGGTCAGGGTTAGGTTTTTGAATTTACAATGACCCCCCATGACAGTCCTAGGGTTAGGGTTAGGTTATGACTATTCAAATATTGATCTCAAAACGGGAAGACTTTTTTAATGCACAAGCTCACCAGTTAGAACTCTCCTCTCCTTTTTTTAAGAGGGGGGGAAAACCGGAGGGGGGAAAAAGAAAAGAGATAAAAGTACTCTTTTCTGCCTGCTCACTCCTTTCTCAAGTTCAAGGTGGACCAACTAAAGTCACGGTACACTTGGCCCCTGCACACTATTCCCCCCAGATTTAGAAGGGAAGGAAAAGTTATAGTTAGGTTTAGAGGGAAAAGAAAAGTTAGGGTTAGAGGGAAAGGGAAGGTTATGGTTAGGTTTAGAAGAAAAGGAAAGGTTATGGTTAGATTTAGAAGAAGGGTTAGAGTTGGGTTAGGGTGAGAGTACAATGATTCCCTCCAATAAAATACATGTTAGTATTAAAATTAAATATTTATTTATTTATTTATTTATTTATGTACCACCTGCTGTGTGTCATGATTTCTAAGTGCCAGTGGCTTTTTGTTAGCACCGCTAGTTTCCCAACCCACTCTAGCAGAGTTTGCTGCCATGTGAGGTGGGTGGAGTCTGTGTTTCCAAGTGGATGATCCCGATGCAGGCCAACAAGCTTCTATTGGGTAGACCCCTTGGAGATCATGCCACAAATAGGACCACACATCCAAACAGCTGAGTTTTTTTTCCAATGGATGGCCAGTCCAAGTGGTTACAGGGCAAGCTCTGCATCATTATGGTGAGTAAATAGTGACAACTACTGGCTAAGATCATTACTGGCTAATTTCATTCTACAAGTTCCATGCTTGCTAGCACAAAAAACTGCTAGGGTCTATCTTTTTTTCTTTTTCTTTTACGAAAAATAAGATATTTGAATATCCTATTCCCATAATCCTCTGCAGTCTGCCTAAATTGAATATAATGCATATTCTTTTTCAATAGTATTGAAGGTGTTTAAACTTGTGTCCCAGAATGGTTTGAGGTTAGGATTATGGTCATGATCCATGTCCAGTCTAGGATTTAGTTTAGGATTGCAGTTAAGGTTAAGTGTAGATTTAGGATTAGGCCTAGGTTTAGGTGTTTAATCTAGGGTACGATTTTGGAGTTAGAAATAAGATTAGGGTTAGATGTGAGGTTTAGGTTTAAAGCTAAGATTCTGGGTTTAGGCCTAAGCCTTAAGGTTAGGGTTAGAGTTGGGTTTTTGGTTTAGAATTAAGATTTTAGGGTTAAGCTTTAAGTCTTAGTGTTAAAGTTAGGGTTAGGTGTTAGTATTAGGGCTAAGATATTAAGGTTAGGGTTAAGATTTATGTCTAAAAGTTAAGGTCAGTGTTAGGGTTAGGTGTTAGTGAGAGTACAATGATTCCCCTCATCACAATAATCACAATAATCCATTGCGTGGTTGAATAGGGAACCAAGGAAAGTGTATGGGCCAGCACTTGTTAAGCACTTCCATTGTTCCTGTAGCAAACCCCTGATTGGGGTCTGCTAATTTAGATTAGATTAGATTAGATTCATTACACATGTATAAATACAGAGTAACGAAATGCAGTTTAGCATCTAATCAGAAGTGCAAAAAGCATTAAGTGCAGTATGTACAGTATAAACAGTGTGTATAAACAGTAGTAAATAAGCGGAATGTACAGTATAAACAGTATGTATAAACAGTAGTAAATAAATGGAATGTACAGTTAAGAGCAGTTATGTACAGACAAGGGCAGTGAGAGATAAGTGGAATTAAATTAAGATAGTCCAAGAATATACAGATGTAATATGTACAATATACAGATGTGCTATACTAATATGCAGATGTAGTATGAACTAATCTACAGATGTGCTATACTAATCTACAGATGTGCTATACTAATATACAGATGGGCAACTGAAAGATCTGGTAAGAACAATATGAACAAGTACAGAGATGAGGTATGAACAATATATACAGATATGTATATACAGTTAGATATAGTTATATATGGCGGGGGGGGGGGGGGGGGGGGGGTAGTGAAGTTCAGTGGGGGACAGAGTTCAGTAGGGAGACAGCTGTAGGGAAAAAGCTGTTCCTAAACCTGCTGGTTTTGGTCTTGAGGCTCCTGTAACGCCTCCTGGAGGGGAGGAGCTGGAAAAGACTGTGGTCAGGATGGGCGGAGTCCTTAAGAATGTTGCGTGCCCGGCGTAGACAGCGTTTCTTCTGGACCACCTCAATAGCAGGTAGTGGAGTCTTTGTGATGTGTTGGGCAGTTTTCACCACCCTCTGCAGCACCTTCCGGTCTGCGACAGAGCAATTCCCATACCAGACTGTGATACAGTTGGTAAGGATGCTCTCAATCGCACAGCGGTAAAAGTTGCTCAGGATGTCAGCGGAGAGGTGGTTTTTCTTTAGTGTCCTCAGGAAGAAGAGGCGCTGATGGACCTTCTTGATCAGGCTGGAGGTGTTGGTTGACCAGGAAAGGTTCTCTGAGATGTGGGTCCCTAGGAACTTGAAGCTGGAGACACGTTCAATAGCCGTGCCATTGATGTGGATGGGATCATGTGGCACGCTCTTCTCCGTCCTGAAGTCCACAATGAGCTCCTTGGTTTTGCTAGTGTTGAGGAGCAGGTTATTGTCAGCGCACCATGCAGCTACGTGCTCCACCTCTGCCCTGTAGTCAGACTCATTATTGTCACTGATGAGCCCAATCACCGTGGTGTCATCTGCAAACTTTATGATGGAGTTAGATCCATACACAGGCTTGCAGTCATGAGTGAACAGGGATTAGAGGAACAGGCTCAGCACACAGCCCTGGGGTGCGCCAGTGTTGACTGTGATGGTGGTGGAGCAGTTGTGGCCTGACCTAACATTCTGAGGTCTGTTGGTCAGGAAGTCCATGATCCAGGTGCAGAGGGAGGGACTGATGCCAAGATCCCCAAGCTTAGTGATTAGCTTGGAGGGAATGACTGTATTGAATGCTGAGCTGAAATCAACAAACAGCATCCTTGCGTATGTGTTCTTGTTCTCCAGGTGGGAGAGCACACAGTGCAGTGCTGTGGACACAGCATCCTCTGTGCTTCTATTGCTTCGATAGGCAAAGAGGTGAGGGTCCAGTGTGGGGGGCAGGCAAGTCTTGAGGTGTGCCAGGACCAGTCGCTCAAAACACTTCATCACAATGGGTGTGAGTGCTACAGGGTAATAGTCATTTAGGCACGCTGGAGAGGAGTGTTTCGGCACTGGCACAATGGAGGTGGTCTTGAAGCACGCTGGTACTACTGTCTGGGCAAGGGACAGGTTGAAGATGTCTGTAAAGACGCCTGCCAGCTGCTCAGCGCATGCTCTGGTTGTACTGTAGGCCTGTGCGTCACCTGATCTGAATGCATTGTTATGGGCCTCCAGCAGGAGCCACACTTCCTTTAAGTGATCTGTCTCTCCGTTGTTACACTGTCAATTGTGGTGTTGATATATTCCAGTACTGAGTGTGAGTAAGAGTCAATGTTTGTGTGAGAGCCACAGGTAGCCTGAGAGGCAAACATACTCCAGTCTGTGTCTTTAAACCTGTCCTGGAGTACGGAGTCCACCCCCGCTGGCCACACTTTGATGGTCCTCACTGATGGCTTCACACAGCTGATGAGTGGAGAGTACTTGGGGGTGAGGAACAAAGAGAGGTGATCAGCTTGTCCCAGGTGGGGGAGGGGGGTTGCTGTGTAGGCTCCAGCAATATTGGTGTAGACATGGTCCAAAGTTTTATCCCCTCTCGTGTGGCAGGAGACATGCTGATAGAATTTGGGAAGTACTGTCTTGAGGTTGGAGTGGTTGAAGTCACCCACCACAATAAATGCAGCCTCTGGGTGTGCAGTTTGTTGTTTGCTAATAGCCGCGTTCAGTTCGTTCATGGCAAGCTTAGCATTAGCATCCGGGGGAATATATGCAGCTGTTATTATAGTTGAAGTGAACTCCCTCGGCAGATAGAACGGGCTACACTTCACCATGAGAAACTCAAGGTTAGCTGAGCAGTGTCTTCCAACAATGACAGAGTTCGTACACCAAGCCTTGTTGACATAAATGCACAAACCACCACCTTTTGTTTTACCTGAAAGTTCTGCTGTTCTGTCTGCCCTGAGAGTGAGGCGTCCGGCTAGCTCAATAGCATTGTCAGGTATTCCGCCGTGTAGCCATGTTTCCATGAATAACATGACATTACATTACTCCTAACCTATAAAGCATTAAACGGTCTCGCTCCGCAGTATTTAAGCGATATGTTAGTACCTTACGTTCCGCCGCGCCTACTTCGCTCTAAGGATGCAGGCTGTCTATCAGTACCACGCGTTGCCAAAACCACGGCAGGGGGCAGAGCTTTCTCTTACCAAGCCCCAAAATTATGGAATAGTCTCCCAGTTAATGTACGTGAAGCAGACACGGTCTCAGTGTTTAAGTCGAGGTTGAAGACTTATTTATTTAACCTAGCATTTAGCGACTAGTGTTTTTATCAAAGGAGTAGATCTGGGGGACTCGTGGATGTTGAGTTTTATCTCCACACGGTGACTGTGAGTGTACCTAACCACTTTCCTTCTCCTTCTGCCGAGCTACACTCCTGAGCTGCCGGTGATCCAGACCTCCCCCCCTTCACTCTGGACCTGTCCACCGGCAATGCTTCATACTGCCACGAAAACGCTTCAGCTGTTTTCCATGGACTACACCAACACACATTGTGCTCACACACACGCACACTACAGTGTAAACCCATATGAGGATGGGTTCTCTGTTGAGCCTGGTTCCTCTCAAGGTTTCTTCCTATCACCATCTCAGGGAGTTTTTCCTTGCCACCGTCGCCCTGCTTGCTCATCAGAGACGGCACACACACACACTTCACTTTACTTTTGTTTGTGTAAAGCTGCTTTGAGACAATGACCTTTGTAAAAAGCGCTATACAAATAAAAATGAATTGAATTGAATTGAATTACAGTCCATAAGTCTCTTGTTGTTGGTGATTCGAAGTCGTAACTCATCCATTTTGCTTACCAGTGACCGCACATTAGCGAGGAAAATGCTGGGTAGAGAAACCCGGTGTGGTGTTAGCTTTTGCTTAGCTCTTAGACCTCCACGCTTCCCCCGTCTTTGTTTACGGTCTCTGCGCCGCCTTCGAGCGCTTCCGGTCGGCCGGGTAGCCTGCGTAGCGTCGGGTGTTCTACTGAGCTCAGGGATGAGATGAAGATTGCTGATAATATTGCAATCCAATATCCAAAAGCTCTTGTCGGGTGTAGGATGTTAAAGAGAAGCTGTTCTGAATGAACAAACCCGAAATGAGCAGGAATATCGCTGCTAATTTGCAAAATCTGAAGAGATGCTGAGCCTCGCGTTGTGTATGCGCCGCCATCTTGCTTGTTAAGTAATTTAACAAATCCAGTTGAGCGTAACTCGATCTGGCGTTAAGCTGGTAAGTTGGAGTTGATGTAAATATCTAAGTGTTTTAAACCTCATCCTATCCTACTTTAATTAAAGGTTCAGTTAAAGATCTAATGGTTTTTAGGTATTTGGAATTGTTCTGTTTTGGATAGCATTTTTCTCTTTTGTTGTGGTAGATGCTTAGTTTAATATTAAGTTAAATTTTAATTATGATATGTTAGGATAAAGCTGTAGACTAACTCTCAGTGTTAAAATATTAAGCCCTGTTCAATAAATTTCAGGACACATCATCAGCAGTCGTCAGGTGTTTTGGGCTTTAAAGTCTGTACATTCACGTCTGAGGTGGCCAGCTGCAGGTGGATCAGTCCTCGGCTTGTGTCCCATGTCCAATTAGCTGGTGTTGTCTATTAAGTTACTTCATAATTAATTAATCAATTAATTTTTTTGTTCAGTCCTGGATCCACTTTCCTGCATAAAACTCACACAAGGTTATATTTTACTGTACATGCCCTCTAAAGGCACAATAAAGATTTAAATATGTCAACATTTAAATATCAAACATTACTTGTTAATATTAAAATTAAACATTTATTTATTTATTTATCACCTGCTGTGTTTCATGATTTCTAAGTGTAGGTGAAGGTGAGAAATTCACCTCTCTGCCAGTGGCTCTTTGTTAGCACTCTAGCAGAATTCACATGGAGTCCATGCTTCCAGGTGGATGACCCTGATGCAGAGTTAGGGTCAAGTTCAGGGTCAGGTTTTTGAATTTACAATGACCCTCCTTCACAGTCCAAAAATTGTGTGGTTGTATAGGGAGCCAAGGGAAGTGCACGGGCCAGTGCCTGTTAATCACTGCTATAACTCTGTTAGATACTGTCTCTTGGCAGTTTCCACTGTTGGGTTTTGGTTGGATTTTATGCTTTGTTTTCAACATTGTTTAGTTTAGGGTCCCATGGGAAGGAGAACAGAGTAGGGGCGAGCCACTTGACTGAGCAGGTCATCCCCGTATGCCTGTATGGGCATATTTCTGCTCACCTACCCATCCTTCCTGCCATAATTTGATTAATCTAAGGCTGGGCAGTTGTGATGAAAAGGATAAGACAAAGCTGGAGTTTAGACTAAGGACTGGTTTCCATTCTTCCTGTGGCCATTAACTGTAGCTAAATCTCAATTGGAGTTTAAGCTAGGACTATCTGCCTCTGGTCTTGCTATTTTTAGTTATAGACAGAGCTGTTTTGTCTCTAGCATTTGGCTGGAGTGTAAGTGATGGGTGTTTGGCTTTTTAGTATTATGTTTTTTTAGGTGCATCTGGCTAATTAAGATATTTTAGGACACATCATGAATAGTGTATCTCAGAGTCATCAGGTGTTTTGGCCTTTGAACACTATACACCTTTGTCTGAGGTGGCCAACTGCAGGTGGATCAGTCCTCAGCTTGTGTCCCATATCCAATTGGATAGTGTTTACATATTTATTTATTTTAATTAATTAATTGATTGATTTTTAATTTATTCTATTATTTTTTTGTTCCTAGCATGTTTATTCAGTTTTGGATAAGCTTTCCTTTTTAAAACTTCCCCTAGGTTATGTTTTTCTGCACTTGCCCTATAATGGAGCAACTATGCCTCTAATATGTCAAATATTAAGTGTTAAACATTACCTGTAATATTAAATATTAAAATGAAATTATATTTTTATGTACCACCTGCTGTGGTTAATGATTCCTATATGTAAGCGGAGTTGAGAAACTCACCTCTCTGCCAGCGGCTCTTTGTTAGCACTGCAAGGTTTCCCAGGCCACTCTAGCAGAATTTGCTTCCCTGTGAAGTGGGTGGAAGCTGTTTGTCCCAGAATATGATCCTAACGCAAATCAACGAGCTTCTACTGGGCGGACTCCCTGGAGGTCATGCCACCAAAAAGACTGCGCAATTCCCAAATTGCTGGGATTTTTGGTTGGATGGCCAGTCCATGCCATTACAGGGCAAGCTCTACACCATTATGGTGAGTAAATAGTCAACCCTTCCTCCCCCACTGGCTGAGATCATGACCAGATAATTTCACTCAGCATGTCACATTCTTGCAAGCACATAAAACTGCTCAGCTCTATCTTTTTTGTTTTCTTGTTATTAAAGATCTTTTAAAACTCCAATTCCCATAATTCAATTCAATTCATTTGTATAGCGTTTTTAACAATGGACATTGTCACAAAGCAGCTTTACAGAAATAAATGGATTCACAAAAAATAAATCGTAAATATGTGAATTTATTCCTGTGAATTTATCCCTAATGATAATTCTCTGCAGTCTACCTAATATGAATAAAATGCATATTCCTGTGCTATTAAAGATGTTTAAATTTGTATCCCAGAATGGGTTGAGGTTTGGATTATGGTCATGAGCCATTTCTAGCCTAGGGTCAGTTTAGGATTGCCATAAAGGTTAGGTGTAGTCTTAGGTTTAGGCTGAGATTTAGGTTTTAAGTCTAGGGCTAAGATTTTAGGGTTAAAATAAGGTTAAGGTTAGGTTTTAGGGCTAGGGATTTGAATTTAATGTTTGTTTAAAAAAACTTTATCCAAATTTGGATTTATTTTGCTCAGACTACATCTGATGTTCCTTCTCCTTCTCCATTTAGTTATGTATGAGATATTTATTCCTCCCTTTTCTTCTTTTCTTTTGTTAAAACTTGTCTTTTCCTTCTGGGAAAAGAAATAAAACAGAAAATCAGGGAGACCAAATTTATTATTCTTTTGAAAGGGATGGTATAAGTATGATAGGTAAGTTTGGGCTCATTTTGATTCATTTTATTCTTTTCATTTCATTATATTAATTTGTTCTTCCTACAGTCTAATTCGGGGGCCAGGTGGCCATAAATATAGGTCCAGATCAAGGATCAATGGTTAGAGTTAGAGGTGGAATCAGAGATTAGGTTTTGTGTCCAAGGATTTAGGGTTAGGGTTTGGGGTCCCGGGTTAGGGTAAGTGGTTAGGATTAGGGTCGGGAGTTTAGGATAGGGGTTGGGAGTTGAGGTTTGGGTAGCAGGTCAGATTAGGGTTAGTGGTTAGGATTAAGGTCAAGTGTTTAGGATAAGGGTTAGGAGCTAAGGGGTTAGGTTTTGGGTAGGGTTAGGGGTTAGAGGTTAAAGTAAGGGGTTAGGAGTTTAGGATAGGGTTAGGAGTTGGGGTAGGGGTTAGGACAATTCCTAATTTTGGTTAGAGGTTAGGTTTTGGGTATAGTTAGCCACTAGACGGGGTTATAGTCAGGTTATCTGAAGGACTTTGTGAGTTAATTAAGAACTGAAAAAAGGCATTCTTTCATGGTATATGAAATATGGTGTCAGAAGTAAATTTAAAGTTTTGTTTTGTTTGTGTTTAAAAGGAAACAAGGAGTGTTTTGTTTAGCTTTTAAGGAGGGAGATATGTATTAGATTGAGTAAAATGTTTTTTTCTGGAAGTTCTGGTTATGGCCACTAGCGGGGGCTATATAGTAGGAATGTACCTAGGTTATCAAAGAAGAACTGTGTGTGCTATTGTGCTGTTATGTTTAGTCCCAGTAAAGTGTGCGATCATTCCCATTTCCCGCATGTTAATTTATGTTTAATTTATTAAATTTAATTTATATTTAATTTATTTAAGTTACCACAGTTAGGGTAGGGGATAGGGTTCAGATATTTGGTTATGTGATTAGGGACCTCTGTAAATTCATATACAAATGATTATGTAAGTGTTATGTTTCTGTTCAACAGGTTCAACCAAGAAGAACGGACTTGGGATTTGGAGTCATCCTGCTAGAAGGTAAGTGCTATTTTCACTCTTATTGCTATTACATTTAAAAAGTAAGTGCTTGATTGTCTTCCACTCTGTAAAAGGTAAGTCCTTTATTCACTCTCCTATTTAGTGTTTTGTGTTCAATCTTATTTTTTATCACTCTCAATTTGTGTCATTCTCTATCATCTAAAATCCAAAAAATAGAAAAATGTTCTCCCTTGGTCCCTCATCCTGCCTCCTGTTGTCAAACCCTGGTGTCTATTTATCCAAACGGACAGGTTTTGTTGTTTTATGGCTCCCCTGAAACCTTAATCTCATTTTGATAGTCCAGAGACATCTTAAGACCTACATGTTAATCTTTTTCTATGGTAATGAGAGTTAAAATGTGGTGTAGACTTTTGGTTTAAACTTGTGTGCTAATGAATCTGGATTCTGCCCTTGTGTGGACAATGGAAACAATGTAGACAATAAGAATATCCCTGGCCTGATCTTTAAAACTTGATTGTTTTTGTATGGGTTTGTATTTAGAGTGATTTCGTACCCCTTTCATTAAGTCCCATGGGAATCCATGTTTTTAATCTGTGTATCCATTTGAGTGGTAAGTGTTAGGGGGAGGTGTTAGGTTTAGGGCTGAGATTCAAGGTTTAGGGTCAGGTGGCTTAAGGTGGGGGTTAGGGTCAGGTGTTAGGATTAGGACCAAGGTTCCAGGGTTAGAGTAAGGTTAGGGTTAGGTAACAGGAATAGGGCTGAGACTTCAGGGCTAGGGTAAGGATTAGGGTCAGGGTCAATGTCAGGACTGGGGACCCGCTTGGGGCCTGCTAATTTAACAAATCCAATCGAGTAAAACTCGATCGGGCTTCGAGCTGGAAGGTTTGTAGGTGATATATATGTTTTAGTATTTTAAGTTTGATCTTATCCTGCTTTAATTACTTTAATTAATTTAATTTAACTTATTAATTAATTCAATTTAATAAATACAAATTACTTAATCTCAGTGTTAGAATATTAAGCCTTATCTAATGAATTTCAGGACACATCATCAGCAGTGTACCTCAGAGTCATCAGGTGTTTCGGCTTTTTAAACACTGAGGCGGCCAGCCGCAGGTGGATCAGTCCTCAGCTTGTGTCCCATAACCAATTGGACAGTGTTTACATATTCATTCTTAGTTTAACTAATTAATTTAATTAAGTATTTATATATATATTTATTTATTTATTAACAAAATTTTTTTGTTAATTATTTGTGTCCCTAGCATACTTGTTTGGAGATGCTTTTTCTAATAAAATGTTACTTATAGTAAAGTATGTAACATAAATATGACAAATATTAAACATTACTTGTTAATATTAAAATAGGTTTACTTATTTATTTATTTTTATTTGTTTAATTAATTAATTAATTTAATTTTATTTTATTTCATTTTATTGTATTATTTCCTACATGTAGGTGGAGTTGAGAAACTCACCTCTCTGCGAGTGGCTCTTTGTTAACACCGCAAGGTTTCCCAAGCCACTCTAGCAGAGTTTTCTGCCCCGCGAGGTGGGTGGGGGCCGTTAGTCCCAGCGGATGACCCCGATGCAGGCCAACAAGTTTCTACTGGGCGGACCCTCTGGAGATCACCTGCCAAAAAGACTGAGCAATTTCCAAATTGCTGAAATTTTTGGTTGGATTGCCAGTCCAGGTCATTACATGGCCCGCTCTGCACCATTATGGTGAGTAAATAGTGACACCTACTGGCTAAGATCATGACTGGTTAATTTCACTTGGCAAGTGAAATATTTGCAAACCTAAAAAACTTTTAGGGCCTATCTTTTTTTGTTTTTGAGGTATTGAAGATAAGATATTAAAAGACCATACTCCCACAATCCTCTGCAGTTTACCTAATTTGAATAATGCATATTGTTGTCCAATCGTATTATAGGAGTTTAAATTTGTGTTCCAGAATGGATTGAGGTTAGGATTACGGTCATGATCCACCTGTATTCTAGGATAAAGTTTAGGATAACAGTTAAGGTTAAGGGTTAGGTTTAGGGGTTTGGGGTTAGGGGGTTAGGGGGTTAGGGTTGGGGTAAGGGGTAATGGGTTAGGGGTTGGGGTTGGGGTTAGGGTTGGGGTTGGGGTTGGGGTTGGGGGTTAGGGGTTAGGGGTTAGGTTAGGGAAAGATCAAGTCCTCATATGTTGAGTGTATGCTCTTTAGTGCACAGGCTCACTTTGTTCTATTCTAGAGTTAAAAAGAACGAGGCCAGACCCGTTTTCTTATACAAATACAAAAAAAAATTTGTATATATAAATTGGATCCCTGGGTAAGGGTGATCCATAAACAGTGCAAATTTAAAATCCTAAAATGGTAAATGAGTAAATAAAAAATATATATTTAAAAAACATAAAATATATAAATAAATAAAATAAAAAGAAAGGATGCTTTTTTAAAATATGATTAAGAAAATAAAATCAATAAAGTTAAAATGAGAGAGCTAAATAAAAATACCCACTAAGTTCAAAAGGAACAGTGAACTGGAAAGGGACCAGGAGTCCCCATAAAGAAAGTAAAAATAATTCCAAATAGTAAAAAAGGACAGACTAAGTACACATAGCACTTATTTTTTTTCAAAAAAAGGGGGGGGGGGGGGGAAGGGGGGGAAAAGACAACATTATTTAAATAAAACAATGAACCTAAGGGACCGGATAGGGCGTCACAGGATCCCGGGTGAAAGCTCCATTCAACGTCTGCACACTCCCATGTCCACATACAGCTCAAATTTACCTGTAAATGTATCCATCTCATGGGGCAGATTTGGGAGTTAAGTTTATATCCTTGGAGCCAGGGTACCCACTCCAGTAGAAGAGCAGGGAAACAAAAGAGGGTCAAGATAGAGAAGGGGGAAGATTAGGGTTAGGGTAGGAATAAGGCTTGGGGTTAGGGTAGGGGGTTAGCAGTTTAGGGTTAGGAGTTAGGGTTAAGTAGGGTTATGGGGTTGGGGTTAGGGTTGGGGTTAGGGTTGGGGTTCAGGGTAGGACGTTGGGGTTCGGGTTAGGATTAGGGTCAGGGTAGAAGGGTGGGGTTGGGGGTTGGGGGTTGGGGGTTGGGGGTTAAGGGTCAGGGGTCAGGGGTCAGGGGTCAGGGGTCAGGGGTTAGGGTTAGGGGTTAGGGGTTAGGGGTTAGGGTTAGGTTAGGGTTAGGGTTAGGGTCAGGGTCAGGGTTAGGGGTCAGGGTCAGGGTTAGGGGTCAGGGTCAGGGTTAGGGGTTAGGGTTAGGGTTAGGGGTTAGGGTTAGGAGTTAGGGTTAGGGTTAGGAGTTAGGGTTAGGGTTAGGGTTAGGGTTGGGGTTGGGGTTGGGGTTGGGGTTGGGGTTGGGGTTAGGGTTAGAGTTAGGATTAGGTTTGGGGTTAGGGTTGGGGTTAGGGTTGGGGTTAGGGTTGGGGTTAGGATTAGGGCTGGGGTTGGGATTAGGGTTGGGGTTGGGATTAGGGTTAGGATCAGGGTTGGGGTTAGGTTTAGGGTTGGGATTAGGGTTGTGGTTGGGGTTAGGGATAGGGTTAGGGTTAGGATTAGGGTTGGGGTTAGGGTTAGGGTTAGGATTAGGATTGGGGTTAGGGTTAGGGTTAGGATTAGGGTTAGGATTAGGGTTGGGGTTGGGTTTAGGGTTAGGATTAGGGTTGGGGTTAGGGTTGGGGTTAGGGTTGGGGTTAGGGTTAGGATTAGGGTTGGGGTTAGGGTTAGGATTAGGATCAGGGTTGGGATTAGGGTTTTGGTTAGGGTTAGGATTAGGGTTGGGATTAGGGTTGGGGTTAGGGTTAGGGTTAGGGTTGGGGTTAGGGTTAGGATCAGGGTTAGGTTAGGGGTTAGGTTTAGGGTTGGGGTTAGGGTTGGGGTTGGGGTTAGGGTTGGGGTTGGGGTTGGGGTTAGGGTTGGGATTAGGGTTTGGGTTGAGGTTAGGTTTAGGGCTGGGATTAGGATTGGGGTTAGGTTTAAGTTTAGATTAGGATTAGGGTTAGGATTAGGGTCCCCAAACCGTGGTCCCAGTAGGGACTGAGACCAACGTTTGGCACGGGCCTGCCTAGTGTCAGATCACTGGTCATCCTCATTGTCCCTTTTCATTCAGTCCCCACGGATGTTTTGAGCCCAACTTTTGGATCCAGTCCCCTTCTGCCCGTCTTCGGGCATTACAGGACCAGTTCCTGTTGTGTTGGAGTCCCATAAACCTCAGTTCTCCCAGGCCATGGTGCAGAAAATGCCGCACGATCCATGTGTGTGTCTCCTTCCCCTTCCTGATATTATAGAGGTGTTGGGTCATTCTCACTGACAGGGCATTCCCCGTTTCCCCCACATATTGCATATTGCATTTATTGCAATAAATTAAATAAACACAATTGGAGACCCGTAGATTTAAAATTGGCCGAATTGTAAAAATTTCTTTTGTGTTGGGATTAGTAATGTAGCGTTTGGGTCGAAATCTGGTCCTCGTAATGTCCCTCGTTCTGTTCTTCTGTAGCGGTCTTAATTTGCTTTTAACCAACAGATCTTTCAGATTGTTGTTTTTCCTATAGGCTGAAATGACTCTGTATTTATGTAAGATTTCCCCCTCTGTCATGAATTTGTCGAAATTTTCTTTAATTTTTCTATTTAAGGCTGTACTGCCGTCAGAGAACGTGGACACAAAGGGGATGATTTCAGTGCCCTCTCGTGGGGTCTGCTCATTCCGTCTTATGCAGGTCAGGAATCTCCTCAGGCACCCTCTCAGGAATGAGCGGGAATATCCCCGTTTCCTGAGTGCCCCAAATAGTGTTTTGGTTGCCCTCCAAAATTCCTCGGTCCTGGAGCATATTCTGTGGAATCTCAGGAGCTGAGACTTTATCACCCCTTTAAAGGTATGCTTCGGGTGAAAGCTCTCCTTATGTAGGAGTGCGTGGGTGTCTGTGTCCTTAAAGTAGACTCTGACCTGCAATTGTTGAGTTTCTATGAAATCTTCCCCTTTGTATGTAACTGTGTCCAAGAAATTAACTTCGGATGAGTGTAGTGTGTATTTGACTCGTATAGATTTGCTGAAGTGATTAAGATGATTGACAAATTTTTCAAATTCTTGTTCTGACCCCTGCCAGACCCCCCAGATGTCGTCCAGGAACCTGTAATAGTGAAGTGGTTTAACAGGCCAGGCTGCCAGGGCTTCCTCCTCCCATTTAGCCATAAAAATATTGGCATAGGAGGGGGCAAATCGCTTTCCCATAGCCGTTCCCTTAATTTGCAGAAAGAGTTCCGAATTGAATTCAAAATCATTTTTTGTCAAATTAATTTCTAACAAATCTAATAAATGTTTGTCTGGTCTGCTTTTATCCGGGTACCTGGTAAACCACTCCTGGACTGCTTCCAGCCCTGCCGACGTGTCTATGTTTGTGTACAGACTGTCTATGTCTATCGTGAACAATAGACATTCTACAGGTAAGCGCAGTGTTCGGATTTTATCAATGAAATCGTAGGTGTCCTTAATATAGCTGGGGTGTCGGGTGCTGAGGGGGTTCAGAAAATGTTCAATGTACTCCGCTGTCGCATAGGTGTCACTACCACAGTCGGAGACAATGGGGCGGCCCGGAGGCATCTCAAATGGGACGCTCCATGATTCGGGATCCTTGTGGATCTTGGGAAGGAGGTAAAAAAGTCTTGGGCGTGGATTGTCTGATCCCATCAGGTAAGTTAACTGTTTTTTGTTTATAAAACCCTCTTCTTTCAAATTTTCCAGGATTCTCCTGATTTCTGGGCCTGTTTTTAAAAATAGGGGTTCGTCCAGCTTCCGATAATAGTGTGGCTGATTTAGTTGGCGATAAGCTTCCCGGATATAGGCAGTTCTATCCATAATCACCGCCGCACTGCCTTTATCAGCCGGTTTAATAACCACATTTTTGTTTTTTCTGAGCTGGACTAACGCCCGTCTTTCAGGGATACTCAAGTTAGATTTTTGTGACCGATTCCACGATAGGCTTTTAAATGCATATTTATCGGCCCTGATTACTTTTCTGACCTGATTGGGGACTTGGGACAGCCTGGGAGTCCAACTGGCTTTTGGGGTGAAGGGAAGAGGTTCTGTCTCGCCCCTGTATCTAAAATAGGACATTAGCAGCAGTCTTCTATGATACTGCTGCATATCAAGAGCGAGTTGTTTTTTCATGTCCCTATCGATTTTCGGTGTTGGAACAAACGTTAAGCCCTTGTTTAGAACCCTATATTGGTCTTTAGTGGGTCTGAAGTGTTTAGAAAGGTTTACCACCTCGAGACCCCTCTGTAGCCCCCAACTAGGGTTTACAGGGCTTTGAAGTTTAGGTGGTTGCACCAGTGTTCCAACACTGACTTAGCACAGCTCGGCGTCCAATGGATCTGGTCCTGACCGACCTGGAATTGAGCCTCCGGTAACAGAGGTAAGTATGGCATGTTTTTTTTAATGTGTGCATTTAACCCTGCTAATACATCTCTTTCTTCCTTTTTCAGGTTTTGGCTGTAATTGATCAGAGGGATCCATATGGCCGCTTGAGGAAACCGTTCTTTTGTCATCTTTACGGCCCTCTGGAGTTGTTTGACTGCCGTCTCCCTCTGCTTTTGACCCCTGTGGTTTATACCGAAGGCCAGGACTATCGTCTCCACCTCGGTTTGTATACTGGCCCTGGATATGAATGCCTCTGCATGTCTAAATGTAGCCCCCGGGTAACTGTCTATTTGCAGGTTCTCCAGATCATGTGGAGGGATCCTGCTCAGGTTAGAGTCACCCACAATGCACCACTTTTTTTTGGCAGTAAACATCCAATTTACCATTTTTCTAGAGGTGCTCAAATGCCTGGTGGCTTTGAATACCCTAGGTGATGGGGATGGTGTTACAATTGGGGTCAGTTGGGGCATAGGTAGAGGACTCTGCTCTATGTCCCGCTCTGAGATGCAGAGCAGAGAGTCTACCGACAGATCACCGGCAGTAGTTGTCTGTTGGGGATTGGGCATTTCGTGGTGAACGGTTACAATTTGTGACAGTACGTCCTGGGTGGCGCTCCGAGGCTTCAGAATACCTGCTGGAGTGGCCGCCTCAGTGACCTCATGGGTCGTCGGGCATGTACTGATTGCGAACATATCCGGGATGTCATCCACGTTCACTACTGCCGGATTTTGTTTTAGGGGTTTTGGTTTGTTAACGGCCACTCTGGGCTTTCTGGGCGTCCTGGGTGGGAGCGGTGTAGGTGGTAAAGAGCTAAGTTGCAGAGGTGGTAGTGCGTCAGGGCTTGGCGGAGGGGAGTACCAGTTTCGGGTGAGGGGTGGAAATTCCGTGGTGTTAGGAATTTCCTCCCCCTGTGGGGCAATGTCAGTGGGCGGGGGAGCTCGATCAGGTTTGCATGCTAGTGAGGTGAGCAGCGCTTTTACCTCCTCGATCGGCTCTGCCATGTGTCTCTTTTTGAATTTATTCTGGTACCATTTTACGGCAATGGCAAAAGCCGACCTCCAGTCATCCACGATCCAATCAGCCAAAACCTCTCCCTCCCCGGCAATGCACTGGGCGTAATGATCCTGTAAGATCAATTTGGTTGTATAGGCCCAGTTCTTTGCATTACCCTCTATCAGTGTTTTGGTTCGGGATGTCAATTTAGCTGGTTTAATCACCTCTGTAAGGTAGTGTGTGAGCCGTGAAAAAGTAGTGGGCTCTGTGTTTTGGTCCCTCAAGACTTTTTGGTGATGGTGATGTGACCTAAGAAGTTCGAATATTTTTTTAACTAGCGATCTGAACTTTTGGTAATTTGGGTCCTGTTTATTGTGAGTAAGTGAGGGTTTGTTATCTTGTCTACTGTGGGATCTCTGAACTCTGCTCTCAAACCTCACTTTTTGTTGGGATTGTTTTTGTGTGAATTTATTGTGAAGAGATCTAGGTCTCTGGAAATCCACACGTTTACGGCCTGCACTCAAGGATCTAGGTGTAGGTCTTAGCCATTGAGAAGAAGGGGTTATTCTTTGTGGGGAGCGCCTGGAAGGGCGTTCCCCATGGTTCCAAAAATTTCTCACTTGAGAGTAAATTTGTGTATTATGTGGGGGTCTATACCTCCCAGCCACAACATCACTGTAACTCCTCTGGAAAGACAGAGGCTCATGCCGTTCTAGTCTGGGGTGAGGAGAAACATAATTAGGCCTAGAAGCTGGTCTAGAAGTTAGTCTATATTGACCAGCCCTTGGTCCTAAATAAAAAGGCATTTTGGATTAAATGAAATGAAATGAAAAGGCAAGTCAGTTGCGCAACGTTTCGGTTTATCTCAAACCTTCATCAGGCATTGACTTGCCTTATAGTAAAAAAGGAGAACTTTTTTATAGAGTGCTTTGGAATAGAAATTATTCTCTCAGAAAAAAGGTGAAAAATCAGTGAGAGATAAATATACAGAACAAAAATGTCTCTTTTAAAACGTAAAAATTAAATTAATTTAAGATTCTTTAAATGAAATCAACCAAAATGGGTCTTAAAAGAAATAGTGTTTTGGAATAGAAATTATTCTCTCAGAAAAAAGTTGAAAAATAAGTGAAAGATAAATATACAGAACAAAATTGTTTTTTTTAAAAAGAAAGAAAGATAAAATGAATTAAAGATTCTTTAAATGAAATAAATCAAATGAGTCTTGAATGAAAAAAAAGGGGGGGGGGGTTTGGCAAATAATTAAACAAAAATAAATATAAGGGAAAAAAATAAATAAAAGGAAAAAAAAGGTTTTTAAGGGGAAGATAAAATTAAAGATGCTTTAAAGAAAAAAAATCAAATGAATTTTGAGTGAAATTTAAATGGTGGCAAACAATTAAATTAAACAGTAAGATGGGTGAGTTTTAAACTGAAAGGCTCAATGGCAATGTGATAGCTGCTGCACAATTCGGTCTGGCAAATGAGTGCCTGGTAGCAGCTGCTGCCTATTTAAAGAGGAGGCTCCGCCCCTTTTCCTCCAACGGACCAAATTCAAAAAACTCTCAGTCGCTATTGGTCAATTTGAAAAGGGCTCTGAATTCAAACTAAAAATATTTGGAAAAATAATTCTGTACGTTTTTTCTTAATAAATTTAGCTACTTTTTTACATTAAAGAGTTTAACAATGAAAACATGGTGCCTTAAAAATTATCTACAGCATTCAATGAACATGTCACTGTAATCATAATAGGATAATGATATAATAAAATAATATACTATATTAATTATTTACAATGAGGATTCTCCCTAGACCGGGATGTGATAGTCCTCTAATGTGTATCACTGATGTCCTAGTTCAGTTAATTCCCTATTTATTAATTGTGTTATTGTGATCTAATATTTTGTTCTTTCTTTTCCTTCCAGGTGCTGGTGATTAGCCCAATAAGAGACCTGGGTGGATGTCCAGAAATGGCTCCAGGCGGCACTGGCTGGATTAGGGTTGGGGTTGGGGTTGGGGTTGGGGTTGGGGTTAGAGTTAGGATTAGGTTTAGGATTAGGGTTGGGGTTAGGGTTGGGGTTAGGATTAGGGCTGGGGTTGGGATTAGGGTTGGGGTTGGGATTAGGGTTAGGATCAGGGTTGGGGTTAGGTTTAGGGTTGGGATTAGGGTTGTGGTTGGGGTTAGGGATAGGGTTAGGGTTAGGATTAGGGTTGGGGTTAGGGTTAGGGTTAGGATTAGGATTAGGATTGGGGTTAGGGTTAGGGTTAGGATTAGGGTTAGGATTAGGGTTAGGATTAGGGTTGGGGTTGGGTTTAGGGTTAGGATTAGGGTTGGGGTTAGGGTTGGGGTTAGGGTTAGGATTAGGGTTGGGGTTAGGGTTAGGATTAGGATCAGGGTTGGGATTAGGGTTTTGGTTAGGGTTAGGATTAGGGTTGGGGTTAGGTTTAGGGTTGGGATTAGGGTTGGGGTTAGGGTTAGGGTTAGGGTTGGGGTTAGGGTTAGGATCAGGGTTAGGTTAGGGGTTAGGTTTAGGGTTGGGGTTAGGTTTAGGGTTGGGGTTGGGGTTAGGGTTGGGGTTGGGGTTAGGGTTGGGATTAGGGTTTGGGTTGAGGTTAGGTTTAGGGCTGGGATTAGGATTGGGGTTAGGTTTAAGTTTAGATTAGGATTAGGGTTAGGATTAGGGTCCCCAAACCGTGGTCCCAGTAGGGACTGAGACCAACGTTTGGCACGGGCCTGCCTAGTGTCAGATCACTGGTCATCCTCATTGTCCCTTTTCATTCAGTCCCCACGGATGTTTTGAGCCCAACTTTTGGATCCAGTCCCCTTCTGCCCGTCTTCGGGCATTACAGGACCAGTTCCTGTTGTGTTGGAGTCCCATAAACCTCAGTTCTCCCAGGCCATGGTGCAGAAAATGCCGCACGATCCATGTGTGTGTCTCCTTCCCCTTCCTGATATTATAGAGGTGTTGGGTCATTCTCACTGACAGGGCATTCCCCGTTTCCCCCACATATTGCATATTGCATTTATTGCAATAAATTAAATAAACACAATTGGAGACCCGTAGATTTAAAATTGGCCGAATTGTAAAAATTTCTTTTGTGTTGGGATTAGTAATGTAGCGTTTGGGTCGAAATCTGGTCCTCGTAATGTCCCTCGTTCTGTTCTTCTGTAGCGGTCTTAATTTGCTTTTAACCAACAGATCTTTCAGATTGTTGTTTTTCCTATAGGCTGAAATGACTCTGTATTTATGTAAGATTTCCCCCTCTGTCATGAATTTGTCGAAATTTTCTTTAATTTTTCTATTTAAGGCTGTACTGCCGTCAGAGAACGTGGACACAAAGGGGATGATTTCAGTGCCCTCTCGTGGGGTCTGCTCATTCCGTCTTATGCAGGTCAGGAATCTCCTCAGGCACCCTCTCAGGAATGAGCGGGAATATCCCCGTTTCCTGAGTGCCCCAAATAGTGTTTTGGTTGCCCTCCAAAATTCCTCGGTCCTGGAGCATATTCTGTGGAATCTCAGGAGCTGAGACTTTATCACCCCTTTAAAGGTATGCTTCGGGTGAAAGCTCTCCTTATGTAGGAGTGCGTGGGTGTCTGTGTCCTTAAAGTAGACTCTGACCTGCAATTGTTGAGTTTCTATGAAATCTTCCCCTTTGTATGTAACTGTGTCCAAGAAATTAACTTCGGATGAGTGTAGTGTGTATTTGACTCGTATAGATTTGCTGAAGTGATTAAGATGATTGACAAATTTTTCAAATTCTTGTTCTGACCCCTGCCAGACCCCCCAGATGTCGTCCAGGAACCTGTAATAGTGAAGTGGTTTAACAGGCCAGGCTGCCAGGGCTTCCTCCTCCCATTTAGCCATAAAAATATTGGCATAGGAGGGGGCAAATCGCTTTCCCATAGCCGTTCCCTTAATTTGCAGAAAGAGTTCCGAATTGAATTCAAAATCATTTTTTGTCAAATTAATTTCTAACAAATCTAATAAATGTTTGTCTGGTCTGCTTTTATCCGGGTACCTGGTAAACCACTCCTGGACTGCTTCCAGCCCTGCCGACGTGTCTATGTTTGTGTACAGACTGTCTATGTCTATCGTGAACAATAGACATTCTACAGGTAAGCGCAGTGTTCGGATTTTATCAATGAAATCGTAGGTGTCCTTAATATAGCTGGGGTGTCGGGTGCTGAGGGGGTTCAGAAAATGTTCAATGTACTCCGCTGTCGCATAGGTGTCACTACCACAGTCGGAGACAATGGGGCGGCCCGGAGGCATCTCAAATGGGACGCTCCATGATTCGGGATCCTTGTGGATCTTGGGAAGGAGGTAAAAAAGTCTTGGGCGTGGATTGTCTGATCCCATCAGGTAAGTTAACTGTTTTTTGTTTATAAAACCCTCTTCTTTCAAATTTTCCAGGATTCTCCTGATTTCTGGGCCTGTTTTTAAAAATAGGGGTTCGTCCAGCTTCCGATAATAGTGTGGCTGATTTAGTTGGCGATAAGCTTCCCGGATATAGGCAGTTCTATCCATAATCACCGCCGCACTGCCTTTATCAGCCGGTTTAATAACCACATTTTTGTTTTTTCTGAGCTGGACTAACGCCCGTCTTTCAGGGATACTCAAGTTAGATTTTTGTGACCGATTCCACGATAGGCTTTTAAATGCATATTTATCGGCCCTGATTACTTTTCTGACCTGATTGGGGACTTGGGACAGCCTGGGAGTCCAACTGGCTTTTGGGGTGAAGGGAAGAGGTTCTGTCTCGCCCCTGTATCTAAAATAGGACATTAGCAGCAGTCTTCTATGATACTGCTGCATATCAAGAGCGAGTTGTTTTTTCATGTCCCTATCGATTTTCGGTGTTGGAACAAACGTTAAGCCCTTGTTTAGAACCCTATATTGGTCTTTAGTGGGTCTGAAGTGTTTAGAAAGGTTTACCACCTCGAGACCCCTCTGTAGCCCCCAACTAGGGTTTACAGGGCTTTGAAGTTTAGGTGGTTGCACCAGTGTTCCAACACTGACTTAGCACAGCTCGGCGTCCAATGGATCTGGTCCTGACCGACCTGGAATTGAGCCTCCGGTAACAGAGGTAAGTATGGCATGTTTTTTTTAATGTGTGCATTTAACCCTGCTAATACATCTCTTTCTTCCTTTTTCAGGTTTTGGCTGTAATTGATCAGAGGGATCCATATGGCCGCTTGAGGAAACCGTTCTTTTGTCATCTTTACGGCCCTCTGGAGTTGTTTGACTGCCGTCTCCCTCTGCTTTTGACCCCTGTGGTTTATACCGAAGGCCAGGACTATCGTCTCCACCTCGGTTTGTATACTGGCCCTGGATATGAATGCCTCTGCATGTCTAAATGTAGCCCCCGGGTAACTGTCTATTTGCAGGTTCTCCAGATCATGTGGAGGGATCCTGCTCAGGTTAGAGTCACCCACAATGCACCACTTTTTTTTGGCAGTAAACATCCAATTTACCATTTTTCTAGAGGTGCTCAAATGCCTGGTGGCTTTGAATACCCTAGGTGATGGGGATGGTGTTACAATTGGGGTCAGTTGGGGCATAGGTAGAGGACTCTGCTCTATGTCCCGCTCTGAGATGCAGAGCAGAGAGTCTACCGACAGATCACCGGCAGTAGTTGTCTGTTGGGGATTGGGCATTTCGTGGTGAACGGTTACAATTTGTGACAGTACGTCCTGGGTGGCGCTCCGAGGCTTCAGAATACCTGCTGGAGTGGCCGCCTCAGTGACCTCATGGGTCGTCGGGCATGTACTGATTGCGAACATATCCGGGATGTCATCCACGTTCACTACTGCCGGATTTTGTTTTAGGGGTTTTGGTTTGTTAACGGCCACTCTGGGCTTTCTGGGCGTCCTGGGTGGGAGCGGTGTAGGTGGTAAAGAGCTAAGTTGCAGAGGTGGTAGTGCGTCAGGGCTTGGCGGAGGGGAGTACCAGTTTCGGGTGAGGGGTGGAAATTCCGTGGTGTTAGGAATTTCCTCCCCCTGTGGGGCAATGTCAGTGGGCGGGGGAGCTCGATCAGGTTTGCATGCTAGTGAGGTGAGCAGCGCTTTTACCTCCTCGATCGGCTCTGCCATGTGTCTCTTTTTGAATTTATTCTGGTACCATTTTACGGCAATGGCAAAAGCCGACCTCCAGTCATCCACGATCCAATCAGCCAAAACCTCTCCCTCCCCGGCAATGCACTGGGCGTAATGATCCTGTAAGATCAATTTGGTTGTATAGGCCCAGTTCTTTGCATTACCCTCTATCAGTGTTTTGGTTCGGGATGTCAATTTAGCTGGTTTAATCACCTCTGTAAGGTAGTGTGTGAGCCGTGAAAAAGTAGTGGGCTCTGTGTTTTGGTCCCTCAAGACTTTTTGGTGATGGTGATGTGACCTAAGAAGTTCGAATATTTTTTTAACTAGCGATCTGAACTTTTGGTAATTTGGGTCCTGTTTATTGTGAGTAAGTGAGGGTTTGTTATCTTGTCTACTGTGGGATCTCTGAACTCTGCTCTCAAACCTCACTTTTTGTTGGGATTGTTTTTGTGTGAATTTATTGTGAAGAGATCTAGGTCTCTGGAAATCCACACGTTTACGGCCTGCACTCAAGGATCTAGGTGTAGGTCTTAGCCATTGAGAAGAAGGGGTTATTCTTTGTGGGGAGCGCCTGGAAGGGCGTTCCCCATGGTTCCAAAAATTTCTCACTTGAGAGTAAATTTGTGTATTATGTGGGGGTCTATACCTCCCAGCCACAACATCACTGTAACTCCTCTGGAAAGACAGAGGCTCATGCCGTTCTAGTCTGGGGTGAGGAGAAACATAATTAGGCCTAGAAGCTGGTCTAGAAGTTAGTCTATATTGACCAGCCCTTGGTCCTAAATAAAAAGGCATTTTGGATTAAATGAAATGAAATGAAAAGGCAAGTCAGTTGCGCAACGTTTCGGTTTATCTCAAACCTTCATCAGGCATTGACTTGCCTTATAGTAAAAAAGGAGAACTTTTTTATAGAGTGCTTTGGAATAGAAATTATTCTCTCAGAAAAAAGGTGAAAAATCAGTGAGAGATAAATATACAGAACAAAAATGTCTCTTTTAAAACGTAAAAATTAAATTAATTTAAGATTCTTTAAATGAAATCAACCAAAATGGGTCTTAAAAGAAATAGTGTTTTGGAATAGAAATTATTCTCTCAGAAAAAAGTTGAAAAATAAGTGAAAGATAAATATACAGAACAAAATTGTTTTTTTTAAAAAGAAAGAAAGATAAAATGAATTAAAGATTCTTTAAATGAAATAAATCAAATGAGTCTTGAATGAAAAAAAAGGGGGGGGGGGTTTGGCAAATAATTAAACAAAAATAAATATAAGGGAAAAAAATAAATAAAAGGAAAAAAAAGGTTTTTAAGGGGAAGATAAAATTAAAGATGCTTTAAAGAAAAAAAATCAAATGAATTTTGAGTGAAATTTAAATGGTGGCAAACAATTAAATTAAACAGTAAGATGGGTGAGTTTTAAACTGAAAGGCTCAATGGCAATGTGATAGCTGCTGCACAATTCGGTCTGGCAAATGAGTGCCTGGTAGCAGCTGCTGCCTATTTAAAGAGGAGGCTCCGCCCCTTTTCCTCCAACGGACCAAATTCAAAAAACTCTCAGTCGCTATTGGTCAATTTGAAAAGGGCTCTGAATTCAAACTAAAAATATTTGGAAAAATAATTCTGTACGTTTTTTCTTAATAAATTTAGCTACTTTTTTACATTAAAGAGTTTAACAATGAAAACATGGTGCCTTAAAAATTATCTACAGCATTCAATGAACATGTCACTGTAATCATAATAGGATAATGATATAATAAAATAATATACTATATTAATTATTTACAATGAGGATTCTCCCTAGACCGGGATGTGATAGTCCTCTAATGTGTATCACTGATGTCCTAGTTCAGTTAATTCCCTATTTATTAATTGTGTTATTGTGATCTAATATTTTGTTCTTTCTTTTCCTTCCAGGTGCTGGTGATTAGCCCAATAAGAGACCTGGGTGGATGTCCAGAAATGGCTCCAGGCGGCACTGGCTGGATTAGGGTTGGGGTTGGGGTTGGGGTTGGGGTTGGGGTTAGAGTTAGGATTAGGTTTAGGATTAGGGTTGGGGTTAGGGTTGGGGTTAGGATTAGGGCTGGGGTTGGGATTAGGGTTGGGGTTGGGATTAGGGTTAGGATCAGGGTTGGGGTTAGGTTTAGGGTTGGGATTAGGGTTGTGGTTGGGGTTAGGGATAGGGTTAGGGTTAGGATTAGGGTTGGGGTTAGGGTTAGGGTTAGGATTAGGATTAGGATTGGGGTTAGGGTTAGGGTTAGGATTAGGGTTAGGATTAGGGTTAGGATTAGGGTTGGGGTTGGGTTTAGGGTTAGGATTAGGGTTGGGGTTAGGGTTGGGGTTAGGGTTAGGATTAGGGTTGGGGTTAGGGTTAGGATTAGGATCAGGGTTGGGATTAGGGTTTTGGTTAGGGTTAGGATTAGGGTTGGGGTTAGGTTTAGGGTTGGGATTAGGGTTGGGGTTAGGGTTAGGGTTAGGGTTGGGGTTAGGGTTAGGATCAGGGTTAGGTTAGGGGTTAGGTTTAGGGTTGGGGTTAGGTTTAGGGTTGGGGTTGGGGTTAGGGTTGGGGTTGGGGTTAGGGTTGGGATTAGGGTTTGGGTTGAGGTTAGGTTTAGGGCTGGGATTAGGATTGGGGTTAGGTTTAAGTTTAGATTAGGATTAGGGTTAGGATTAGGGTCCCCAAACCGTGGTCCCAGTAGGGACTGAGACCAACGTTTGGCACGGGCCTGCCTAGTGTCAGATCACTGGTCATCCTCATTGTCCCTTTTCATTCAGTCCCCACGGATGTTTTGAGCCCAACTTTTGGATCCAGTCCCCTTCTGCCCGTCTTCGGGCATTACAGGACCAGTTCCTGTTGTGTTGGAGTCCCATAAACCTCAGTTCTCCCAGGCCATGGTGCAGAAAATGCCGCACGATCCATGTGTGTGTCTCCTTCCCCTTCCTGATATTATAGAGGTGTTGGGTCATTCTCACTGACAGGGCATTCCCCGTTTCCCCCACATATTGCATATTGCATTTATTGCAATAAATTAAATAAACACAATTGGAGACCCGTAGATTTAAAATTGGCCGAATTGTAAAAATTTCTTTTGTGTTGGGATTAGTAATGTAGCGTTTGGGTCGAAATCTGGTCCTCGTAATGTCCCTCGTTCTGTTCTTCTGTAGCGGTCTTAATTTGCTTTTAACCAACAGATCTTTCAGATTGTTGTTTTTCCTATAGGCTGAAATGACTCTGTATTTATGTAAGATTTCCCCCTCTGTCATGAATTTGTCGAAATTTTCTTTAATTTTTCTATTTAAGGCTGTACTGCCGTCAGAGAACGTGGACACAAAGGGGATGATTTCAGTGCCCTCTCGTGGGGTCTGCTCATTCCGTCTTATGCAGGTCAGGAATCTCCTCAGGCACCCTCTCAGGAATGAGCGGGAATATCCCCGTTTCCTGAGTGCCCCAAATAGTGTTTTGGTTGCCCTCCAAAATTCCTCGGTCCTGGAGCATATTCTGTGGAATCTCAGGAGCTGAGACTTTATCACCCCTTTAAAGGTATGCTTCGGGTGAAAGCTCTCCTTATGTAGGAGTGCGTGGGTGTCTGTGTCCTTAAAGTAGACTCTGACCTGCAATTGTTGAGTTTCTATGAAATCTTCCCCTTTGTATGTAACTGTGTCCAAGAAATTAACTTCGGATGAGTGTAGTGTGTATTTGACTCGTATAGATTTGCTGAAGTGATTAAGATGATTGACAAATTTTTCAAATTCTTGTTCTGACCCCTGCCAGACCCCCCAGATGTCGTCCAGGAACCTGTAATAGTGAAGTGGTTTAACAGGCCAGGCTGCCAGGGCTTCCTCCTCCCATTTAGCCATAAAAATATTGGCATAGGAGGGGGCAAATCGCTTTCCCATAGCCGTTCCCTTAATTTGCAGAAAGAGTTCCGAATTGAATTCAAAATCATTTTTTGTCAAATTAATTTCTAACAAATCTAATAAATGTTTGTCTGGTCTGCTTTTATCCGGGTACCTGGTAAACCACTCCTGGACTGCTTCCAGCCCTGCCGACGTGTCTATGTTTGTGTACAGACTGTCTATGTCTATCGTGAACAATAGACATTCTACAGGTAAGCGCAGTGTTCGGATTTTATCAATGAAATCGTAGGTGTCCTTAATATAGCTGGGGTGTCGGGTGCTGAGGGGGTTCAGAAAATGTTCAATGTACTCCGCTGTCGCATAGGTGTCACTACCACAGTCGGAGACAATGGGGCGGCCCGGAGGCATCTCAAATGGGACGCTCCATGATTCGGGATCCTTGTGGATCTTGGGAAGGAGGTAAAAAAGTCTTGGGCGTGGATTGTCTGATCCCATCAGGTAAGTTAACTGTTTTTTGTTTATAAAACCCTCTTCTTTCAAATTTTCCAGGATTCTCCTGATTTCTGGGCCTGTTTTTAAAAATAGGGGTTCGTCCAGCTTCCGATAATAGTGTGGCTGATTTAGTTGGCGATAAGCTTCCCGGATATAGGCAGTTCTATCCATAATCACCGCCGCACTGCCTTTATCAGCCGGTTTAATAACCACATTTTTGTTTTTTCTGAGCTGGACTAACGCCCGTCTTTCAGGGATACTCAAGTTAGATTTTTGTGACCGATTCCACGATAGGCTTTTAAATGCATATTTATCGGCCCTGATTACTTTTCTGACCTGATTGGGGACTTGGGACAGCCTGGGAGTCCAACTGGCTTTTGGGGTGAATGGAAGAGGTTCTGTCTCGCCCCTGTATCTAAAATAGGACATTAGCAGCAGTCTTCTATGATACTGCTGCATATCAAGAGCGAGTTGTTTTTTCATGTCCCTATCGATTTTCGGTGTTGGAACAAACGTTAAGCCCTTGTTTAGAACCCTATATTGGTCTTTAGTGGGTCTGAAGTGTTTAGAAAGGTTTACCACCTCGAGACCCCTCTGTAGCCCCCAACTAGGGTTTACAGGGCTTTGAAGTTTAGGTGGTTGCACCAGTGTTCCAACACTGACTTAGCACAGCTCGGCGTCCAATGGATCTGGTCCTGACCGACCTGGAATTGAGCCTCCGGTAACAGAGGTAAGTATGGCATGTTTTTTTTAATGTGTGCATTTAACCCTGCTAATACATCTCTTTCTTCCTTTTTCAGGTTTTGGCTGTAATTGATCAGAGGGATCCATATGGCCGCTTGAGGAAACCGTTCTTTTGTCATCTTTACGGCCCTCTGGAGTTGTTTGACTGCCGTCTCCCTCTGCTTTTGACCCCTGTGGTTTATACCGAAGGCCAGGACTATCGTCTCCACCTCGGTTTGTATACTGGCCCTGGATATGAATGCCTCTGCATGTCTAAATGTAGCCCCCGGGTAACTGTCTATTTGCAGGTTCTCCAGATCATGTGGAGGGATCCTGCTCAGGTTAGAGTCACCCACAATGCACCACTTTTTTTTGGCAGTAAACATCCAATTTACCATTTTTCTAGAGGTGCTCAAATGCCTGGTGGCTTTGAATACCCTAGGTGATGGGGATGGTGTTACAATTGGGGTCAGTTGGGGCATAGGTAGAGGACTCTGCTCTATGTCCCGCTCTGAGATGCAGAGCAGAGAGTCTACCGACAGATCACCGGCAGTAGTTGTCTGTTGGGGATTGGGCATTTCGTGGTGAACGGTTACAATTTGTGACAGTACGTCCTGGGTGGCGCTCCGAGGCTTCAGAATACCTGCTGGAGTGGCCGCCTCAGTGACCTCATGGGTCGTCGGGCATGTACTGATTGCGAACATATCCGGGATGTCATCCACGTTCACTACTGCCGGATTTTGTTTTAGGGGTTTTGGTTTGTTAACGGCCACTCTGGGCTTTCTGGGCGTCCTGGGTGGGAGCGGTGTAGGTGGTAAAGAGCTAAGTTGCAGAGGTGGTAGTGCGTCAGGGCTTGGCGGAGGGGAGTACCAGTTTCGGGTGAGGGGTGGAAATTCCGTGGTGTTAGGAATTTCCTCCCCCTGTGGGGCAATGTCAGTGGGCGGGGGAGCTCGATCAGGTTTGCATGCTAGTGAGGTGAGCAGCGCTTTTACCTCCTCGATCGGCTCTGCCATGTGTCTCTTTTTGAATTTATTCTGGTACCATTTTACGGCAATGGCAAAAGCCGACCTCCAGTCATCCACGATCCAATCAGCCAAAACCTCTCCCTCCCCGGCAATGCACTGGGCGTAATGATCCTGTAAGATCAATTTGGTTGTATAGGCCCAGTTCTTTGCATTACCCTCTATCAGTGTTTTGGTTCGGGATGTCAATTTAGCTGGTTTAATCACCTCTGTAAGGTAGTGTGTGAGCCGTGAAAAAGTAGTGGGCTCTGTGTTTTGGTCCCTCAAGACTTTTTGGTGATGGTGATGTGACCTAAGAAGTTCGAATATTTTTTTAACTAGCGATCTGAACTTTTGGTAATTTGGGTCCTGTTTATTGTGAGTAAGTGAGGGTTTGTTATCTTGTCTACTGTGGGATCTCTGAACTCTGCTCTCAAACCTCACTTTTTGTTGGGATTGTTTTTGTGTGAATTTATTGTGAAGAGATCTAGGTCTCTGGAAATCCACACGTTTACGGCCTGCACTCAAGGATCTAGGTGTAGGTCTTAGCCATTGAGAAGAAGGGGTTATTCTTTGTGGGGAGCGCCTGGAAGGGCGTTCCCCATGGTTCCAAAAATTTCTCACTTGAGAGTAAATTTGTGTATTATGTGGGGGTCTATACCTCCCAGCCACAACATCACTGTAACTCCTCTGGAAAGACAGAGGCTCATGCCGTTCTAGTCTGGGGTGAGGAGAAACATAATTAGGCCTAGAAGCTGGTCTAGAAGTTAGTCTATATTGACCAGCCCTTGGTCCTAAATAAAAAGGCATTTTGGATTAAATGAAATGAAATGAAAAGGCAAGTCAGTTGCGCAACGTTTCGGTTTATCTCAAACCTTCATCAGGCATTGACTTGCCTTATAGTAAAAAAGGAGAACTTTTTTATAGAGTGCTTTGGAATAGAAATTATTCTCTCAGAAAAAAGGTGAAAAATCAGTGAGAGATAAATATACAGAACAAAAATGTCTCTTTTAAAACGTAAAAATTAAATTAATTTAAGATTCTTTAAATGAAATCAACCAAAATGGGTCTTAAAAGAAATAGTGTTTTGGAATAGAAATTATTCTCTCAGAAAAAAGTTGAAAAATAAGTGAAAGATAAATATACAGAACAAAATTGTTTTTTTTAAAAAGAAAGAAAGATAAAATGAATTAAAGATTCTTTAAATGAAATAAATCAAATGAGTCTTGAATGAAAAAAAAGGGGGGGGGGGTTTGGCAAATAATTAAACAAAAATAAATATAAGGGAAAAAAATAAATAAAAGGAAAAAAAAGGTTTTTAAGGGGAAGATAAAATTAAAGATGCTTTAAAGAAAAAAAATCAAATGAATTTTGAGTGAAATTTAAATGGTGGCAAACAATTAAATTAAACAGTAAGATGGGTGAGTTTTAAACTGAAAGGCTCAATGGCAATGTGATAGCTGCTGCACAATTCGGTCTGGCAAATGAGTGCCTGGTAGCAGCTGCTGCCTATTTAAAGAGGAGGCTCCGCCCCTTTTCCTCCAACGGACCAAATTCAAAAAACTCTCAGTCGCTATTGGTCAATTTGAAAAGGGCTCTGAATTCAAACTAAAAATATTTGGAAAAATAATTCTGTACGTTTTTTCTTAATAAATTTAGCTACTTTTTTACATTAAAGAGTTTAACAATGAAAACATGGTGCCTTAAAAATTATCTACAGCATTCAATGAACATGTCACTGTAATCATAATAGGATAATGATATAATAAAATAATATACTATATTAATTATTTACAATGAGGATTCTCCCTAGACCGGGATGTGATAGTCCTCTAATGTGTATCACTGATGTCCTAGTTCAGTTAATTCCCTATTTATTAATTGTGTTATTGTGATCTAATATTTTGTTCTTTCTTTTCCTTCCAGGTGCTGGTGATTAGCCCAATAAGAGACCTGGGTGGATGTCCAGAAATGGCTCCAGGCGGCACTGGCTGGATTAGGGTTGGGGTTGGGGTTGGGGTTGGGGTTGGGGTTGGGGTTAGAGTTAGGATTAGGTTTAGGATTAGGGTTGGGGTTAGGGTTGGGGTTAGGATTAGGGCTGGGGTTGGGATTAGGGTTGGGGTTGGGATTAGGGTTAGGATCAGGGTTGGGGTTAGGTTTAGGGTTGGGATTAGGGTTAGGATTAGGGTTGTGGTTGGGGTTAGGGATAGGGTTAGGGTTAGGATTAGGGTTGGGGTTAGGGTTAGGGTTAGGGTTAGGATTAGGATTGGGGTTAGGGTTAGGGTTAGGATTAGGGTTAGGATTAGGGTTAGGATTAGGGTTAGGATTAGGGTTGGGGTTGGGTTTAGGGTTAGGATTAGGGTTGGGGTTAGGGTTGGGGTTAGGGTTAGGATTAGGGTTGGGGTTAGGGTTAGGATTAGGATCAGGGTTGGGATTAGGGTTTTGGTTAGGGTTAGGATTAGGGTTGGGGTTAGGTTTAGGGTTGGGATTAGGGTTGGGGTTAGGGTTAGGGTTAGGGTTGGGGTTAGGGTTAGGATCAGGGTTAGGTTAGGGGTTAGGTTTAGGGTTGGGGTTAGGTTTAGGGTTGGGGTTGGGGTTAGGGTTGGGGTTGGGGTTAGGGTTGGGATTAGGGTTTGGGTTGAGGTTAGGTTTAGGGCTGGGATTAGGATTGGGGTTAGGTTTAAGTTTAGATTAGGATTAGGGTTAGGATTAGGGTCCCCAAACCGTGGTCCCAGTAGGGACTGAGACCAACGTTTGGCACGGGCCTGCCTAGTGTCAGATCACTGGTCATCCTCATTGTCCCTTTTCATTCAGTCCCCACGGATGTTTTGAGCCCAACTTTTGGATCCAGTCCCCTTCTGCCCGTCTTCGGGCATTACAGGACCAGTTCCTGTTGTGTTGGAGTCCCATAAACCTCAGTTCTCCCAGGCCATGGTGCAGAAAATGCCGCACGATCCATGTGTGTGTCTCCTTCCCCTTCCTGATATTATAGAGGTGTTGGGTCATTCTCACTGACAGGGCATTCCCCGTTTCCCCCACATATTGCATATTGCATTTATTGCAATAAATTAAATAAACACAATTGGAGACCCGTAGATTTAAAATTGGCCGAATTGTAAAAATTTCTTTTGTGTTGGGATTAGTAATGTAGCGTTTGGGTCGAAATCTGGTCCTCGTAATGTCCCTCGTTCTGTTCTTCTGTAGCGGTCTTAATTTGCTTTTAACCAACAGATCTTTCAGATTGTTGTTTTTCCTATAGGCTGAAATGACTCTGTATTTATGTAAGATTTCCCCCTCTGTCATGAATTTGTCGAAATTTTCTTTAATTTTTCTATTTAAGGCTGTACTGCCGTCAGAGAACGTGGACACAAAGGGGATGATTTCAGTGCCCTCTCGTGGGGTCTGCTCATTCCGTCTTATGCAGGTCAGGAATCTCCTCAGGCACCCTCTCAGGAATGAGCGGGAATATCCCCGTTTCCTGAGTGCCCCAAATAGTGTTTTGGTTGCCCTCCAAAATTCCTCGGTCCTGGAGCATATTCTGTGGAATCTCAGGAGCTGAGACTTTATCACCCCTTTAAAGGTATGCTTCGGGTGAAAGCTCTCCTTATGTAGGAGTGCGTGGGTGTCTGTGTCCTTAAAGTAGACTCTGACCTGCAATTGTTGAGTTTCTATGAAATCTTCCCCTTTGTATGTAACTGTGTCCAAGAAATTAACTTCGGATGAGTGTAGTGTGTATTTGACTCGTATAGATTTGCTGAAGTGATTAAGATGATTGACAAATTTTTCAAATTCTTGTTCTGACCCCTGCCAGACCCCCCAGATGTCGTCCAGGAACCTGTAATAGTGAAGTGGTTTAACAGGCCAGGCTGCCAGGGCTTCCTCCTCCCATTTAGCCATAAAAATATTGGCATAGGAGGGGGCAAATCGCTTTCCCATAGCCGTTCCCTTAATTTGCAGAAAGAGTTCCGAATTGAATTCAAAATCATTTTTTGTCAAATTAATTTCTAACAAATCTAATAAATGTTTGTCTGGTCTGCTTTTATCCGGGTACCTGGTAAACCACTCCTGGACTGCTTCCAGCCCTGCCGACGTGTCTATGTTTGTGTACAGACTGTCTATGTCTATCGTGAACAATAGACATTCTACAGGTAAGCGCAGTGTTCGGATTTTATCAATGAAATCGTAGGTGTCCTTAATATAGCTGGGGTGTCGGGTGCTGAGGGGGTTCAGAAAATGTTCAATGTACTCCGCTGTCGCATAGGTGTCACTACCACAGTCGGAGACAATGGGGCGGCCCGGAGGCATCTCAAATGGGACGCTCCATGATTCGGGATCCTTGTGGATCTTGGGAAGGAGGTAAAAAAGTCTTGGGCGTGGATTGTCTGATCCCATCAGGTAAGTTAACTGTTTTTTGTTTATAAAACCCTCTTCTTTCAAATTTTCCAGGATTCTCCTGATTTCTGGGCCTGTTTTTAAAAATAGGGGTTCGTCCAGCTTCCGATAATAGTGTGGCTGATTTAGTTGGCGATAAGCTTCCCGGATATAGGCAGTTCTATCCATAATCACCGCCGCACTGCCTTTATCAGCCGGTTTAATAACCACATTTTTGTTTTTTCTGAGCTGGACTAACGCCCGTCTTTCAGGGATACTCAAGTTAGATTTTTGTGACCGATTCCACGATAGGCTTTTAAATGCATATTTATCGGCCCTGATTACTTTTCTGACCTGATTGGGGACTTGGGACAGCCTGGGAGTCCAACTGGCTTTTGGGGTGAAGGGAAGAGGTTCTGTCTCGCCCCTGTATCTAAAATAGGACATTAGCAGCAGTCTTCTATGATACTGCTGCATATCAAGAGCGAGTTGTTTTTTCATGTCCCTATCGATTTTCGGTGTTGGAACAAACGTTAAGCCCTTGTTTAGAACCCTATATTGGTCTTTAGTGGGTCTGAAGTGTTTAGAAAGGTTTACCACCTCGAGACCCCTCTGTAGCCCCCAACTAGGGTTTACAGGGCTTTGAAGTTTAGGTGGTTGCACCAGTGTTCCAACACTGACTTAGCACAGCTCGGCGTCCAATGGATCTGGTCCTGACCGACCTGGAATTGAGCCTCCGGTAACAGAGGTAAGTATGGCATGTTTTTTTTAATGTGTGCATTTAACCCTGCTAATACATCTCTTTCTTCCTTTTTCAGGTTTTGGCTGTAATTGATCAGAGGGATCCATATGGCCGCTTGAGGAAACCGTTCTTTTGTCATCTTTACGGCCCTCTGGAGTTGTTTGACTGCCGTCTCCCTCTGCTTTTGACCCCTGTGGTTTATACCGAAGGCCAGGACTATCGTCTCCACCTCGGTTTGTATACTGGCCCTGGATATGAATGCCTCTGCATGTCTAAATGTAGCCCCCGGGTAACTGTCTATTTGCAGGTTCTCCAGATCATGTGGAGGGATCCTGCTCAGGTTAGAGTCACCCACAATGCACCACTTTTTTTTGGCAGTAAACATCCAATTTACCATTTTTCTAGAGGTGCTCAAATGCCTGGTGGCTTTGAATACCCTAGGTGATGGGGATGGTGTTACAATTGGGGTCAGTTGGGGCATAGGTAGAGGACTCTGCTCTATGTCCCGCTCTGAGATGCAGAGCAGAGAGTCTACCGACAGATCACCGGCAGTAGTTGTCTGTTGGGGATTGGGCATTTCGTGGTGAACGGTTACAATTTGTGACAGTACGTCCTGGGTGGCGCTCCGAGGCTTCAGAATACCTGCTGGAGTGGCCGGCCTCAGTGACCTCATGGGTCGTCGGGCATGTACTGATTGCGAACATATCCGGGATGTCATCCACGTTCACTACTGCCGGATTTTGTTTTAGGGGTTTTGGTTTGTTAACGGCCACTCTGGGCTTTCTGGGCGTCCTGGGTGGGAGCGGTGTAGGTGGTAAAGAGCTAAGTTGCAGAGGTGGTAGTGCGTCAGGGCTTGG